>NC_136254.1:10370000-10627500 GCF_053564925.1 Oryzias latipes
CTGGTATTTCTCCAGTTTCTCATGTTCCTTCTTCCTGATGTTCCCATCACTTGGCACTGCCACATCCACCACAACGGCTTTCCTCTGTTCTTTATCCACCACTACAATGTCTGGTTGGTTCGCCATTACCATCCTATCAGTCTGGATCTGGAAGTCCCACAGGATCTTTGCGCTCTCATTCTCTACCACCTTCGGAGGTGTTTCCCATTTTGACCTTGTGATTAACAGTTCATACAGTATTCTTTGGAGTTAATTCAGTCTCCATAATCAGAAATGGACACAACCTGTTCCACAAATACAAACGCTCTGATTCACAAATGTCATTTTATGCAAATGTGAAAAATAAATTCAGAAATGCACACCCTGTTTCACAAACACACACTTTGTGTTTCACACATGCACACCAAATGTTTTACAAATACACAATAAGTGTTTCTCACAAATGTGCACACTGTGTTTCACAAAAACATTTCAGAAATTCACAATAAATGTATCAGAAATGCACAGTAGGTGCTTCACAAACATGATTTTTAGGTACACACGTGATGTGAACTTACAGATGATTCGAATTGCAGAATGTGCATTCAAAAACCCGCTCTCATTTGTGAATCTCCAAACATTTGTGAGAGATTTTTCTACAATGAATATTGAGACTCTTTTTTTTTCTTTTTTTTTTTTTTTTTTTTTTTTTTTTTTTTTAACTTGTCCTGTCCAACAGCTAGGCAAACAGATGAGAGCTGAGGGCCTCTTGTGTTGGACATATTTTATTTTAACAAGAGGGGTTATTCATCTTCAGACAAACCAAAGGTATGTCTGAATAAACCCCTTTTGTAATTGAGGCCAAAATTTATTAATTTCAATCATGTTTGAAAATCTTTGGTGTTGGACCAGACGGAAAAGGAAAGAGGGGAAGAAGAGAGAGGGACGTTAGAGAGAGGGGGGGGGTAGGAGGGTGATAATAGGAGGGGAAGGGGGGTAAGACCATGAAGCAGCATAGAGCAGACAGGTTTACTGGTTGTTTATCGTTACGGTACGGTTCAAATGTAGTACAAAAAGGGCGGGGCCTGTTCACACACACTCAAATATTATCAACACACCTGCTAGCCGCAAAAATGTCCACATGTCAACATGCACACAAAACAGATAGTGTTCACGAACGCATACCTATGCCTTTAAACCAACTAGTGTGAAATCTTTCATTCATTCAATCATCCAAACTATTAGTGCAAAGGTGAGCTAACACCTGTGCTCAGGTGAGTGTTTATGTTCTTCTAAAATGGATGGTGGAATGTGAAAAGAAGGAGGAGGAGCGCCCAGCCACCCCCACACCCATACCCCCGCCGCAGCAGCAGCGGCAGCCGGAATTCCCCCAACGCCACACGGGAACAGGCAGGGAACAACCGCCCCCCGGGCGACCAAGACCGCCACCCAGGCCAGGGCCAGCCGGACCGCCGCGAGGCCCCCAGAGCCAGAGAGCAGGGAGGCGCAGAGGGAAAGAGAGCGCCGCCCCAGCCCAGCCAGGAAAGCAGCCCCCCGCCGCGCCGGAAGAGCCCAACGCAGGGCCCCACCGGAGAGGGACGCCCACAGCCCCAGACGAGCACCCCACCACCACCCAGGAGTTCCGGGCATCCCCCCGCCCCGACCCCAGGTACGAGCCAGGACCCCCCAAGGGAGACCCGCTCCGCACTCCAGGCAGCCACCCACCCGGCCCACGGTTGGTCCAGGTAGGAGCAAGGCAGGGGCCCGCCGCCCCCGCCCGGGAGGGGGGAACCCCGGGGAAAAAAGGGCGGCCCACAAGGGATGTTATAAATATGGCCCGACCAGGCTCGGCCATGTTGGAAGTTTGGCGGGGCCCAGCGCCCAGGGGCAAGGACCAGGACCCACCCCCCAGGGACACGAACACCCCCGGCTCAGGTGTAATATGAACCCCCCCACCGTGCGGAGAGAGCACCGCCGGGCCCAGGGAGCCGGCACCCAAGGGACACGGCCGCCATCGCCAAGGGGCCCGCACCCCCCACCAGGGAAGGGGTAGGGGACAGATGGACCCAGGTCCCACCTTCCTTGTAAAATGTGTGTGCGTGTATGGGTGTTTGAGAGGGTGTTTGTGTGCATGTGTGTGTGTTTATGTTTGAATGTATATATTGAAGGGGGAGGGGTGTGTGTACTAAGGGGGGTGCAGTTAAAATTGGCGAGTAGGGCACTAAGGGGACATCTCCTGATTACTCACAGTGATGTCCCCTCACCCTCCACACCAAGGGGCCCTAAATGTCTAAGGTGCGGTTAAAATTGGCGGGTAGGGTGCCAGGAGGACATCTGCTGCTTGCTTGCAGTGATGTCCAAGCACCCCCCCTACCAAGGACCCTACATGTCTAAGGTGCAAATAAAACCGAAAGAGGGGGGGCCCTTGGTATTGAGACTCTTTTGACGGAACAGGTCAACCAATGTCACCATTGGCTAGTGAATCTGTCAATCAAACTCATCAGCAAAGCAGGCGGGTTCGATTTTAGCCAATCAAATGGTCCTTAGACTTTCTCTACGCTTTCGTGCAGGTGTCAAAAGCCCCGCCCATCTTTGATTCTGTACCAGTCGGTCGTTAGCGTGTCAGCCTTAGCATGGCTTGTCGGTTTATTGCTTTCGGTCGTCAAAAATTACTGGCTCGTGCAACTTTTCAGAGCGTAGGCAGCTCTCGTCAGCCCTCCTTCGCCAGTGGGATCGCCTGGTACAAGAGGACGGGGTTCTGTATCGGCAGGTTTATCGTTCTGATGGTACAGAACTGATCTGTCAGGTATTGTTGCCCTCCTCTTTAAAGGAGGAGGTACTGACGGAAGTCCACCAGAAGCATGGCCACCAGGGAGTCGAGAGGACCTTGGAGTTGCATTGTCAGCGGTGCTACTGGCCAGGGATGGCCGATGACGTGGCTGAGTGGTGTCAACGCTGTGAGCGGTGCCAGGTAGCCAAAGCAACCCGCCCACCCGCTCGCAGCCTAATGGGGCACTTATTAGCATCGACGGACAAACGAAATCTTGGCCATGGATTTCACGGTGTTGGAGCCTACCCATAATGGGATTGAAAACGTCCTGGCTATGACCGACGTTTTCAGTAAATACACGCTGGCTGTGCCCACCTGTGATCAAAGGGCCTTTACTTTGGCCCAGGTCCTGGTAACAGAGGGGTTCTCGCAGTTTGGGGTCCCAGCACGGATCCACTCTGACCAGGGCAGAAATTTTGAGAGCCTGCTAATCCAGCAGTTGTGCGGCCTCTACGGGATCATGAAGTCCAGGACCACGCCATACCATCCAGCTGGTAATGGTCAATGCGAGCGTTTCAACCGCACCCTGTATGACCTTTTGCGCACCTTGCCTATTTCCCGTAAGCAGGACTGGCATGCGTGCCTCCCACAGCTCCTGTATTCTAACAACACGACCCCCCATCATTGTATTGGTCAATTGCCCGTTCTCTTGATGTTTGGTCAAGAGCCGAGGCTCCCAGTGGACTTTTTGTTGGGTCAAGTGAAGGAGCCTGTGGGTGGGACTGTTCACGAGTGGGTCAAGGAACATCAAACGTGCTTAACACTTGCATTTGAGGGTGCGAGGGAGCGGTTGCACGATTTTTATCCTTGGAGAAATATAAAAATTTGGCCAACAACATAACTTAGGCATTCATGCTATGAGGCTAACGCACACTTTTTAAGAGGGGGAGGAGATTATATCAAGAGGGGCCAGTAACCAACAATTGATATAGAAAGCGTGGCCCCCCTTAATCCCCCCCAAGACCTCCACCACCCGGCGTAATGGCTACATCACATTTACGCCATATCTGTAGCAATTTAAAAAACAAAACACATCTCGAGATCACTAACAGTTCGTTAGCCTCATTGCATAATTGCCACAGTCACATTTAAGACAATTTTTAAAAGCAGGAACAATATCACAATTTGGAATTTAGGTTCTAATTATTTTTTTGTGCAATGCACAGATACAATAAACGAATCAGATTATGATTTTTATCCTTGGATAAATAATAAAATTTGGCTGACAATTAAACATAGGCATTTATGCTATGAGGCTAACGCACGTTTTTTGGAGGGGGAGGAGTTTTTTTCAAGAGGGGACAGTAACCAACAATTTATATAGAAGGAATGGCCCCCTAAACCCCCCCCCCCACTCCTCCACCACCCGCCCTAATGGCTACGTCACATTTACGCCGTATCTGTACTTATTTAAAAAAAAAAAACTAATCTCGAGATCACTAACAGTTCGTTAGCCTCGTTGCATAATTGCCACAGTCAAAACTTTTTAAAAGCAGGAATAATCACTCTATTTGGAATTTAGGTTGTATTAATTTTGTTGTGCAGTGAACAATTACAATACATGAATCAGATTCTGATTTTTATCCTTTGATAATTATTAAAATTTGGTCGACGATATAACTTAGGCATGCATGCTATGAGGCTAACGCACATTTTTTGTGGAGGAGGAAGAGTTTTTTTCAAGAGGGGACAGTAACCAACAATTGATATAAAAGGCATGTCCCGACTTAGGGGCTGCATTTGGTGACAGTTAAGAGCTGTCAATGGACTCTCAATCCTCTACATTGGCTATTAGGAGCAGGAGCTTAAGCTCTGTTGCAAGTCCATGACACAATGTGGGGTATTGGTAGAGATGAAACCCCCTGGGGATGGTGGTTCCCGAGCTCCAGGCATTCTAGGGATGAATATAATTCGCCGGTGCTACAGTAAGCTGTTCAGTCAGCATGGCCAGGGCCTGTTGGGATCACCAGATGTTTCTGGAGCCCCAAATCCCATTGTGGGGGCATTGCAGCAGTGTCACCAGATGGACGAACTGGGCCCTCCAAAAACATTTATGGTCAGGGTGCGTGGCCGGAGGGCTCATTGGATTCCTGGTGGGGCAATGAAATGTATTGCTACCACTTGCTCTGAGCAGTGTGAAGTACCCACCATGTTACTTGAACCTCTGGATTCTGCCCCGCCTGCTGGCCTACTGGTGTCCTCTTCATTAATCAAGTTGGAGAGAGGAACAGCCTATGTCCCCATTATTAATGTGGGATCCACCGGGGTGCGTCTTCATCCACGCACTGCAATGGGGCACCTTGGTTCCAGCCAATGTGGTGAGTTTACCTAGTGGAGTCACTGAGTTGTCTGAGGTAACCACCCAGCATGCAGAAATGGGACCCCCAGATCAGCCCGACCTATCACCTTTGTCTGCGGAGGAGCAGAGAAAGGTCAGAGCGCTTCAGGGAAATTTTAAGTCTGTCTTTGCAGGACATGAGGGTGGTTTAGGCTGTACGGAGCAGATCACTCACCAGGTTCCTCTGCTGGATGATGTCCCGGTTAGGCAACGCTACCAGCGCATCCCTCCTTCCGATTATGAAGGTGTGAAGGAACACATTAACCAGCTGTTGGAATCCCAGGTAATTAGGGAGAGCAGCAGCCCATATGCCTCTCCAATCGTCCTTGTAAGGAAGAAGGATGGCAGTCTCCGCATGTGTGTGGACTACCGTAAGCTGAACCACAAAACCAGGAAGGACGCATTCCCTCTACCTGGCATCGAAGAAACCTTAGACTCGATGGTCGGGGCCCGCTGGTTTTCTACCATAGATTTGGCCAGCGGATACAACCACGTCCCAGTCGCAGAGGAAGATAAGGCCAAAACAGCGTTGTGCATTCCATTTGGTTTCTTCCAATGGAATCGCATGCTTTTCAGACTCTGCAATGCCCTTAGCATCTTGCAGCGCCTCATGCAACGGCTCTTTGGGGATAAATAGTGCAAATCATTGTTTTTGTACTTGTGATATTGTGGTGTTTTCATCCACAGTTGATCAGCATTTGGAGAGGCTGCAGGTGGTGCTCGAACGGTTACAGCAAGAGGGGCTGAAGGTTAAACTGAGTAAATATGCCTTCTTCCAACGGCAGGTACTTTACCTGGGGCATATGATCTCAGAAAAAGGGGTGTCCACAGACCCCAACAAGGTCGAGGCGGTGGCCAACTGGGAACCCCCGACTACCATCTATCAACTGCGGTCATTCCTTGGGTTTGCCAGTTACTATCGGCTGTTTGAGGAGGGCTTTGCAAAGTTGGCTGCCCCTTTGCATCGGTTGGTGGCTGCGCTTGACAGGCAAAAAGACCCAGAAGAAGTCAGCCTAAGGCTTGGTGGAATGCTGGACAGAGTAGTGTCATCAAAGCTTTGAGACGTTAAAGTCTAAACTCACCTCAGCCCCTGTACTTGCTTTTGCTGATTTTTCTCGCCCTTTTATTTTGAAGGTGGAAGCCAGCTTCAGTGGGCTCGGGGCTGTATTGTTGCAGGAGCAAGGTGGCAAAGTAAGGCCCATTGCTTATGCCAGCCCAGGTCTACGGCCCCCAGAGCGTAATATGGATAACTACAGCTCAATGAAGCTGGAGTTTCTGGCTCTGAAGTGGGCGATGAGGGAGCATCTCCTTGAACAAAAGTACATTGTCTTCACAGACAACAACCCCCTCAGCTACCTGTCGACCGCAAAGGTTGGTGCCACCGAACAGCGTTGGGCTGCCCAGCTGGTCTTCCCTGCAGAGCTCGGATGCCGTGATCAGTGAGTTGCTGCCATTCTGGGAACAAAAGCAGCGTCCGAGCGCCGAGGAGCGTAGGCAGCTCTCGCCAGCAGGCTCAGCCCTCCTTCGCCAGTGGGATCGCCTGGTACAAGAGGACGGGGTTCTGTATCGGCAGGTTTATCGTTCTGATGGTACAGAACTGATCTGTCAGGTATTGTTACCCTCCTCTTTAAAGGAGGAGGTACTGACGGAAGTCCACCAGAAGCATGGCCACCAGGGAGTCGAGAGGACCCTGGAGTTGCATTGTCAGCGGTGCTACTGGCCAGGGATGGCCGATGACGTGGCTGAGTGGTGTCAACGCTGTGAGCGGTGCCAGGTAGCCAAAGCAACCCGCCCACCCGCTCGCAGCCTAATGGGGCACTTATTAGCATCGACGGACAAACGAAATCTTGGCCATGGATTTCACGGTGTTGGAGCCTACCCATAATGGGATTGAAAACGTCCTGGCTATGACCGATGTTGTCAGTAAATACACGCTGGCTGTGCCCACCTGTGATCAAAGGGCCTTTACTTTGGCCCAGGTCCTGGTAACAGAGGGGTTCTCGCAGTTTGGGGTCCCAGCACGGATCCACTCTGACCAGGGCAGAAATTTTGAGAGCCTGCTAATCCAGCAGTTGTGCGGCCTCTACGGGATCATGAAGTCCAGGACCACGCCATACCATCCAGCTGGTAATGGTCAATGCGAGCGTTTCAACCGCACCCTGTATGACCTTTTGCGCACCTTGCCTGTTTCCCGTAAGCAGGACTGGCATGCGTGCCTCCCACAGCTCCTGTATTCTAACAACACGACCCCCCATCATTGTATTGGTCAATTGGCCGTTCTCTTGATGATTGGTCAAGAGCCGAGGCTCCCAGTGGACTTTTTGTTGGGTCGTGTGAAGGAGCCTGTGGGTGGGACTGTTCATGAGTGGGTCAAGGAACATCAAACCTGCTTAACACTTGCATTTGAGGGTGCGAGGGAGCGGTTGCACGAGGCAGCTCATCACCGGAAGCAAGCACATGACCAGGAGGTATGAGATCTTCCCCTTCAGGAGGGGCAATTGGTCTTGATCCCAGACCATAGTGCCCGGGGGTGCCACAAGATCCAGGATCTTTGGGGTGCTGTAGTGCACAGGGTTCTGAGAACGCACGTTTTTTTGGAGGGGGAGGAGTTTTTTTCAAGAAGAGCCAGTTACTAACAATTGATATAGAAGGCCTTGCCCCCCTTAACCTCCCCTCAGGCCTCCACCACCCACCCTAATTGCTACGTCACTTTTACACCATAACTGTACTAATTTAAAAAAAAACATATCTCAAGATAACCAACAGTTTGTTAGCCTCAATGCATAATTGCCACAGTCATATTTAAGACACTTTTTAAAAGCAGGAATAATCACACAATTTGGATTTTAGGATCTAAGAATTTTGTTGTGCAGTGCACAAATACAATAAAAGAATCAGATTTCGATTTTTATCCTTGGAGAAATATAAAAATTTGGCCAACAACATAACTTAGGCATTCATGCTATGAGGCTAACGCACACTTTTTAAGAGGGGGAGGAGATTATATCAAGAGGGGCCAGTAACCAACAATTGATATAGAAAGCATGGCCCCCCTTAATCCCCCCCAAGACCTCCAACACCCGGCGTAATGGCTACGTCACATTTACGCCATATCTGTAGCAATTTTAAAAAAAAACACATCTCGAGATCACTAACAGTTCGTTAGCCTCATTGCATAATTGCCACAGTCACATTTAAGACAATTTTTAAAAGGAGGAACAATATCACAATTTGGAATTTAGGTTCTAATTATTTTTTTGTGCAATGCACAGATACAATAAACGAATCAGATTATGATTTTTATCCTTGGATAAATAATAAAATTTGGCTGACAATTCAACATAGGCATTTATGCTATGAGGCTAACGCACGATTTTTGGAGGGGGAGGAGTTTTTTTCAAGAGGGGACAGTAACCAACAATTTATAAAGAAGGAATGGCCCCCTAAACCCCCCCCCCCGCCCCCAGCCCTCCACCACCCGCCCTAATGGCTACGTCACATTTACGCCGTATCTGTACTTATTTAAAAAAAAAAAACATCTCAAGATCACTAACAGTTCGTTAGCCTCGTTGCATAATTGCCACAGTCAAAACTTTTTAAAAGCAGGAATAATCACTCTATTTGGAATTTAGGTTGTATTAATTTTGTTGTGCAGTGAACAATTAAAATACATGAATCAGATTCTAATTTTTATGCTTTGATAATTATTAAAATTTGGTCGACGATATAACTTAGGCATGCATGCTATGAGGCTAACGCACATTTTTTGTGGAGGAGGAAGAGTTTTTTTCAAGAGGGGACAGTAACCAACAATTGATATAAAAGGCATGTCCCGACTTAGGGGCTGCATTTGGTGACAGTTAAGAGCTGTCAATGGACTCTCAATCCTCTACATTGGCTATTAGGAGCAGGAGCTTAAGCTCTGTTGCAAGTCCATGACACAATGTGGGGTATTGGTAGAGATGAAACCCCCTGGGGATGGTGGTTCCCGAGCTCCAGGCATTCTAGGGATGAATATAATTCGCCGGTGCTACAGTGAGCTGTTCAGTCAGCATGGCCAGGGCCTGTTGGGATCACCAGATGTTTCTGGAGCCCCAAATCCCATTGTGGGGGCATTGCAGCAGTGTCACCAGATGGACGAACTGGGCCCTCCAAAAACATTTATGGTCAGGGTGCGTGGCCGGAGGGCTCATTGGATTCCTGGTGGGGCAATGAAATGTATTGCTACCACTTGCTCTGAGCAGTGTGAAGTACCCACCATGTTACTTGAACCTCTGGATTCTGCCCCGCCTGCTGGCCTACTGGTGTCCTCTTCATTAATCAAGTGAAGAGAGGAACAGCCTATGTCCCCATTATTAATGTGGGATCCACCGGGGTGCGTCTTCATCCACGCACTGCAATGGGGCACCTTGGTTCCAGCCAATGTGGTGAGTTTACCTAGTGGAGTCACTGAGGTGTCTGAGGTAACCACCCAGCATGCAGAAATGGGACCCCCAGATCAGCCCGACCTATCACCTTTGTCTGCGGAGGAGCAGAGAAAGGTCAGAGCGCTTCTGGGAAATTTTAAGTCTGTCTTTGCAGGACATGAGGGTGATTTAGGCTGTACGGAGCAGATCACCCACCAGATTCCTCTGCTGGATGATGTCCCGGTTAGGCAACGCTACCGGCGCATCCCTCCTTCCGATTATGAAGGTGTGAAGGATAACATTAACCAGCTGTTGGAATCCCAGGTAATTAGGGAGAGCAGCAGCCCATGTGCCTCTCCAATCGTCCTTGTAAGGAAGAAGGATGGCAGTCTCCGCATGTGTGTGGACTACCGTAAGCTGAACCACAAAACCAGGAAGGACGCATTCCCTCTACCTGGCATCGAAGAAACCTTAGACTCGATGGTCGGGGCCCGCTGGTTTTCTACCATAGATTTGGCCAGCGGTTACAACCAGGTCCCAGTCGCAGAGGAAGATAAGGCCAAAACAGCGTTGTGCATTCCATTTGGTCTCTTCCAATGGAATCGCATGCTTTACAGACTCTGCAATGCCCTTAGCATCTTGCAGCGCCTCATGCAACGGCTCTTTGGGGATTAACAGTGCAAATCATTGTTTTTGTACTTGTGATATTGTGGTGTTTTCATCCACAGTTGATCAGCATTTGGAGAGGCTGCAGGTGGTGCTCGAACGGTTACAGCAAGAGGGGCTGAAGGTTAAACTGAGTAAATATGCCTTCTTCCAACGGCAGGTACTTTACCTGGGGCATATGATCTCAGAAAAAGGGGTGTCCACAGACCCCAACAAGGTCGAGGCGGTGGCCAACTGGGAACCCCCGACTACCATCTATCAACTGCGGTCATTCCTTGGGTTTGCCAGTTACTATCGGCTGTTTGAGGAGGGCTTTGCAAAGTTGGCTGCCCCTTTGCATCGGTTGGTGGCTGCGCTTGACAGGCAAAAAGACCCAGAAGAAGTCAGCCTAAGGCTTGGTGGAATGCTGGACAGAGTAGTGTCATCAAAGCTTTGAGACGTTAAAGTCTAAACTCACCTCAGCCCCTGTACTTGCTTTTGCTGATTTTTCTCGCCCTTTTATTTTGAAGGTGGAAGCCAGCTTCAGTGGGCTCGGGGCTGTATTGTTGCAGGAGCAAGGTGGCAAAGTAAGGCCCATTGCTTATGCCAGCCCAGGTCTACGGCCCCCAGAGCGTAATATGGATAACTACAGCTCAATGAAGCTGGAGTTTCTGGCTCTGAAGTGGGCGATGAGGGAGCATCTCCTTGAACAAAAGTACATTGTCTTCACAGACAACAACCCCCTGAGCTACCTGTCGACCGCAAAGGTTGGTGCCACCGAACAGCGTTGGGCTGCCCAGCTGGTCTTCCCTGCAGAGCTCGGATGCCGTGATCAGTGAGTTGCTGCCATTCTGGGAACAAAAGCAGCGTCCGAGCGCCGAGGAGCGTAGGCAGCTCTCGCCAGCAGGCTCAGCCCTCCTTCGCCAGTGGGATCGCCTGGTACAAGAGGACGGGGTTCTGTATCGGCAGGTTTATCGTTCTGATGGTACAGAACTGATCTGTCAGGTATTGTTACCCTCCTCTTTAAAGGAGGAGGTACTGACGGAAGTCCACCAGAAGCATGGCCACCAGGGAGTCGAGAGGACCCTGGAGTTGCATTGTCAGCGGTGCTACTGGCCAGGGATGGCCGATGACGTGGCTGAGTGGTGTCAACGCTGTGAGCGGTGCCAGGTAGCCAAAGCAACCCGCCCACCCGCTCGCAGCCTAATGGGGCACTTATTAGCATCGACGGACAAACGAAATCTTGGCCATGGATTTCACGGTGTTGGAGCCTACCCATAATGGGATTGAAAACGTCCTGGCTATGACCGATGTTGTCAGTAAATACACGCTGGCTGTGCCCACCTGTGATCAAAGGGCCTTTACTTTGGCCCAGGTCCTGGTAACAGAGGGGTTCTCGCAGTTTGGGGTCCCAGCACGGATCCACTCTGACCAGGGCAGAAATTTTGAGAGCCTGCTAATCCAGCAGTTGTGCGGCCTCTACGGGATCATGAAGTCCAGGACCACGCCATACCATCCAGCTGGTAATGGTCAATGCGAGCGTTTCAACCGCACCCTGTATGACCTTTTGCGCACCTTGCCTGTTTCCCGTAAGCAGGACTGGCATGCGTGCCTCCCACAGCTCCTGTATTCTAACAACACGACCCCCCATCATTGTATTGGTCAATTGGCCGTTCTCTTGATGATTGGTCAAGAGCCGAGGCTCCCAGTGGACTTTTTGTTGGGTCGTGTGAAGGAGCCTGTGGGTGGGACTGTTCATGAGTGGGTCAAGGAACATCAAACCTGCTTAACACTTGCATTTGAGGGTGCGAGGGAGCGGTTGCACGAGGCAGCTCATCACCGGAAGCAAGCACATGACCAGGAGGTATGAGATCTTCCCCTTCAGGAGGGCCAATTGGTCTTGATCCCAGACCATAGTGCCCGGGGGTGCCACAAGATCCAGGATCTTTGGGGTGCTGTAGTGCACAGGGTTCTGAGAACGCACGTTTTTTTGGAGGGGGAGGAGTTTTTTTCAAGAAGAGCCAGTTACTAACAATTGATATAGAAGGCCTTGCCCCCCTTAACCTCCCCTCAGGCCTCCACCACCCACCCTAATTGCTACGTCACTTTTACACCATAACTGTACTAATTTAAAAAAAAAAACATATCTCAAGATAACCAACAGTTTGTTAGCCTCAATGCATAATTGCCACAGTCATATTTAAGACACTTTTTAAAAGCAGGAATAATCACACAATTTGGATTTTAGGATCTGAGAATTTTGTTGTGCAGTGCACAAATACAATAAAAGAATCAGATTTCGATTTTTATCCTTGGAGAAATATAAAAATTTGGCCAACAACATAACTTAGGCATTCATGCTATGAGGCTAACGCACACTTTTTAAGAGGGGGAGGAGATTATATCAAGAGGGGCCAGTTACCAACAATTGATATAGAAAGCATGGCCCCCCTTAATCCCCCCCAAGACCTCCACCACCCGGCGTAATGGCTACGTCACATTTACGCCATATCTGTAGCAATTTAATAAAAAAAAAACATCTCGAGATCACTAACAGTTCGTTAGCCTCATTGCATAATTGCCACAGTCACATTTAAGACAATTTTTAAAAGCAGGAACAATATCACAATTTGGAATTTAGGTTCTAATTATTTTTTTGTGCAATGCACAGATACAATAAACGAATCAGATTATGATTTTTATCCTTGGATAAATAATAAAATTTGGCTGACAATTCAACATAGGCATTTATGCTATGAGGCTAACGCACGTTTTTTGGAGGGGGAGGAGTTTTAATTTTGTTGTGCAGTGAACAATTACAATTCATGAATCAGATTCTGATTTTTATTCTTTGATAATTATTAAAATTTGGTCGACGATATAACTTAGGCATGCATGCTATGAGGCTAACGCACATTTTTTGTGGAGGAGGAAGAGTTTTTTTCAAGAGGGGACAGTAACCAACAATTGATATAAAAGGCATGTCCCGACTTAGGGGCTGCATTTGGTGACAGTTAAGAGCTGTCAATGGACTCTCAATCCTCTACATTGGCTATTAGGAGCAGGAGCTTAAGCTCTGTTGCAAGTCCATGACACAATGTGGGGTATTGGTAGAGATGAAACCCCCTGGGGATGGTGGTTCCCGAGCTCCAGGCATTCTAGGGATGAATATAATTCGCCGGTGCTACAGCGAGCTGTTCAGTCAGCATGGCCAGGGCCTGTTGGGATCACCAGATGTTTCTGGAGCCCCAAATCCCATTGTGGGGGCATTGCAGCAGTGTCACCAGATGGACGAACTGGGCCCTTCAAAAACATTTATGGTCAGGGTGCGTGGCCGGAGGGCTCATTGGATTCGTGGTGGGGCAATGAAATGTATTGCTACCACTTGCTCTGAGCAGTGTGAAGTACCCACCATGTTACTTGAACCTCTGGATTCTGCCCCGCCTGCTGGCCTACTGGTGTCCTCTTCATTAATCAAGTTGGAGAGAGGAACAGCTTATGTCCCCATTATTAATGTGGGATCCACCGGGGTGCGTCTTCATCCACACACTGCAATGGGGCACCTTGGTTCCAGCCAATGTGGTGAGTTTACCTAGTCGAGTCACTGAGGTGTCTGAGGTAACCACCCAGCATGCAGAAATGGGACCCCCAGATCAGCCCGACCTATCACCTTTGTCTGCGGAGGAGCAGAGAAAGGTCAGAGCGCTTCTCGGAAATTTTAAGTCTGTCTTTGCAGGACATGAGGGTGATTTAGGCTGTACGGAGCAGATCACCCACCAGATTCCTCTGCTGGATGATGTCCCGGTTAGGCAACGCTACCGGCGCATCCCTCCTTCCCATTATGAAGGTGTGAAGGATAACATTAACCAGCTGTTGGAATCCCAGGTAATTAGGGAGAGCAGCAGCCCATGTGCCTCTCCAATCGTCCTTGTAAGGAAGAAGGATGGCAGTCTCCGCATGTGTGTGGACTACCGTAAGCTGAACCACAAAACCAGGAAGGACGCATTCCCTCTACCTGGCATCGAGGAAACCTTAGACACGATGGTCGGGGCCCGCTGGTTTTCTACCATAGATTTGGCCAGCGGTTACAACCAGGTCCCAGTCGCAGAGGAAGATAAGGCCAAAACAGCGTTGTGCATTCCATTTGGTCTCTTCCAATGGAATCGCATGCTTTACAGACTCTGCAATGCCCTTAGCATCTTGCAGCGCCTCATGCAACGGCTCTTTGGGGATTAACAGTGCAAATCATTGTTTTTGTACTTGTGATATTGTGGTGTTTTCATCCACAGTTGATCAGCATTTGGAGAGGCTGCAGGTCGTGCTCGAACGGTTACAGCAAGAGGGGCTGAAGGTTAAACTGAGTAAATATGCCTTCTTCCAACGGCAGGTACTTTACCTGGGGCATATGATCTCAAAAAAAAGGGGTGTCCACAGACCCCAACAAGGTCGAGGCGGTGGCCAACTGGGAACCCCCGACTACCATCTATCAACTGCGGTCATTCCTTGGGTTTGCCAGTTACTATCGGCTGTTTGAGGAGGGCTTTGCAAAGTTGGCTGCCCCTTTGCATCGGTTGGTGGCTGCGCTTGACAGGCAAAAAGACCCAGAAGAAGTCAGCCTAAGGCTTGGTGGAATGCTGGACAGAGTAGTGTCATCAAAGCTTTGAGACGTTAAAGTCTAAACTCACCTCAGCCCCTGTACTTGCTTTTGCTGATTTTTCTCGCCCTTTTATTTTGAAGGTGGAAGCCAGCTTCAGTGGGCTCGGGGCTGTATTGTTGCAGGAGCAAGGTGGCAAAGTAAGGCCCATTGCTTATGCCAGCCCAGGTCTACGGCCCCCAGAGCGTAATATGGATAACTACAGCTCAATGAAGCTGGAGTTTCTGGCTCTGAAGTGGGCGATGAGGGAGCATCTCCTTGAACAAAAGTACATTGTCTTCACAGACAACAACCCCCTGAGCTACCTGTCGACCGCAAAGGTTGGTGCCACCGAACAGCGTTGGGCTGCCCAGCTGGTCTTCCCTGCAGAGCTCGGATGCCGTGATCAGTGAGTTGCTGCCATTCTGGGAACAAAAGCAGCGTCCGAGCGCCGAGGAGCGTAGGCAGCTCTCGCCAGCAGGCTCAGCCCTCCTTCGCCAGTGGGATCGCCTGGTACAAGAGGACGGGATTCTGTATCGGCAGGTTTATCGTTCTGATGGTACAGAACTGATCTGTCAGGTATTGTTACCCTCCTCTTTAAAGGAGGAGGTACTGACGGAAGTCCACCAGAAGCATGGCCACCAGGGAGTCGAGAGGACCCTGGAGTTGCATTGTCAGCGGTGCTACTGGCCAGGGATGGCCGATGACGTGGCTGAGTGGTGTCAACGCTGTGAGCGGTGCCAGGTAGCCAAAGCAACCCGCCCACCCGCTCGCAGCCTAATGGGGCACTTATTACCATCGACGGACAAACGAAATCTTGGCCATGGATTTCACGGTGTTGGAGCCTACCCATAATGGGATTGAAAACGTCCTGGCTATGACCGATGTTGTCAGTAAATACACGCTGGCTGTGCCCACCTGTGATCAAAGGGCCTTTACTTTGGCCCAGGTCCTGGTAACAGAGGGGTTCTCGCAGTTTGGGGTCCCAGCACAGATCCACTCTGACCAGGGCAGAAATTTTGAGAGCCTGCTAATCCAGCAGTTGTGCGGCCTCTACGGGATCATGAAGTCCAGGACCACGCCATACCATCCAGCTGGTAATGGTCAATGCGAGCGTTTCAACCGCACCCTGTATGACCTTTTGCGCACCTTGCCTGTTTCCCGTAAGCAGGACTGGCATGCGTGCCTCCCACAGCTCCTGTATTCTAACAACACGACCCCCCATCATTGTATTGGTCAATTGGCCGTTCTCTTGATGTTTGGTCAAGAGCCGAGGCTCCCAGTGGACTTTTTGTTGGGTCGTGTGAAGGAGCCTGTGGGTGGGACTGTTCATGAGTGGGTCAAGGAACATCAAACCTGCTTAACACTTGCATTTGAGGGTGCGAGGGAGCGGTTGCACGAGGCAGCTCATCACCGGAAGCAAGCACATGACCAGGAGGTATGAGATCTTCCCCTTCAGGAGGGCCAATTGGTCTTGATCCCAGACCATAGTGCCCGGGGGTGCCACAAGATCCAGGATCTTTGGGGTGCTGTAGTGCACAGGGTTCTGAGAACGCACGTTTTTTTGGAGGGGGAGGAGTTTTTTTCAAGAAGAGCCAGTTACTAACAATTGATATAGAAGGCCTTGCCCCCCTTAACCTCCCCTCAGGCCTCCACCACCCACCCTAATTGCTACGTCACTTTTACACCATAACTGTACTAATTTAAAAAAAAACATATCTCAAGATAACCAACAGTTTGTTAGCCTCAATGCATAATTGCCACAGTCATATTTAAGACACTTTTTAAAAGCAGGAATAATCACACAATTTGGATTTTAGGATCTAAGAATTTTGTTGTGCAGTGCACAAATACAATAAAAGAATCAGATTTCGATTTTTATCCTTGGAGAAATATAAAAATTTGGCCAACAACATAACTTAGGCATTCATGCTATGAGGCTAACGCACACTTTTTAAGAGGGGGAGGAGATTATATCAAGAGGGGCCAGTTACCAACAATTGATATAGAAAGCATGGCCCCCCTTAATCCCCCCCAAGACCTCCACCACCCGGCGTAATGGCTACGTCACATTTACGCCATATCTGTAGCAATTTAAAAAAAAAACACATCTCGAGATCACTAACAGTTCGTTAGCCTCATTGCATAATTGCCACAGTCACATTTAAGACAATTTTTAAAAGCAGGAACAATATCACAATTTGGAATTTAGGTTCTAATTATTTTTTTGTGCAATGCACAGATACAATAAACGAATCAGATTATGATTTTTATCCTTGGATAAATAATAAAATTTGGCTGACAATTCAACATAGGCATTTATGCTATGAGGCTAACGCACGTTTTTTGGAGGGGGAGGAGTTTTTTTCAAGAGGGGACAGTAACCAACAATTTATAAAGAAGGAATGGCCCCCTAAACCCCCCCCGCCCCCAGCCCTCCACCACCCGCCCTAATGGCTACGTCACATTTACGCCGTATCTGTACTTATTTAAAAAAAAAAAACATCTCAAGATCACTAACAGTTCGTTAGCCTCGTTGCATAATTGCCACAGTCAAAACTTTTTAAAAGCAGGAATAATCACTCTATTTGGAATTTAGGTTGTATTAATTTTGTTGTGCAGTGAACAATTAAAATACATGAATCAGATTCTAATTTTTATGCTTTGATAATTATTAAAATTTGGTCGACGATATAACTTAGGCATGCATGCTATGAGGCTAACGCACATTTTTTGTGGAGGAGGAAGAGTTTTTTTCAAGAGGGGACAGTAACCAACAATTGATATAAAAGGCATGTCCCGACTTAGGGGCTGCATTTGGTGACAGTTAAGAGCTGTCAATGGACTCTCAATCCTCTACATTGGCTATTAGGAGCAGGAGCTTAAGCTCTGTTGCAAGTCCATGACACAATGTGGGGTATTGGTAGAGATAAAACCCCCTGGGGATGGTGGTTCCCGAGCTCCAGGCATTCTAGGGATGAATATAATTCGCCGGTGCTACAGTGAGCTGTTCAGTCAGCATGGCCAGGGCCTGTTGGGATCACCAGATGTTTCTGGAGCCCCAAATCCCATTGTGGGGGCATTGCAGCAGTGTCACCAGATGGACGAACTGGGCCCTCCAAAAACATTTATGGTCAGGGTGCGTGGCCGGAGGGCTCATTGGATTCGTGGTGGGGCAATGAAATGTATTGCTACCACTTGCTCTGAGCAGTGTGAAGTACCCACCATGTTACTTGAACCTCTGGATTCTGCCCCGCCTGCTGGCCTACTGGTGTCCTCTTCATTAATCAAGTGAAGAGAGGAACAGCCTATGTCCCCATTATTAATGTGGGATCCACCGGGGTGCGTCTTCATCCACGCACTGCAATGGGGCACCTTGGTTCCAGCCAATGTGGTGAGTTTACCTAGTGGAGTCACTGAGGTGTCTGAGGTAACCACCCAGCATGCAGAAATGGGACCCCCAGATCAGCCCGACCTATCACCTTTGTCTGCGGAGGAGCAGAGAAAGGTCAGAGCGCTTCTGGGAAATTTTAAGTCTGTCTTTGCAGGACATGAGGGTGATTTAGGCTGTACGGAGCAGATCACCCACCAGATTCCTCTGCTGGATGATGTCCCGGTTAGGCAACGCTACCGGCGCATCCCTCCTTCCCATTATGAAGGTGTGAAGGATAACATTAACCAGCTGTTGGAATCCCAGGTAATTAGGGAGAGCAGCAGCCCATGTGCCTCTCCAATCGTCCTTGTAAGGAAGAAGGATGGCAGTCTCCGCATGTGTGTGGACTACCGTAAGCTGAACCACAAAACCAGGAAGGACGCATTCCCTCTACCTGGCATCGAAGAAACCTTAGACACGATGGTCGGGGCCCGCTGGTTTTCTACCATAGATTTGGCCAGCGGTTACAACCAGGTCCCAGTCGCAGAGGAAGATAAGGCCAAAACAGCGTTGTGCATTCCATTTGGTCTCTTCCAATGGAATCGCATGCTTTACAGACTCTGCAATGCCCTTAGCATCTTGCAGCGCCTCATGCAACGGCTCTTTGGGGATTAACAGTGCAAATCATTGTTTTTGTACTTGTGATATTGTGGTGTTTTCATCCACAGTTGATCAGCATTTGGAGAGGCTGCAGGTGGTGCTCGAACGGTTACAGCAAGAGGGGCTGAAGGTTAAACTGAGTAAATATGCCTTCTTCCAACGGCAGGTACTTTACCTGGGGCATATGATCTCAGAAAAAGGGGTGTCCACAGACCCCAACAAGGTCGAGGCGGTGGCCAACTGGGAACCCCAGACTACCATCTATCAACTGCGGTCATTCCTTGGGTTTGCCAGTTACTATCGGCTGTTTGAGGAGGGCTTTGCAAAGTTGGCTGCCCCTTTGCATCGGTTGGTGGCTGCGCTTGACAGGCAAAAAGACCCAGAAGAAGTCAGCCTAAGGCTTGGTGGAATGCTGGACAGAGGAGTGTCATCAAAGCTTTGAGACGTTAAAGTCTAAACTCACCTCAGCCCCTGTACTTGCTTTTGCTGATTTTTCTCGCCCTTTTATTTTGGAGGTGGAAGCCAGCTTCAGTGGGCTCGGGGCTGTATTGTTGCAGGAGCAAGGTGGCAAAGTAAGGCCCATTGCTTATGCCAGCCCAGGTCTACGGCCCCCAGAGCGTAATATGGATAACTACAGCTCAATGAAGCTGGAGTTTCTGGCTCTGAAGTGGGCGATGAGGGAGCATCTCCTTGAACAAAAGTACATTGTCTTCACAGACAACAACCCCCTGAGCTACCTGTCGACCGCAAAGGTTGGTGCCACCGAACAGCGTTGGGCTGCCCAGCTGGTCTTCCCTGCAGAGCTCGGATGCCGTGATCAGTGAGTTGCTGCCATTCTGGGAACAAAAGCAGCGTCCGAGCGCCGAGGAGCGTAGGCAGCTCTCGCCAGCAGGCTCAGCCCTCCTTCGCCAGTGGGATCGCCTGGTACAAGAGGACGGGATTCTGTATCGGCAGGTTTATCGTTCTGATGGTACAGAACTGATCTGTCAGGTATTGTTACCCTCCTCTTTAAAGGAGGAGGTACTGACGGAAGTCCACCAGAAGCATGGCCACCAGGGAGTCGAGAGGACCCTGGAGTTGCATTGTCAGCGGTGCTACTGGCCAGGGATGGCCGATGACGTGGCTGAGTGGTGTCAACGCTGTGAGCGGTGCCAGGTAGCCAAAGCAACCCGCCCACCCGCTCGCAGCCTAATGGGGCACTTATTACCATCGACGGACAAACGAAATCTTGGCCATGGATTTCACGGTGTTGGAGCCTACCCATAATGGGATTGAAAACGTCCTGGCTATGACCGATGTTGTCAGTAAATACACGCTGGCTGTGCCCACCTGTGATCAAAGGGCCTTTACTTTGGCCCAGGTCCTGGTAACAGAGGGGTTCTCGCAGTTTGGGGTCCCAGCACGGATCCACTCTGACCAGGGCAGAAATTTTGAGAGCCTGCTAATCCAGCAGTTGTGCGGCCTCTACGGGATCATGAAGTCCAGGACCACGCCATACCATCCAGCTGGTAATGGTCAATGCGAGCGTTTCAACCGCACCCTGTATGACCTTTTGCGCACCTTGCCTGTTTCCCGTAAGCAGGACTGGCATGCGTGCCTCCCACAGCTCCTGTATTCTAACAACACGACCCCCCATCATTGTATTGGTCAATTGGCCGTTCTCTTGATGTTTGGTCAAGAGCCGAGGCTCCCAGTGGACTTTTTGTTGGGTCGTGTGAAGGAGCCTGTGGGTGGGACTGTTCATGAGTGGGTAAAGGAACATCAAACCTGCTTAACACTTGCATTTGAGGGTGCGAGGGAGCGGTTGCACGAGGCAGCTCATCACCGGAAGCAAGCACATGACCAGGAGGTATGAGATCTTCCCCTTCAGGAGGGCCAATTGGTCTTGATCCCAGACCATAGTGCCCGGGGGTGCCACAAGATCCAGGATCTTTGGGGTGCTGTAGTGCACAGGGTTCTGAGAACGCACGTTTTTTTGGAGGGGGAGGAGTTTTTTTCAAGAAGAGCCAGTTACTAACAATTGATATAGAAGGCCTTGCCCCCCTTAACCTCCCCTCAGGCCTCCACCACCCACCCTAATTGCTACGTCACTTTTACACCATAACTGTACTAATTTAAAAAAAAAACATATCTCAAGATAACCAACAGTTTGTTAGCCTCAATGCATAATTGCCACAGTCATATTTAAGACACTTTTTAAAAGCAGGAATAATCACACAATTTGGATTTTAGGATCTGAGAATTTTGTTGTGCAGTGCACAAATACAATAAAAGAATCAGATTTCGATTTTTATCCTTGGAGAAATATAAAAATTTGGCCAACAACATAACTTAGGCATTCATGCTATGAGGCTAACGCACACTTTTTAAGAGGGGGAGGAGATTATATCAAGAGGGGCCAGTTACCAACAATTGATATAGAAAGCATGGCCCCCCTTAATCCCCCCCAAGACCTCCACCACCCGGCGTAATGGCTACGTCACATTTACGCCATATCTGTAGCAATTTAATAAAAAAAACACATCTCGAGATCACTAACAGTTCGTTAGCCTCATTGCATAATTGCCACAGTCACATTTAAGACAATTTTTCAAAGCAGGAACAATATCACAATTTGGAATTTAGGTTCTAATTATTTTTTTGTGCAATGCACAGATACAATAAACGAATCAGATTATGATTTTTATCCTTGGATAAATAATAAAATTTGGCTGACAATTCAACATAGGCATTTATGCTATGAGGCTAACGCACGTTTTTTGGAGGGGGAGGAGTTTTTTTCAAGAGGGGACAGTAACCAACAATTTATAAGGAAGGAATGGCCCCCTAAACCCCCCCCCCCGCCCCCAGCCCTCCACCACCCGCCCTAATGGCTACGTCACATTTACGCCGTATCTGTACTTATTTAAAAAAAAAAAAACATCTCAAGATCACTAACAGTTCGTTAGCCTCGTTGCATAATTGCCACAGTCAAAACTTTTTAAAATCAGGAATAATCACTCTATTTGGAATTTAGGTTCTATTAATTTTGTTGTGCAGTGAACAATTACAATACATGAATCAGATTCTGATTTTTATTCTTTGATAATTATTAAAATTTGGTCGACGATATAACTTAGGCATGCATGCTATGAGGCTAACGCACATTTTTTGTGGAGGAGGAAGAGTTTTTTTCAAGAGGGGACAGTAACCAACAATTGATATAAAAGGCATGTCCCGACTTAGGGGCTGCATTTGGTGACAGTTAAGAGCTGTCAATGGACTCTCAATCCTCTACATTGGCTATTAGGAGCAGGAGCTTAAGCTCTGTTGCAAGTCCATGACACAATGTGGGGTATTGGTAGAGATGAAACCCCCTGGGGATGGTGGTTCCCGAGCTCCAGGCATTCTAGGGATGAATATAATTCGCCGGTGCTACAGTGAGCTGTTCAGTCAGCATGGCCAGGGCCTGTTGGGATCACCAGATGTTTCTGGAGCCCCAAATCCCATTGTGGGGGCATTGCAGCAGTGTCACCAGATGGACGAACTGGGCCCTCCAAAAACATTTATGGTCAGGGTGCGTGGCCGGAGGGCTCATTGGATTCCTGGTGGGGCAATGAAATGTATTGCTACCACTTGCTCTGAGCAGTGTGAAGTACCCACCATGTTACTTGAACCTCTGGATTCTGCCCCGCCTGCTGGCCTACTGGTGTCCTCTTCATTAATCAAGTTGGAGAGAGGAACAGCTTATGTCCCCATTATTAATGTGGGATCCACCGGGGTGCGTCTTCATCCACGCACTGCAATGGGGCACCTTGGTTCCAGCCAATGTGGTGAGTTTACCTAGTGGAGTCACTGAGGTGTCTGAGGTAACCACCCAGCATGCAGAAATGGGACCCCCAGATCAGCCCGACCTATCACCTTTGTCTGCGGAGGAGCAGAGAAAGGTCAGAGCGCTTCTGGGAAATTTTAAGTCTGTCTTTGCAGGACATGAGGGTGATTTAGGCTGTACGGAGCAGATCACCCACCAGATTCCTCTGCTGGATGATGTCCCGGTTAGGCAACGCTACCGGCGCATCCCTCCTTCCGATTATGAAGGTGTGAAGGAACACATTAACCAGCTGTTGGAATCCCAGGTAATTAGGGAGAGCAGCAGCCTATATGCCTCTCCAATCGTCCTTGTAAGGAAGAAGGATGGCAGTCTCCGCATGTGTGTGGACTACCGTAAGCTGAACCACAAAACCAGGAAGGACGCATTCCCTCTACCTGGCATCGAAGAAACCTTAGACACGATGGTTGGGGCCCGCTGGTTTTCTACCATAGATTTGGCCAGCGGTTACAACCAGGTCCCAGTCGCAGAGGAAGATAAGGCCAAAACAGCGTTGTGCATTCCATTTGGTCTCTTCCAATGGAATCGCATGCTTTACAGACTCTGCAATGCCCTTAGCATCTTGCAGCACCTCATGCAACGGCTCTTTGGGGATTAACAGTGCAAATCATTGTTTTTGTACTTGTGATATTGTGGTGTTTTCATCCACAGTTGATCAGCATTTGGAGAGGCTGCAGGTGGTGCTCGAACGGTTATAGCAAGAGGGGCTGAAGGTTAAACTGAGTAAATATGCCTTCTTCCAACGGCAGGTACTTTACCTGAGGCATATGATCTCAGAAAAAGGGGTGTCCACAGACCCCAACAAGGTCGAGGCGGTGGCCAACTGGGAACCCCCGACTACCATCTATCAACTGCGGTCATTCCTTGGGTTTGCCAGTTACTATCGGCTGTTTGAGGAGGGCTTTGCAAAGTTGGCTGCCCCTTTGCATCGGTTGGTGGCTGCGCTTGACAGGCAAAAAGACCCAGAAGAAGTCAGCCTAAGGCTTGGTGGAATGCTGGACAGAGGAGTGTCATCAAAGCTTTGAGACGTTAAAGTCTAAACTCACCTCAGCCCCTGTACTTGCTTTTGCTGATTTTTCTCGCCCTTTTATTTTGGAGGTGGAAGCCAGCTTCAGTGGGCTCGGGGCTGTATTGTTGCAGGAGCAAGGTGGCAAAGTAAGGCCCATTGCTTATGCCAGCCCAGGTCTACGGCCCCCAGAGCGTAATATGGATAACTACAGCTCAATGAAGCTGGAGTTTCTGGCTCTGAAGTGGGCGATGAGGGAGCATCTCCTTGAACAAAAGTACATTGTCTTCACAGACAACAACCCCCTGAGCTACCTGTCGACCGCAAAGGTTGGTGCCACCGAACAGCGTTGGGCTGCCCAGCTGGTCTTCCCTGCAGAGCTCGGATGCCGTGATCAGTGAGTTGCTGCCATTCTGGGAACAAAAGCAGCGTCCGAGCGCCGAGGAGCGTAGGCAGCTCTCGCCAGCAGGCTCAGCCCTCCTTCGCCAGTGGGATCGCCTGGTACAAGAGGACGGGGTTCTGTATCGGCAGGTTTGTCGTTCTGATGGTACAGAACTGATCTGTCAGGTATTGTTACCCTCCTCTTTAAAGGAGGAGGTACTGACGGAAGTCCACCAGAAGCATGGCCACCAGGGAGTCGAGAGGACCCTGGAGTTGCATTGTCAGCGGTGCTACTGGCCAGGGATGGCCGATGACGTGGCTGAGTGGTGTCAACGCTGTGAGCGGTGCCAGGTAGCCAAAGCCACCCGCCCACCCGCTCGCAGCCTAATGGGGCACTTATTAGCATCGACGGACAAACGAAATCTTGGCCATGGATTTCACGGTGTTGGAGCCTACCCATAATGGGATTGAAAACGTCCTGGCTATGACCGATGTTGTCAGTAAATACACGCTGGCTGTGCCCACCTGTGATCAAAGGGCCTTTACTTTGGCCCAGGTCCTGGTAACAGAGGGGTTCTCGCAGTTTGGGGTCCCAGCACGGATCCACTCTGACCAGGGCAGAAATTTTGAGAGCCTGCTAATCCAGCAGTTGTGCGGCCTCTACGGGATCATGAAGTCCAGGACCACGCCATACCATCCAGCTGGTAATGGTCAATGTGAGCGTTTCAACCGCACCCTGTATGACCTTTTGCGCACCTTGCCTGTTTCCCGTAAGCAGGACTGGCATGCGTGCCTCCCACAGCTCCTGTATTCTAACAACACGACCCCCCATCATTGTATTGGTCAATTGGCCGTTCTCTTGATGTTTGGTCAAGAGCCGAGGCTCCCAGTGGACTTTTTGTTGGGTCGTGTGAAGGAGCCTGTGGGTGGGACTGTTCATGAGTGGGTCAAGGAACATCAAACCTGCTTAACACTTGCATTTGAGGGTGCGAGGGAGCGGTTGCACGAGGCAGCTCATCACCGGAAGCAAGCACATGACCAGGAGGTATGAGATCTTCCCCTTCAGGAGGGGCAATTGGTCTTGATCCCAGACCATAGTGCCCAGGGGTGCCACAAGATCCAGGATCTTTGGGGTGCTGTAGTGCACAGGGTTCTGAGAACGCACGTTTTTTTGGAGGGGGAGGAGTTTTTTTCAAGAAGAGCCAGTTACTAACAATTCATATAGAAGGCCTTGCCCCCCTTAACCTCCCCTCAGGCCTCCACCACCCACCCTAATTGCTACGTCACTTTTACACCATAACTGTACTAATTTAAAAAAAAAAACATATCTCAAGATAACCAACAGTTTGTTAGCCTCAATGCATAATTGCCACAGTCATATTTAAGACACTTTTTAAAAGCAGGAATAATCACACAATTTGGATTTTAGGATCTAAGAATTTTGTTGTGCAGTGCACAAATACAATAAAATAATCAGATTTCGATTTTTATCCTTGGAGAAATATAAAAATTTGGCCAACAACATAACTTAGGCATTCATGCTATGAGGCTAATGCACACTTTTTAAGAGGGGGAGGAGATTATATCAAGAGGGGCCAGTTACCAACAATTGATATAGAAAGCATGGCCCCCCTTAATCCCCCCCAAGACCTCCACCACCCGGCGTAATGGCTACGTCACATTTACGCCATATCTGTAGCAATTTAAAAAAAAAAAACATCCCGAGATCACTAACAGTTCGTTAGCCTCATTGCATAATTGCCACAGTCACATTTAAGACAATTTTTAAAAGCAGGAACAATATCACAATTTGGAATTTAGGTTCTAATTATTTTTTTGTGCAATGCACAGATACAATAAACGAATCAGATTATGATTTTTATCCTTGGATAAATAATAAAATTTGGCTGACAATTCAACATAGGCATTTATAATATGAGGCTAACGCACGTTTTTTGGAGGGGGAGGAGTTTTTTTCAAGAGGGGACAGTAACCAACAATTTATATAGAAGGAATGGCCCCCTAAACCCCCCCCCCCCCCCCAGCCCTCCACCACCCGCCCTAATGGCTACGTCACATTTACGCCGTATCTGTACTTATTTAAAAAAAAATAAACATCTCGAGATCACTAACAGTTCGTTAGCCTCGTTGCATAATTGCCACAGTCAAAACTTTTTAAAAGCAGGAATAATCACTCTATTTGGAATTTAGGTTGTATTAATTTTGTTGTGCAGTGAACAATTAAAATACATGAATCAGATTCTAATTTTTATGCTTTGATAATTATTAAAATTTGGTCGACGATATAACTTAGGCATGCATGCTATGAGGCTAACGCACATTTTTGTGGAGGAGGAAGAGTTTTTTTCAAGAGGGGACAGTAACCAACAATTGATATAAAAGGCATGTCCCGACTTAGGGGCTGCATTTGGTGACAGTTAAGAGCTGTCAATGGACTCTCAATCCTCTACATTGGCTATTAGGAGCAGGAGCTTAAGCTCTGTTGCAAGTCCATGACACAATGTGGGGTATTGGTAGAGATGAAACCCCCTGGGGATGGTGGTTCCCGAGCTCCAGGCATTCTAGGGATGAATATAATTCGCCGGTGCTACAGTGAGCTGTTCAGTCAGCATGGCCAGGGCCTGTTGGGATCACCAGATGTTTCTGGAGCCCCAAATCCCATTGTGGGGGTATTGCAGCAGTGTCACCAGATGGACGAACTGGGCCCTCCAAAAACATTTATGGTCAGGGTGCGTGGCCGGAGGGCTCATTGGATTCCTGGTGGGGCAATGAAATGTATTGCTACCACTTGCTCTGAGCAGTGTGAAGTACCCACCATGTTACTTGAACCTCTGGATTCTGCCCCGCCTGCTGGCCTACTGGTGTCCTCTTCATTAATCAAGTTGGAGAGAGGAACAGCTTATGTCCCCATTATTAATGTGGGATCCACCGGGGTGCGTCTTCATCCACGCACTGCAATGGGGCACCTTGGTTCCAGCCAATGTGGTGAGTTTACCTAGTGGAGTCACTGAGGTGTCTGAGGTAACCACCCAGCATGCAGAAATGGGACCCCCAGATCAGCCCGACCTATCACCTTTGTCTGCGGAGGAGCAGAGAAAGGTCAGAGCGCTTCTGGGAAATTTTAAGTCTGTCTTTGCAGGACATGAGGGTGATTTAGGCTGTACGGAGCAGATCACCCACCAGATTCCTCTGCTGGATGATGTCCCGGTTAGGCAACGCTACCGGCGCATCCCTCCTTCCGATTATGAAGGTGTGAAGGATAACATTAACCAGCTGTTGGAATCCCAGGTAATTAGGGAGAGCAGCAGCCCATGTGCCTCTCCAATCGTCCTTGTAAGGAAGAATGATGGGAGGTTTGCATGTGTGTGGACTACCGTAAGCTGAACCACAAAACCAGGAAGGATGCATTCCCTCTACCTGGCATCGAAGAAACCTTAGACATGATGGTCGGGGCCCGCTGGTTTTCTACCATATATTTGGCCAGCGGTTACAACCAGGTCCCAGTCGCAGAGGAAGATAAGGCCAAAACAGCGTTGTGCATTCCATTTGGTCTCTTCCAATGGAATCGCATGCTTTACAGACTCTGCAATGCCCTTAGCATCTTGCAGCGCCTCATGCAACGGATCTTTGGGGATTAACAGTGCAAATCATTGTTTTTGTACTTGTGATATTGTGGTGTTTTCATCCACAGTCAATCAGCATTTGGAGAGGCTGCAGGTGGTGCTCGAACGGTTACAGCAAGAGGGGCTGAAGGTTAAACTGAGTAAATATGCCTTCTTCCAACGGCAGGTACTTTACCTGGGGCATATGATCTCAGAAAAAGGGGTGTCCACAGACCCCAACAAGGTCGAGGCGGTGGCCAACTGGGAACCCCCGACTACCATCTATCAACTGCGGTCATTCCTTGGGTTTGCCAGTTACTATCGGCTGTTTGAGGAGGGCTTTGCAAAGTTGGCTGCCCCTTTGCATCGGTTGGTGGCTGCGCTTGACAGGCAAAAAGACCCAGAAGAAGTCAGCCTAAGGCTTGGTGGAATGCTGGACAGAGGAGTGTCATCAAAGCTTTGAGACGTTAAAGTCTAAACTCACCTCAGCCCCTGTACTTGCTTTTGCTGATTTTTCTCGCCCTTTTATTTTGGAGGTGGAAGCCAGCTTCAGTGGGCTCGGCGCTGTATTGTTGCAGGAGCAAGGTGGCAAAGTAAGGCCCATTGCTTATGCCAGCCGAGGTCTACGGCCCCCAGAGCGTAATATGGATAACTACAGCTCAATGAAGCTGGAGTTTCTGGCTCTGAAGTGGGCGATGAGGGAGCATCTCCTTGAACAAAAGTACATTGTCTTCACAGACAACAACCCCCTGAGCTACCTGTCGACTGCAAAGGTTGGTGCCACCGAACAGCGTTGGGCTGCCCAGCTGGTCTTCCCTGCAGAGCTCGGATGCCGTGATCAGTGAGTTGCTGCCATTCTGGGAACAAAAGCAGCGTCCGAGCGCCGAGGAGCGTAGGCAGCTCTCGCCAGCAGGCTCAGCCCTCCTTCGCCAGTGGGATCGCCTGGTACAAGAGGACGGGGTTCTGTATCGGCAGGTTTATCGTTCTGATGGTACAGAACTGATCTGTCAGGTATTGTTACCCTCCTCTTTAAAGGAGGAGGTACTGACGGAAGTCCACCAGAAGTATGGCCACCAGGGAGTTGAGAGGACCCTGGAGTTGCATTGTCAGCGGTGCTACTGGCCAGGGATGGCCGATGACGTGGCTGAGTGGTGTCAACGCTGTGAGCGGTGCCAGGTAGCCAAAGCAACCCGCCCACCCGCTCGCAGCCTAATGGGACACTTATTAGCATCGACGGACAAACGAAATCTTGGCCATGGATTTCACGGTGTTGGAGCCTACCCATAATGGGATTTGAAAACGTCCTGGCTATGACCGATGTTGTCAGTAAATACACGCTGGCTGTGCCCACCTGTGATCAAAGGGCCTTTACTTTGGCCCAGGTCCTGGTAACAGAGGGGTTCTCGCAGTTTGGGGTCCCAGCACGGATCCACTCTGACCAGGGCAGAAATTTTGAGAGCCTGTTAATCCAGCAGTTGTGCGGCCTCTACGGGATCATCAAGTCCAGGACCACGCCATACCATCCAGCTGGTAATGGTCAATGCGAGCGTTTCAACCGCACCCTGTATGACCTTTTGCGCACCTTGCCTGTTTCCCGTAAGCAGGACTGGCATGCGTGCCTCCCACAGCTCCTGTATTCTAACAACACGACCCCCCATCATTGTATTGGTCAATTGCCCGTTCTCTTGATGTTTGGTCAAGAGCCGAGGCTCCCAGTGGACTTTTTGTTGGGTCGTGTGAAGGAGCCTGTGGGTGGGACTGTTCATGAGTGGGTCAAGGAACATCAAACCTGCTTAACACTTGCATTTGAGGGTGCGAGGGAGCGGTTGCACGAGGCAGCTCATCACCGGAAGCAAGCACATGACCAGGAGGTATGAGATCTTCCCCTTCAGGAGGGGCAATTGGTCTTGATCCCAGACCATAGTGCCCGGGGGTGCCACAAGATCCAGGATCTTTGGGGTGCTGTAGTGCACAGGGTTCTGAGAACGCACGTTTTTTTGGAGGGGGAGGAGTTTTTTTCAAGAAGAGCCAGTTACTAACAATTCATATAGAAGGCCTTGCCCCCCTTAACCTCCGCTCAGGCCTCCACCACCCACCCTAATTGCTACGTCACTTTTACACCATAACTGTACTAATTTAAAAAAAAAAACATATCTCAAGATAACCAACAGTTTGTTAGCCTCAATGCATAATTGCCACAGTCATATTTAAGACACTTTTTAAAAGCAGGAATAATCACACAATTTGGATTTTAGGATCTAAGAATTTTGTTGTGCAGTGCACAAATACAATAAAAGAATAAAATTTCGATTTTTATCCTTGGAGAAATATAAAAATTTGGCCAACAACATAACTTAGGCATTCATGCTATGAGGCTAACGCACACTTTTTAAGAGGGGGAGGAGATTATATCAAGAGGGGCCAGTAACCAACAATTGATATAGAAAGCATGGCCCCCCTTAATCCCCCCCAAGACCTCCACCACCCGGCGTAATGGCTACGTCACATTTACGCCATATCTGTAGCAATTTAAAAAAAAAACACATCTCGAGATCACTAACAGTTCGTTAGCCTCATTGCATAATTGCCACAGTCACATTTAAGACAATTTTTAAAAGCAGGAACAATATCACAATTTGGAATTTAGGTTCTAATTATTTTTTGTGCAATGCACAGATACAATAAACAAATCAGATTATGATTTTTATCCTTGGATAAATAATAAAATTTGGCTGACAATTCAACATAGGCATTTATGCTATGAGGCTAACACACGTTTTTTGGAGGGGGAGGAGTTTTTTTCAAGAGGGGACAGTAACCAACAATTTATATAGAAGGAATGGCCCCCTAACCCCCCCCCCAGCCCTCCACCACCCGCCCTAATGGCTACGTCACATTTACGCCGTATCTGTACTTATTTAAAAAAAAAAAAACATCTCGAGATCACTAACAGTTCGTTAGCCTCGTTGCATAATTGCCACAGTCAAAACTTTTTAAAAGCAGGAATAATCACTCTATTTGGAATTTAGGTTGTATTAATTTTGTTGTGCAGTGAACAATTACAATACATGAATCAGATTCTGATTTTTATCCTTTGATAATTATTAAAATTTGGTCGACGATATAACTTAGGCATGCATGCTATGAGGCTAACGCACATTTTTTGTGGAGGAGGAAGAGTTTTTTTCAAGAGGGGACAGTAACCAACAATTGATATAAAAGGCATGTCCCGACTTAGGGGCTGCATTTGGTGACAGTTAAGAGCTGTCAATGGACTCTCAATCCTCTACATTGGCTATTAGGAGCAGGAGCTTAAGCTCTGTTGCAAGTCCATGACACAATGTGGGGTATTGGTAGAGATGAAACCCCCTGGGGATGGTGGTTCCCGAGCTCCAGGCATTCTAGGGATGAATATAATTCGCCGGTGCTACAGTGAGCTGTTCAGTCAGCATGGCCAGGGCCTGTTGGGATCACCAGATGTTTCTGGAGCCCCAAATCCCATTGTGGGGGCATTGCAGCAGTGTCACCAGATGGACGAACTGGGCCCTCCAAAAACATTTATGGTCAGGGTGCGTGGCCGGAGGGCTCATTGGATTCCTGGTGGGGCAATGAAATGTATTGCTACCACTTGCTCTGAGCAGTGTGAAGTACCCACCATGTTACTTGAACCTCTGGATTCTGCCCCGCCTGCTGGCCTACTGGTGTCCTCTTCATTAATCAAGTTGGAGAGAGGAACAGCTTATGTCCCCATTATTAATGTGGGATCCACCGGGGTGCGTCTTCATCCACGCACTGCAATGGGGCACCTTGGTTCCAGCCAATGTGGTGAGTTTACCTAGTGGAGTCACTGAGGTGTCTGATGTAACCAGCCAGCATGCAGAAATGGGACCCCCAGATCAGCCCGACCTATCACCTTTGTCTGCGGAGGAGCAGAGAAAGGTCAGAGCGCTTCTGGGAAATTTTAAGTCTGTCTTTGCAGGACATGAGGGTGATTTAGGCTGTACGGAGCAGATCACCCACCAGATTCCTCTGCTGGATGATGTCCCGGTTAGGCAACGCTACCGGCGCATCCCTCCTTCCGATTATGAAGGTGTGAAGGAACACATTAACAAGCTGTTGGAATCCCAGGTAATTAGGGAGAGCAGCAGCCCATATGCCTCTCCAATCGTCCTTGTAAGGAAGAAGGATGGCAGTCTCCGCATGTGTGTGGACTACCGTAAGCTGAACCACAAAACCAGGAAGGACGCATTCCCTCTACCTGGCATCGAAGAAACCTTAGACACGATGGTCGGGGCCCGCTGGTTTTCTACCATAGATTTGGCCAGCGGTTACAACCAGGTCCCAGTCGCAGAGGAAGATAAGGCCAAAACAGCGTTGTGCATTCCATTTGGTCTCTTCCAATGGAATCGCATGCTTTACAGACTCTGCAATGCCCTTAGCATCTTGCAGCGCCTCATGCAACGGATCTTTGGGGATTAACAGTGCAAATCATTGTTTTTGTACTTGTGATATTGTGGTGTTTTCATCCACAGTTGATCAGCATTTGGAGAGGCTGCAGGTGGTGCTCAAACGGTTACAGCAAGAGGGGCTGAAGGTTAAACTGAGTAAATATGCCTTCTTCCAACGGCAGGTACTTTACCTGGAGCATATGATCTCAGAAAAAGGGGTGTCCACAGACCCCAACAAGGTCGAGGCGGTGGCCAACTGGGAACCCCAGACTACCATCTATCAACTGCGGTCATTCCTTGGGTTTGCCAGTTACTATCGGCTGTTTGAGGAGGGCTTTGCAAAGTTGGCTGCCCCTTTGCATCGGTTGGTGGCTGCGCTTGACAGGCAAAAAGACCCAGAAGAAGTCAGCCTAAGGCTTGTTGGAATGCTGGACAGAGGAGTGTCATCATAGCTTTGAGACGTTAAAGTCTAAACTCACCTCAGCCCCTGTACTTGCTTTTGCTGATTTTTCTCGCCCTTTTATTTTGGAGGTGGAAGCCAGCTTCAGTGGGCTCGGGGCTGTATTGTTGCAGGAGCAAGGTGGCAAAGTAAGGCCCATTGCTTATGCCAGCCCAGGTCTACGGCCCCCAGAGCGTAATATGGATAACTACAGCTCAATGAAGCTGGAGTTTCTGGCTCTGAAGTGGGCGATGAGGGAGCATCTCCTTGAACAAAAGTACATTGTCTTCACAGACAACAACCCCCTGAGCTACCTGTCGACTGCAAAGGTTGGTGCCACCGAACAGCGTTGGGCTGCCCAGCTGGTCTTCCCTGCAGAGCTCGGATGCCGTGATCAGTGAGTTGCTGCCATTCTGGGAACAAAAGCAGCGTCCGAGCGCCGAGGAGCGTAGGCAGCTCTCGCCAGCAGGCTCAGCCCTCCTTCGCCAGTGGGATCGCCTGGTACAAGAGGACGGGGTTCTGTATCGGCAGGTTTATCGTTCTGATGGTACAGAACTGATCTGTCAGGTATTGTTACCCTCCTCTTTAAAGGAGGAGGTACTGACGGAAGTCCACCAGAAGCATGGCCACCAGGGAGTCGAGAGGACCCTGGAGTTGCATTGTCAGCGGTGCTACTGGCCAGGGATGGCCGATGACGTGGCTGAGTGGTGTCAACGCTGTGAGCGGTGCCAGGTAGCCAAAGCAACCCGCCCACCCGCTCGCAGCCTAATGGGACACTTATTAGCATCGACGGACAAACGAAATCTTGGCCATGGATTTCACGGTGTTGGAGCCTACCCATAATGGGATTTGAAAACGTCCTGGCTATGACCGATGTTGTCAGTAAATACACGCTGGCTGTGCCCACCTGTGATCAAAGGGCCTTTACTTTGGCCCAGGTCCTGGTAACAGAGGGGTTCTCGCAGTTTGGGGTCCCAGCACGGATCCACTCTGACCAGGGCAGAAATTTTGAGAGCCTGTTAATCCAGCAGTTGTGCGGCCTCTACGGGATCATCAAGTCCAGGACCACGCCATACCATCCAGCTGGTAATGGTCAATGCGAGCGTTTCAACCGCACCCTGTATGACCTTTTGCGCACCTTGCCTGTTTCCCGTAAGCAGGACTGGCATGCGTGCCTCCCACAGCTCCTGTATTCTAACAACACGACCCCCCATCATTGTATTGGTCAATTGCCCGTTCTCTTGATGTTTGGTCAAGAGCCGAGGCTCCCAGTGGACTTTTTGTTGGGTCGTGTGAAGGAGCCTGTGGGTGGGACTGTTCATGAGTGGGTCAAGGAACATCAAACCTGCTTAACACTTGCATTTGAGGGTGCGAGGGAGCGGTTGCACGAGGCAGCTCATCACCGGAAGCAAGCACATGACCAGGAGGTATGAGATCTTCCCCTTCAGGAGGGGCAATTGGTCTTGATCCCAGACCATAGTGCCCGGGGGTGCCACAAGATCCAGGATCTTTGGGGTGCTGTAGTGCACAGGGTTCTGAGAACGCACGTTTTTTTGGAGGGGGAGGAGTTTTTTTCAACAAGAGCCAGTTACTAACAATTGATATAGAAGGCCTTGCCCCCCTTAACCTCCGCTCAGGCCTCCACCACCCACCCTAATTGCTACGTCACTTTTACACCATAACTGTACTAATTTTAAAAAAAAAACATATCTCAAGATAACCAACAGTTTGTTAGCCTCAATGCATAATTGCCACAGTCATATTTAAGACACTTTTTAAAAGCAGGAATAATCACACAATTTGGATTTTAGGATCTAAGAATTTTGTTGTGCAGTGCACAAATACAATAAAAGAATAAAATTTCGATTTTTATCCTTGGAGAAATATAAAAATTTGGCCAACAACATAACTTAGGCATTCATGCTATGAGGCTAACGCACACTTTTTAAGAGGGGGAGGAGATTATATCAAGAGGGGCCAGTAACCAACAATTGATATAGAAAGCATGGCCCCCCTTAATCCCCCCCAAGACCTCCACCACCCGGCGTAATGGCTACGTCACATTTACGCCATATCTGTAGCAATTTAAAAAAAAAACACATCTCGAGATCACTAACAGTTCGTTAGCCTCATTGCATAATTGCCACAGTCACATTTAAGACAATTTTTAAAAGCAGGAACAATATCACAATTTGGAATTTAGGTTCTAATTATTTTTTGTGCAATGCACAGATACAATAAACAAATCAGATTATGATTTTTATCCTTGGATAAATAATAAAATTTGGCTGACAATTCAACATAGGCATTTATGCTATGAGGCTAACGCACGTTTTTTGGAGGGGGAGGAGTTTTTTTCAAGAGGGGACAGTAACCAACAATTTATATAGAAGGAATGGCCCCCTAACCCCCCCCCCCCCCCCCCCCCAGCCCTCCACCACCCGCCCTAATGGCTACGTCACATTTACGCCGTATCTGTACTTATTTAAAAAAAAAAAACATCTCGAGATCACTAACAGTTCGTTAGCCTCGTTGCATAATTGCCACAGTCAAAACTTTTTAAAAGCAGGAATAATCACTCTATTTGGAATTTAGGTTGTATTAATTTTGTTGTGCAGTGAACAATTACAATACATGAATCAGATTCTGATTTTTATCCTTTGATAATTATTAAAATTTGGTCGACGATATAACTTAGGCATGCATGCTATGAGGCTAACGCACATTTTTTGTGGAGGAGGAAGAGTTTTTTTCAAGAGGGGACAGTAACCAACAATTGATATAAAAGGCATGTCCCGACTTAGGGGCTGCATTTGGTGACAGTTAAGAGCTGTCAATGGACTCTCAATCCTCTACATTGGCTATTAGGAGCAGGAGCTTAAGCTCTGTTGCAAGTCCATGACACAATGTGGGGTATTGGTAGAGATGAAACCCCCTGGGGATGGTGGTTCCCGAGCTCCAGGCATTCTAGGGATGAATATAATTCGCCGGTGCTACAGTGAGCTGTTCAGTCAGCATGGCCAGGGCCTGTTGGGATCACCAGATGTTTCTGGAGCCCCAAATCCCATTGTGGGGGCATTGCAGCAGTGTCACCAGATGGACGAACTGGGCCCTCCAAAAACATTTATGGTCAGGGTGCGTGGCCGGAGGGCTCATTGGATTCCTGGTGGGGCAATGAAATGTATTGCTACCACTTGCTCTGAGCAGTGTGAAGTACCCACCATGTTACTTGAACCTCTGGATTCTGCCCCGCCTGCTGGCCTACTGGTGTCCTCTTCATTAATCAAGTTGGAGAGAGGAACAGCTTATGTCCCCATTATTAATGTGGGATCCACCGGGGTGCGTCTTCATCCACGCACTGCAATGGGGCACCTTGGTTCCAGCCAATGTGGTGAGTTTACCTAGTGGAGTCACTGAGGTGTCTGATGTAACCAGCCAGCATGCAGAAATGGGACCCCCAGATCAGCCCGACCTATCACCTTTGTCTGCGGAGGAGCAGAGAAAGGTCAGAGCGCTTCTGGGAAATTTTAAGTCTGTCTTTGCAGGACATGAGGGTGATTTAGGCTGTACGGAGCAGATCACCCACCAGATTCCTCTGCTGGATGATGTCCCGGTTAGGCAACGCTACCGGCGCATCCCTCCTTCCGATTATGAAGGTGTGAAGGAACACATTAACAAGCTGTTGGAATCCCAGGTAATTAGGGAGAGCAGCAGCCCATATGCCTCTCCAATCGTCCTTGTAAGGAAGAAGGATGGCAGTCTCCGCATGTGTGTGGACTACCGTAAGCTGAACCACAAAACCAGGAAGGACGCATTCCCTCTACCTGGCATCGAAGAAACCTTAGACACGATGGTCGGGGCCCGCTGGTTTTCTACCATAGATTTGGCCAGCGGTTACAACCAGGTCCCAGTCGCAGAGGAAGATAAGGCCAAAACAGCGTTGTGCATTCCATTTGGTCTCTTCCAATGGAATCGCATGCTTTACAGACTCTGCAATGCCCTTAGCATCTTGCAGCGCCTCATGCAACGGATCTTTGGGGATTAACAGTGCAAATCATTGTTTTTGTACTTGTGATATTGTGGTGTTTTCATCCACAGTTGATCAGCATTTGGAGAGGCTGCAGGTGGTGCTCAAACGGTTACAGCAAGAGGGGCTGAAGGTTAAACTGAGTAAATATGCCTTCTTCCAACGGCAGGTACTTTACCTGGAGCATATGATCTCAGAAAAAGGGGTGTCCACAGACCCCAACAAGGTCGAGGCGGTGGCCAACTGGGAACCCCAGACTACCATCTATCAACTGCGGTCATTCCTTGGGTTTGCCAGTTACTATCGGCTGTTTGAGGAGGGCTTTGCAAAGTTGGCTGCCCCTTTGCATCGGTTGGTGGCTGCGCTTGACAGGCAAAAAGACCCAGAAGAAGTCAGCCTAAGGCTTGTAGGAATGCTGGACAGAGGAGTGTCATCATAGCTTTGAGACGTTAAAGTCTAAACTCACCTCAGCCCCTGTACTTGCTTTTGCTGATTTTTCTCGCCCTTTTATTTTGGAGGTGGAAGCCAGCTTCAGTGGGCTCGGGGCTGTATTGTTGCAGGAGCAAGGTGGCAAAGTAAGGCCCATTGCTTATGCCAGCCCAGGTCTACGGCCCCCAGAGCGTAATATGGATAACTACAGCTCAATGAAGCTGGAGTTTCTGGCTCTGAAGTGGGCGATGAGGGAGCATCTCCTTGAACAAAAGTACATTGTCTTCACAGACAACAACCCCCTGAGCTACCTGTCGACTGCAAAGGTTGGTGCCACCGAACAGCGTTGGGCTGCCCAGCTGGTCTTCCCTGCAGAGCTCGGATGCCGTGATCAGTGAGTTGCTGCCATTCTGGGAACAAAAGCAGCGTCCGAGCGCCGAGGAGCGTAGGCAGCTCTCGCCAGCAGGCTCAGCCCTCCTTCGCCAGTGGGATCGCCTGGTACAAGAGGACGGGGTTCTGTATCGGCAGGTTTATCGTTCTGATGGTACAGAACTGATCTGTCAGGTATTGTTACCCTCCTCTTTAAAGGAGGAGGTACTGACGGAAGTCCACCAGAAGCATGGCCACCAGGGAGTCGAGAGGACCCTGGAGTTGCATTGTCAGCGGTGCTACTGGCCAGGGATGGCCGATGACGTGGCTGAGTGGTGTCAACGCTGTGAGCGGTGCCAGGTAGCCAAAGCAACCCGCCCACCCGCTCGCAGCCTAATGGGACACTTATTAGCATCGACGGACAAACGAAATCTTGGCCATGGATTTCACGGTGTTGGAGCCTACCCATAATGGGATTTGAAAACGTCCTGGCTATGACCGATGTTGTCAGTAAATACACGCTGGCTGTGCCCACCTGTGATCAAAGGGCCTTTACTTTGGCCCAGGTCCTGGTAACAGAGGGGTTCTCGCAGTTTGGGGTCCCAGCACGGATCCACTCTGACCAGGGCAGAAATTTTGAGAGCCTGTTAATCCAGCAGTTGTGCGGCCTCTACGGGATCATCAAGTCCAGGACCACGCCATACCATCCAGCTGGTAATGGTCAATGCGAGCGTTTCAACCGCACCCTGTATGACCTTTTGCGCACCTTGCCTGTTTCCCGTAAGCAGGACTGGCATGCGTGCCTCCCACAGCTCCTGTATTCTAACAACACGACCCCCCATCATTGTATTGGTCAATTGCCCGTTCTCTTGATGTTTGGTCAAGAGCCGAGGCTCCCAGTGGACTTTTTGTTGGGTCGTGTGAAGGAGCCTGTGGGTGGGACTGTTCATGAGTGGGTCAAGGAACATCAAACCTGCTTAACACTTGCATTTGAGGGTGCGAGGGAGCGGTTGCACGAGGCAGCTCATCACCGGAAGCAAGCACATGACCAGGAGGTATGAGATCTTCCCCTTCAGGAGGGGCAATTGGTCTTGATCCCAGACCATAGTGCCCGGGGGTGCCACAAGATCCAGGATCTTTGGGGTGCTGTAGTGCACAGGGTTCTGAGAACGCACGTTTTTTTGGAGGGGGAGGAGTTTTTTTCAACAAGAGCCAGTTACTAACAATTGATATAGAAGGCCTTGCCCCCCCTTAACCTCCGCTCAGGCCTCCACCACCCACCCTAATTGCTACGTCACTTTTACACCATAACTGTACTAATTTTAAAAAAAAAACATATCTCAAGATAACCAACAGTTTGTTAGCCTCAATGCATAATTGCCACAGTCATATTTAAGACACTTTTTAAAAGCAGGAATAATCACACAATTTGGATTTTAGGATCTAAGAATTTTGTTGTGCAGTGCACAAATACAATAAAAGAATAAAATTTCGATTTTTATCCTTGGAGAAATATAAAAATTTGGCCAACAACATAACTTAGGCATTCATGCTATGAGGCTAACGCACACTTTTTAAGAGGGGGAGGAGATTATATCAAGAGGGGCCAGTAACCAACAATTGATATAGAAAGCATGGCCCCCCTTAATCCCCCCCAAGACCTCCACCACCCGGCGTAATGGCTACGTCACATTTACGCCATATCTGTAGCAATTTAAAAAAAAAACACATCTCGAGATCACTAACAGTTCGTTAGCCTCATTGCATAATTGCCACAGTCACATTTAAGACAATTTTTAAAAGCAGGAACAATATCACAATTTGGAATTTAGGTTCTAATTATTTTTTGTGCAATGCACAGATACAATAAACGAATCAGATTATGATTTTTATCCTTGGATAAATAATAAAATTTGGCTGACAATTCAACATAGGCCTTTATGCTATGAGGCTAACGCACGTTTTTTGGAGGGGGAGGAGTTTTTTTCAAGAGGGGACAGTAACCAACAATTTATATAGAAGGAATGGCCCCCTAACCCCCCCCCCCCCCCCAGCCCTCCACCACCCGCCCTAATGGCTACGTCACATTTACGCCGTATCTGTACTTATTTTAAAAAAAAAAACATCTCGAGATCACTAACAGTTCGTTAGCCTCGTTGCATAATTGCCACAGTCAAAACTTTTTAAAAGCAGGAATAATCACTCTATTTGGAATTTAGGTTGTATTAATTTTGTTGTGCAGTGAACAATTACAATACATGAATCAGATTCTGATTTTTATCCTTTGATAATTATTAAAATTTGGTCGACGATATAACTTAGGCATGCATGCTATGAGGCTAACGCACATTTTTTGTGGAGGAGGAAGAGTTTTTTTCAAGAGGGGACAGTAACCAACAATTGATATAAAAGGCATGTCCCGACTTAGGGGCTGCATTTGGTGACAGTTAAGAGCTGTCAATGGACTCTCAATCCTCTACATTGGCTATTAGGAGCAGGAGCTTAAGCTCTGTTGCAAGTCCATGACACAATGTGGGGTATTGGTAGAGATGAAACCCCCTGGGGATGGTGGTTCCCGAGCTCCAGGCATTCTAGGGATGAATATAATTCGCCGGTGCTACAGTGAGCTGTTCAGTCAGCATGGCCAGGGCCTGTTGGGATCACCAGATGTTTCTGGAGCCCCAAATCCCATTGTGGGGGCATTGCAGCAGTGTCACCAGATGGACGAACTGGGCCCTCCAAAAACATTTATGGTCAGGGTGCGTGGCCGGAGGGCTCATTGGATTCCTGGTGGGGCAATGAAATGTATTGCTACCACTTGCTCTGAGCAGTGTGAAGTACCCACCATGTTACTTGAACCTCTGGATTCTGCCCCGCCTGCTGGCCTACTGGTGTCCTCTTCATTAATCAAGTTGGAGAGAGGAACAGCTTATGTCCCCATTATTAATGTGGGATCCACCGGGGTGCGTCTTCATCCACGCACTGCAATGGGGCACCTTGGTTCCAGCCAATGTGGTGAGTTTACCTAGTGGAGTCACTGAGGTGTCTGATGTAACCAGCCAGCATGCAGAAATGGGACCCCCAGATCAGCCCGACCTATCACCTTTGTCTGCGGAGGAGCAGAGAAAGGTCAGAGCGCTTCTGGGAAATTTTAAGTCTGTCTTTGCAGGACATGAGGGTGATTTAGGCTGTACGGAGCAGATCACCCACCAGATTCCTCTGCTGGATGATGTCCCGGTTAGGCAACGCTACCGGCGCATCCCTCCTTCCGATTATGAAGGTGTGAAGGAACACATTAACAAGCTGTTGGAATCCCAGGTAATTAGGGAGAGCAGCAGCCCATATGCCTCTCCAATCGTCCTTGTAAGGAAGAAGGATGGCAGTCTCCGCATGTGTGTGGACTACCGTAAGCTGAACCACAAAACCAGGAAGGACGCATTCCCTCTACCTGGCATCGAAGAAACCTTAGACACGATGGTCGGGGCCCGCTGGTTTTCTACCATAGATTTGGCCAGCGGTTACAACCAGGTCCCAGTCGCAGAGGAAGATAAGGCCAAAACAGCGTTGTGCATTCCATTTGGTCTCTTCCAATGGAATCGCATGCTTTACAGACTCTGCAATGCCCTTAGCATCTTGCAGCGCCTCATGCAACGGATCTTTGGGGATTAACAGTGCAAATCATTGTTTTTGTACTTGTGATATTGTGGTGTTTTCATCCACAGTTGATCAGCATTTGGAGAGGCTGCAGGTGGTGCTCAAACGGTTACAGCAAGAGGGGCTGAAGGTTAAACTGAGTAAATATGCCTTCTTCCAACGGCAGGTACTTTACCTGGAGCATATGATCTCAGAAAAAGGGGTGTCCACAGACCCCAACAAGGTCGAGGCGGTGGCCAACTGGGAACCCCAGACTACCATCTATCAACTGCGGTCATTCCTTGGGTTTGCCAGTTACTATCGGCTGTTTGAGGAGGGCTTTGCAAAGTTGGCTGCCCCTTTGCATCGGTTGGTGGCTGCGCTTGACAGGCAAAAAGACCCAGAAGAAGTCAGCCTAAGGCTTGTTGGAATGCTGGACAGAGGAGTGTCATCATAGCTTTGAGACGTTAAAGTCTAAACTCACCTCAGCCCCTGTACTTGCTTTTGCTGATTTTTCTCGCCCTTTTATTTTGGAGGTGGAAGCCAGCTTCAGTGGGCTCGGGGCTGTATTGTTGCAGGAGCAAGGTGGCAAAGTAAGGCCCATTGCTTATGCCAGCCCAGGTCTACGGCCCCCAGAGCGTAATATGGATAACTACAGCTCAATGAAGCTGGAGTTTCTGGCTCTGAAGTGGGCGATGAGGGAGCATCTCCTTGAACAAAAGTACATTGTCTTCACAGACAACAACCCCCTGAGCTACCTGTCGACTGCAAAGGTTGGTGCCACCGAACAGCGTTGGGCTGCCCAGCTGGTCTTCCCTGCAGAGCTCGGATGCCGTGATCAGTGAGTTGCTGCCATTCTGGGAACAAAAGCAGCGTCCGAGCGCCGAGGAGCGTAGGCAGCTCTCGCCAGCAGGCTCAGCCCTCCTTCGCCAGTGGGATCGCCTGGTACAAGAGGACGGGGTTCTGTATCGGCAGGTTTATCGTTCTGATGGTACAGAACTGATCTGTCAGGTATTGTTACCCTCCTCTTTAAAGGAGGAGGTACTGACGGAAGTCCACCAGAAGCATGGCCACCAGGGAGTCGAGAGGACCCTGGAGTTGCATTGTCAGCGGTGCTACTGGCCAGGGATGGCCGATGACGTGGCTGAGTGGTGTCAACGCTGTGAGCGGTGCCAGGTAGCCAAAGCAACCCGCCCACCCGCTCGCAGCCTAATGGGACACTTATTAGCATCGACGGACAAACGAAATCTTGGCCATGGATTTCACGGTGTTGGAGCCTACCCATAATGGGATTTGAAAACGTCCTGGCTATGACCGATGTTGTCAGTAAATACACGCTGGCTGTGCCCACCTGTGATCAAAGGGCCTTTACTTTGGCCCAGGTCCTGGTAACAGAGGGGTTCTCGCAGTTTGGGGTCCCAGCACGGATCCACTCTGACCAGGGCAGAAATTTTGAGAGCCTGTTAATCCAGCAGTTGTGCGGCCTCTACGGGATCATCAAGTCCAGGACCACGCCATACCATCCAGCTGGTAATGGTCAATGCGAGCGTTTCAACCGCACCCTGTATGACCTTTTGCGCACCTTGCCTGTTTCCCGTAAGCAGGACTGGCATGCGTGCCTCCCACAGCTCCTGTATTCTAACAACACGACCCCCCATCATTGTATTGGTCAATTGCCCGTTCTCTTGATGTTTGGTCAAGAGCCGAGGCTCCCAGTGGACTTTTTGTTGGGTCGTGTGAAGGAGCCTGTGGGTGGGACTGTTCATGAGTGGGTCAAGGAACATCAAACCTGCTTAACACTTGCATTTGAGGGTGCGAGGGAGCGGTTGCACGAGGCAGCTCATCACCGGAAGCAAGCACATGACCAGGAGGTATGAGATCTTCCCCTTCAGGAGGGGCAATTGGTCTTGATCCCAGACCATAGTGCCCGGGGGTGCCACAAGATCCAGGATCTTTGGGGTGCTGTAGTGCACAGGGTTCTGAGAACGCACGTTTTTTTGGAGGGGGAGGAGTTTTTTTCAACAAGAGCCAGTTACTAACAATTGATATAGAAGGCCTTGCCCCCCTTAACCTCCGCTCAGGCCTCCACCACCCACCCTAATTGCTACGTCACTTTTACACCATAACTGTACTAATTTTAAAAAAAAAACATATCTCAAGATAACCAACAGTTTGTTAGCCTCAATGCATAATTGCCACAGTCATATTTAAGACACTTTTTAAAAGCAGGAATAATCACACAATTTGGATTTTAGGATCTAAGAATTTTGTTGTGCAGTGCACAAATACAATAAAAGAATAAAATTTCGATTTTTATCCTTGGAGAAATATAAAAATTTGGCCAACATAACTTAGGCATTCATGCTATGAGGCTAACGCACACTTTTTAAGAGGGGGAGGAGATTATATCAAGAGGGGCCAGTAACCAACAATTGATATAGAAAGCATGGCCCCCCTTAATCCCCCCCAAGACCTCCACCACCCGGCGTAATGGCTACGTCACATTTACGCCATATCTGTAGCAATTTAAAAAAAAAACACATCTCGAGATCACTAACAGTTCGTTAGCCTCATTGCATAATTGCCACAGTCACATTTAAGACAATTTTTAAAAGCAGGAACAATATCACAATTTGGAATTTAGGTTCTAATTATTTTTTGTGCAATGCACAGATACAATAAACGAATCAGATTATGATTTTTATCCTTGGATAAATAATAAAATTTGGCTGACAATTCAACATAGGCCTTTATGCTATGAGGCTAACGCACGTTTTTTGGAGGGGGAGGAGTTTTTTTCAAGAGGGGACAGTAACCAACAATTTATATAGAAGGAATGGCCCCCTAACCCCCCCCCCCCCCCCCCCCCCCCCAGCCCTCCACCACCCGCCCTAATGGCTACGTCACATTTACGCCGTATCTGTACTTATTTTAAAAAAAAAAACATCTCGAGATCACTAACAGTTCGTTAGCCTCGTTGCATAATTGCCACAGTCAAAACTTTTTAAAAGCAGGAATAATCACTCTATTTGGAATTTAGGTTGTATTAATTTTGTTGTGCAGTGAACAATTACAATACATGAATCAGATTCTGATTTTTATCCTTTGATAATTATTAAAATTTGGTCGACGATATAACTTAGGCATGCATGCTATGAGGCTAACGCACATTTTTTGTGGAGGAGGAAGAGTTTTTTTCAAGAGGGGACAGTAACCAACAATTGATATAAAAGGCATGTCCCGACTTAGGGGCTGCATTTGGTGACAGTTAAGAGCTGTCAATGGACTCTCAATCCTCTACATTGGCTATTAGGAGCAGGAGCTTAAGCTCTGTTGCAAGTCCATGACACAATGTGGGGTATTGGTAGAGATGAAACCCCCTGGGGATGGTGGTTCCCGAGCTCCAGGCATTCTAGGGATGAATATAATTCGCCGGTGCTACAGTGAGCTGTTCAGTCAGCATGGCCAGGGCCTGTTGGGATCACCAGATGTTTCTGGAGCCCCAAATCCCATTGTGGGGGCATTGCAGCAGTGTCACCAGATGGACGAACTGGGCCCTCCAAAAACATTTATGGTCAGGGTGCGTGGCCGGAGGGCTCATTGGATTCCTGGTGGGGCAATGAAATGTATTGCTACCACTTGCTCTGAGCAGTGTGAAGTACCCACCATGTTACTTGAACCTCTGGATTCTGCCCCGCCTGCTGGCCTACTGGTGTCCTCTTCATTAATCAAGTTGGAGAGAGGAACAGCTTATGTCCCCATTATTAATGTGGGATCCACCGGGGTGCGTCTTCATCCACGCACTGCAATGGGGCACCTTGGTTCCAGCCAATGTGGTGAGTTTACCTAGTGGAGTCACTGAGGTGTCTGATGTAACCAGCCAGCATGCAGAAATGGGACCCCCAGATCAGCCCGACCTATCACCTTTGTCTGCGGAGGAGCAGAGAAAGGTCAGAGCGCTTCTGGGAAATTTTAAGTCTGTCTTTGCAGGACATGAGGGTGATTTAGGCTGTACGGAGCAGATCACCCACCAGATTCCTCTGCTGGATGATGTCCCGGTTAGGCAACGCTACCGGCGCATCCCTCCTTCCGATTATGAAGGTGTGAAGGAACACATTAACAAGCTGTTGGAATCCCAGGTAATTAGGGAGAGCAGCAGCCCATATGCCTCTCCAATCGTCCTTGTAAGGAAGAAGGATGGCAGTCTCCGCATGTGTGTGGACTACCGTAAGCTGAACCACAAAACCAGGAAGGACGCATTCCCTCTACCTGGCATCGAAGAAACCTTAGACACGATGGTCGGGGCCCGCTGGTTTTCTACCATAGATTTGGCCAGCGGTTACAACCAGGTCCCAGTCGCAGAGGAAGATAAGGCCAAAACAGCGTTGTGCATTCCATTTGGTCTCTTCCAATGGAATCGCATGCTTTACAGACTCTGCAATGCCCTTAGCATCTTGCAGCGCCTCATGCAACGGATCTTTGGGGATTAACAGTGCAAATCATTGTTTTTGTACTTGTGATATTGTGGTGTTTTCATCCACAGTTGATCAGCATTTGGAGAGGCTGCAGGTGGTGCTCAAACGGTTACAGCAAGAGGGGCTGAAGGTTAAACTGAGTAAATATGCCTTCTTCCAACGGCAGGTACTTTACCTGGAGCATATGATCTCAGAAAAAGGGGTGTCCACAGACCCCAACAAGGTCGAGGCGGTGGCCAACTGGGAACCCCAGACTACCATCTATCAACTGCGGTCATTCCTTGGGTTTGCCAGTTACTATCGGCTGTTTGAGGAGGGCTTTGCAAAGTTGGCTGCCCCTTTGCATCGGTTGGTGGCTGCGCTTGACAGGCAAAAAGACCCAGAAGAAGTCAGCCTAAGGCTTGTTGGAATGCTGGACAGAGGAGTGTCATCATAGCTTTGAGACGTTAAAGTCTAAACTCACCTCAGCCCCTGTACTTGCTTTTGCTGATTTTTCTCGCCCTTTTATTTTGGAGGTGGAAGCCAGCTTCAGTGGGCTCGGGGCTGTATTGTTGCAGGAGCAAGGTGGCAAAGTAAGGCCCATTGCTTATGCCAGCCCAGGTCTACGGCCCCCAGAGCGTAATATGGATAACTACAGCTCAATGAAGCTGGAGTTTCTGGCTCTGAAGTGGGCGATGAGGGAGCATCTCCTTGAACAAAAGTACATTGTCTTCACAGACAACAACCCCCTGAGCTACCTGTCGACTGCAAAGGTTGGTGCCACCGAACAGCGTTGGGCTGCCCAGCTGGTCTTCCCTGCAGAGCTCGGATGCCGTGATCAGTGAGTTGCTGCCATTCTGGGAACAAAAGCAGCGTCCGAGCGCCGAGGAGCGTAGGCAGCTCTCGCCAGCAGGCTCAGCCCTCCTTCGCCAGTGGGATCGCCTGGTACAAGAGGACGGGGTTCTGTATCGGCAGGTTTATCGTTCTGATGGTACAGAACTGATCTGTCAGGTATTGTTACCCTCCTCTTTAAAGGAGGAGGTACTGACGGAAGTCCACCAGAAGCATGGCCACCAGGGAGTCGAGAGGACCCTGGAGTTGCATTGTCAGCGGTGCTACTGGCCAGGGATGGCCGATGACGTGGCTGAGTGGTGTCAACGCTGTGAGCGGTGCCAGGTAGCCAAAGCAACCCGCCCACCCGCTCGCAGCCTAATGGGACACTTATTAGCATCGACGGACAAACGAAATCTTGGCCATGGATTTCACGGTGTTGGAGCCTACCCATAATGGGATTTGAAAACGTCCTGGCTATGACCGATGTTGTCAGTAAATACACGCTGGCTGTGCCCACCTGTGATCAAAGGGCCTTTACTTTGGCCCAGGTCCTGGTAACAGAGGGGTTCTCGCAGTTTGGGGTCCCAGCACGGATCCACTCTGACCAGGGCAGAAATTTTGAGAGCCTGTTAATCCAGCAGTTGTGCGGCCTCTACGGGATCATCAAGTCCAGGACCACGCCATACCATCCAGCTGGTAATGGTCAATGCGAGCGTTTCAACCGCACCCTGTATGACCTTTTGCGCACCTTGCCTGTTTCCCGTAAGCAGGACTGGCATGCGTGCCTCCCACAGCTCCTGTATTCTAACAACACGACCCCCCATCATTGTATTGGTCAATTGCCCGTTCTCTTGATGTTTGGTCAAGAGCCGAGGCTCCCAGTGGACTTTTTGTTGGGTCGTGTGAAGGAGCCTGTGGGTGGGACTGTTCATGAGTGGGTCAAGGAACATCAAACCTGCTTAACACTTGCATTTGAGGGTGCGAGGGAGCGGTTGCACGAGGCAGCTCATCACCGGAAGCAAGCACATGACCAGGAGGTATGAGATCTTCCCCTTCAGGAGGGGCAATTGGTCTTGATCCCAGACCATAGTGCCCGGGGGTGCCACAAGATCCAGGATCTTTGGGGTGCTGTAGTGCACAGGGTTCTGAGAACGCACGTTTTTTTGGAGGGGGAGGAGTTTTTTTCAACAAGAGCCAGTTACTAACAATTGATATAGAAGGCCTTGCCCCCCTTAACCTCCGCTCAGGCCTCCACCACCCACCCTAATTGCTACGTCACTTTTACACCATAACTGTACTAATTTTAAAAAAAAAACATATCTCAAGATAACCAACAGTTTGTTAGCCTCAATGCATAATTGCCACAGTCATATTTAAGACACTTTTTAAAAGCAGGAATAATCACACAATTTGGATTTTAGGATCTAAGAATTTTGTTGTGCAGTGCACAAATACAATAAAAGAATAAAATTTCGATTTTTATCCTTGGAGAAATATAAAAATTTGGCCAACAACATAACTTAGGCATTCATGCTATGAGGCTAACGCACACTTTTTAAGAGGGGGAGGAGATTATATCAAGAGGGGCCAGTAACCAACAATTGATATAGAAAGCATGGCCCCCCTTAATCCCCCCCAAGACCTCCACCACCCGGCGTAATGGCTACGTCACATTTACGCCATATCTGTAGCAATTTAAAAAAAAAACACATCTCGAGATCACTAACAGTTCGTTAGCCTCATTGCATAATTGCCACAGTCACATTTAAGACAATTTTTAAAAGCAGGAACAATATCACAATTTGGAATTTAGGTTCTAATTATTTTTTGTGCAATGCACAGATACAATAAACGAATCAGATTATGATTTTTATCCTTGGATAAATAATAAAATTTGGCTGACAATTCAACATAGGCCTTTATGCTATGAGGCTAACGCACGTTTTTTGGAGGGGGAGGAGTTTTTTTCAAGAGGGGACAGTAACCAACAATTTATATAGAAGGAATGGCCCCCTAACCCCCCCCCCCCCCCCCCCCCCCAGCCCTCCACCACCCGCCCTAATGGCTACGTCACATTTACGCCGTATCTGTACTTATTTTAAAAAAAAAAAACATCTCGAGATCACTAACAGTTCGTTAGCCTCGTTGCATAATTGCCACAGTCAAAACTTTTTAAAAGCAGGAATAATCACTCTATTTGGAATTTAGGTTGTATTAATTTTGTTGTGCAGTGAACAATTACAATACATGAATCAGATTCTGATTTTTATCCTTTGATAATTATTAAAATTTGGTCGACGATATAACTTAGGCATGCATGCTATGAGGCTAACGCACATTTTTTGTGGAGGAGGAAGAGTTTTTTTCAAGAGGGGACAGTAACCAACAATTGATATAAAAGGCATGTCCCGACTTAGGGGCTGCATTTGGTGACAGTTAAGAGCTGTCAATGGACTCTCAATCCTCTACATTGGCTATTAGGAGCAGGAGCTTAAGCTCTGTTGCAAGTCCATGACACAATGTGGGGTATTGGTAGAGATGAAACCCCCTGGGGATGGTGGTTCCCGAGCTCCAGGCATTCTAGGGATGAATATAATTCGCCGGTGCTACAGTGAGCTGTTCAGTCAGCATGGCCAGGGCCTGTTGGGATCACCAGATGTTTCTGGAGCCCCAAATCCCATTGTGGGGGCATTGCAGCAGTGTCACCAGATGGACGAACTGGGCCCTCCAAAAACATTTATGGTCAGGGTGCGTGGCCGGAGGGCTCATTGGATTCCTGGTGGGGCAATGAAATGTATTGCTACCACTTGCTCTGAGCAGTGTGAAGTACCCACCATGTTACTTGAACCTCTGGATTCTGCCCCGCCTGCTGGCCTACTGGTGTCCTCTTCATTAATCAAGTTGGAGAGAGGAACAGCTTATGTCCCCATTATTAATGTGGGATCCACCGGGGTGCGTCTTCATCCACGCACTGCAATGGGGCACCTTGGTTCCAGCCAATGTGGTGAGTTTACCTAGTGGAGTCACTGAGGTGTCTGATGTAACCAGCCAGCATGCAGAAATGGGACCCCCAGATCAGCCCGACCTATCACCTTTGTCTGCGGAGGAGCAGAGAAAGGTCAGAGCGCTTCTGGGAAATTTTAAGTCTGTCTTTGCAGGACATGAGGGTGATTTAGGCTGTACGGAGCAGATCACCCACCAGATTCCTCTGCTGGATGATGTCCCGGTTAGGCAACGCTACCGGCGCATCCCTCCTTCCGATTATGAAGGTGTGAAGGAACACATTAACAAGCTGTTGGAATCCCAGGTAATTAGGGAGAGCAGCAGCCCATATGCCTCTCCAATCGTCCTTGTAAGGAAGAAGGATGGCAGTCTCCGCATGTGTGTGGACTACCGTAAGCTGAACCACAAAACCAGGAAGGACGCATTCCCTCTACCTGGCATCGAAGAAACCTTAGACACGATGGTCGGGGCCCGCTGGTTTTCTACCATAGATTTGGCCAGCGGTTACAACCAGGTCCCAGTCGCAGAGGAAGATAAGGCCAAAACAGCGTTGTGCATTCCATTTGGTCTCTTCCAATGGAATCGCATGCTTTACAGACTCTGCAATGCCCTTAGCATCTTGCAGCGCCTCATGCAACGGATCTTTGGGGATTAACAGTGCAAATCATTGTTTTTGTACTTGTGATATTGTGGTGTTTTCATCCACAGTTGATCAGCATTTGGAGAGGCTGCAGGTGGTGCTCAAACGGTTACAGCAAGAGGGGCTGAAGGTTAAACTGAGTAAATATGCCTTCTTCCAACGGCAGGTACTTTACCTGGAGCATATGATCTCAGAAAAAGGGGTGTCCACAGACCCCAACAAGGTCGAGGCGGTGGCCAACTGGGAACCCCAGACTACCATCTATCAACTGCGGTCATTCCTTGGGTTTGCCAGTTACTATCGGCTGTTTGAGGAGGGCTTTGCAAAGTTGGCTGCCCCTTTGCATCGGTTGGTGGCTGCGCTTGACAGGCAAAAAGACCCAGAAGAAGTCAGCCTAAGGCTTGTTGGAATGCTGGACAGAGGAGTGTCATCATAGCTTTGAGACGTTAAAGTCTAAACTCACCTCAGCCCCTGTACTTGCTTTTGCTGATTTTTCTCGCCCTTTTATTTTGGAGGTGGAAGCCAGCTTCAGTGGGCTCGGGGCTGTATTGTTGCAGGAGCAAGGTGGCAAAGTAAGGCCCATTGCTTATGCCAGCCCAGGTCTACGGCCCCCAGAGCGTAATATGGATAACTACAGCTCAATGAAGCTGGAGTTTCTGGCTCTGAAGTGGGCGATGAGGGAGCATCTCCTTGAACAAAAGTACATTGTCTTCACAGACAACAACCCCCTGAGCTACCTGTCGACTGCAAAGGTTGGTGCCACCGAACAGCGTTGGGCTGCCCAGCTGGTCTTCCCTGCAGAGCTCGGATGCCGTGATCAGTGAGTTGCTGCCATTCTGGGAACAAAAGCAGCGTCCGAGCGCCGAGGAGCGTAGGCAGCTCTCGCCAGCAGGCTCAGCCCTCCTTCGCCAGTGGGATCGCCTGGTACAAGAGGACGGGGTTCTGTATCGGCAGGTTTATCGTTCTGATGGTACAGAACTGATCTGTCAGGTATTGTTACCCTCCTCTTTAAAGGAGGAGGTACTGACGGAAGTCCACCAGAAGCATGGCCACCAGGGAGTCGAGAGGACCCTGGAGTTGCATTGTCAGCGGTGCTACTGGCCAGGGATGGCCGATGACGTGGCTGAGTGGTGTCAACGCTGTGAGCGGTGCCAGGTAGCCAAAGCAACCCGCCCACCCGCTCGCAGCCTAATGGGACACTTATTAGCATCGACGGACAAACGAAATCTTGGCCATGGATTTCACGGTGTTGGAGCCTACCCATAATGGGATTTGAAAACGTCCTGGCTATGACCGATGTTGTCAGTAAATACACGCTGGCTGTGCCCACCTGTGATCAAAGGGCCTTTACTTTGGCCCAGGTCCTGGTAACAGAGGGGTTCTCGCAGTTTGGGGTCCCAGCACGGATCCACTCTGACCAGGGCAGAAATTTTGAGAGCCTTTTAATCCAGCAGTTGTGCGGCCTCTACGGGATCATCAAGTCCAGGACCACGCCATACCATCCAGCTGGTAATGGTCAATGCGAGCGTTTCAACCGCACCCTGTATGACCTTTTGCGCACCTTGCCTGTTTCCCGTAAGCAGGACTGGCATGCGTGCCTCCCACAGCTCCTGTATTCTAACAACACGACCCCCCATCATTGTATTGGTCAATTGCCCGTTCTCTTGATGTTTGGTCAAGAGCCGAGGCTCCCAGTGGACTTTTTGTTGGGTCGTGTGAAGGAGCCTGTGGGTGGGACTGTTCATGAGTGGGTCAAGGAACATCAAACCTGCTTAACACTTGCATTTGAGGGTGCGAGGGAGCGGTTGCACGAGGCAGCTCATCACCGGAAGCAAGCACATGACCAGGAGGTATGAGATCTTCCCCTTCAGGAGGGGCAATTGGTCTTGATCCCAGACCATAGTGCCCGGGGGTGCCACAAGATCCAGGATCTTTGGGGTGCTGTAGTGCACAGGGTTCTGAGAACGCACGTTTTTTTGGAGGGGGAGGAGTTTTTTTCAACAAGAGCCAGTTACTAACAATTGATATAGAAGGCCTTGCCCCCCTTAACCTCCGCTCAGGCCTCCACCACCCACCCTAATTGCTACGTCACTTTTACACCATAACTGTACTAATTTTAAAAAAAAAACATATCTCAAGATAACCAACAGTTTGTTAGCCTCAATGCATAATTGCCACAGTCATATTTAAGACACTTTTTAAAAGCAGGAATAATCACACAATTTGGATTTTAGGATCTAAGAATTTTGTTGTGCAGTGCACAAATACAATAAAAGAATAAAATTTCGATTTTTATCCTTGGAGAAATATAAAAATTTGGCCAACAACATAACTTAGGCATTCATGCTATGAGGCTAACGCACACTTTTTAAGAGGGGGAGGAGATTATATCAAGAGGGGCCAGTAACCAACAATTGATATAGAAAGCATGGCCCCCCTTAATCCCCCCCAAGACCTCCACCACCCGGCGTAATGGCTACGTCACATTTACGCCATATCTGTAGCAATTTAAAAAAAAAACACATCTCGAGATCACTAACAGTTCGTTAGCCTCATTGCATAATTGCCACAGTCACATTTAAGACAATTTTTAAAAGCAGGAACAATATCACAATTTGGAATTTAGGTTCTAATTATTTTTTGTGCAATGCACAGATACAATAAACAAATCAGATTATGATTTTTATCCTTGGATAAATAATAAAATTTGGCTGACAATTCAACATAGGCATTTATGCTATGAGGCTAACGCACGTTTTTTGGAGGGGGAGGAGTTTTTTTCAAGAGGGGACAGTAACCAACAATTTATATAGAAGGAATGGCCCCCTAACCCCCCCCCCCCCCCCCCAGCCCTCCACCACCCGCCCTAATGGCTACGTCACATTTACGCCGTATCTGTACTTATTTAAAAAAAAAAAACATCTCGAGATCACTAACAGTTCGTTAGCCTCGTTGCATAATTGCCACAGTCAAAACTTTTTAAAAGCAGGAATAATCACTCTATTTGGAATTTAGGTTGTATTAATTTTGTTGTGCAGTGAACAATTACAATACATGAATCAGATTCTGATTTTTATCCTTTGATAATTATTAAAATTTGGTCGACGATATAACTTAGGCATGCATGCTATGAGGCTAACGCACATTTTTTGTGGAGGAGGAAGAGTTTTTTTCAAGAGGGGACAGTAACCAACAATTGATATAAAAGGCATGTCCCGACTTAGGGGCTGCATTTGGTGACAGTTAAGAGCTGTCAATGGACTCTCAATCCTCTACATTGGCTATTAGGAGCAGGAGCTTAAGCTCTGTTGCAAGTCCATGACACAATGTGGGGTATTGGTAGAGATGAAACCCCCTGGGGATGGTGGTTCCCGAGCTCCAGGCATTCTAGGGATGAATATAATTCGCCGGTGCTACAGTGAGCTGTTCAGTCAGCATGGCCAGGGCCTGTTGGGATCACCAGATGTTTCTGGAGCCCCAAATCCCATTGTGGGGGCATTGCAGCAGTGTCACCAGATGGACGAACTGGGCCCTCCAAAAACATTTATGGTCAGGGTGCGTGGCCGGAGGGCTCATTGGATTCCTGGTGGGGCAATGAAATGTATTGCTACCACTTGCTCTGAGCAGTGTGAAGTACCCACCATGTTACTTGAACCTCTGGATTCTGCCCCGCCTGCTGGCCTACTGGTGTCCTCTTCATTAATCAAGTTGGAGAGAGGAACAGCTTATGTCCCCATTATTAATGTGGGATCCACCGGGGTGCGTCTTCATCCACGCACTGCAATGGGGCACCTTGGTTCCAGCCAATGTGGTGAGTTTACCTAGTGGAGTCACTGAGGTGTCTGATGTAACCAGCCAGCATGCAGAAATGGGACCCCCAGATCAGCCCGACCTATCACCTTTGTCTGCGGAGGAGCAGAGAAAGGTCAGAGCGCTTCTGGGAAATTTTAAGTCTGTCTTTGCAGGACATGAGGGTGATTTAGGCTGTACGGAGCAGATCACCCACCAGATTCCTCTGCTGGATGATGTCCCGGTTAGGCAACGCTACCGGCGCATCCCTCCTTCCGATTATGAAGGTGTGAAGGAACACATTAACAAGCTGTTGGAATCCCAGGTAATTAGGGAGAGCAGCAGCCCATATGCCTCTCCAATCGTCCTTGTAAGGAAGAAGGATGGCAGTCTCCGCATGTGTGTGGACTACCGTAAGCTGAACCACAAAACCAGGAAGGACGCATTCCCTCTACCTGGCATCGAAGAAACCTTAGACACGATGGTCGGGGCCCGCTGGTTTTCTACCATAGATTTGGCCAGCGGTTACAACCAGGTCCCAGTCGCAGAGGAAGATAAGGCCAAAACAGCGTTGTGCATTCCATTTGGTCTCTTCCAATGGAATCGCATGCTTTACAGACTCTGCAATGCCCTTAGCATCTTGCAGCGCCTCATGCAACGGATCTTTGGGGATTAACAGTGCAAATCATTGTTTTTGTACTTGTGATATTGTGGTGTTTTCATCCACAGTTGATCAGCATTTGGAGAGGCTGCAGGTGGTGCTCAAACGGTTACAGCAAGAGGGGCTGAAGGTTAAACTGAGTAAATATGCCTTCTTCCAACGGCAGGTACTTTACCTGGAGCATATGATCTCAGAAAAAGGGGTGTCCACAGACCCCAACAAGGTCGAGGCGGTGGCCAACTGGGAACCCCAGACTACCATCTATCAACTGCGGTCATTCCTTGGGTTTGCCAGTTACTATCGGCTGTTTGAGGAGGGCTTTGCAAAGTTGGCTGCCCCTTTGCATCGGTTGGTGGCTGCGCTTGACAGGCAAAAAGACCCAGAAGAAGTCAGCCTAAGGCTTGTAGGAATGCTGGACAGAGGAGTGTCATCATAGCTTTGAGACGTTAAAGTCTAAACTCACCTCAGCCCCTGTACTTGCTTTTGCTGATTTTTCTCGCCCTTTTATTTTGGAGGTGGAAGCCAGCTTCAGTGGGCTCGGGGCTGTATTGTTGCAGGAGCAAGGTGGCAAAGTAAGGCCCATTGCTTATGCCAGCCCAGGTCTACGGCCCCCAGAGCGTAATATGGATAACTACAGCTCAATGAAGCTGGAGTTTCTGGCTCTGAAGTGGGCGATGAGGGAGCATCTCCTTGAACAAAAGTACATTGTCTTCACAGACAACAACCCCCTGAGCTACCTGTCGACTGCAAAGGTTGGTGCCACCGAACAGCGTTGGGCTGCCCAGCTGGTCTTCCCTGCAGAGCTCGGATGCCGTGATCAGTGAGTTGCTGCCATTCTGGGAACAAAAGCAGCGTCCGAGCGCCGAGGAGCGTAGGCAGCTCTCGCCAGCAGGCTCAGCCCTCCTTCGCCAGTGGGATCGCCTGGTACAAGAGGACGGGGTTCTGTATCGGCAGGTTTATCGTTCTGATGGTACAGAACTGATCTGTCAGGTATTGTTACCCTCCTCTTTAAAGGAGGAGGTACTGACGGAAGTCCACCAGAAGCATGGCCACCAGGGAGTCGAGAGGACCCTGGAGTTGCATTGTCAGCGGTGCTACTGGCCAGGGATGGCCGATGACGTGGCTGAGTGGTGTCAACGCTGTGAGCGGTGCCAGGTAGCCAAAGCAACCCGCCCACCCGCTCGCAGCCTAATGGGACACTTATTAGCATCGACGGACAAACGAAATCTTGGCCATGGATTTCACGGTGTTGGAGCCTACCCATAATGGGATTTGAAAACGTCCTGGCTATGACCGATGTTGTCAGTAAATACACGCTGGCTGTGCCCACCTGTGATCAAAGGGCCTTTACTTTGGCCCAGGTCCTGGTAACAGAGGGGTTCTCGCAGTTTGGGGTCCCAGCACGGATCCACTCTGACCAGGGCAGAAATTTTGAGAGCCTGTTAATCCAGCAGTTGTGCGGCCTCTACGGGATCATCAAGTCCAGGACCACGCCATACCATCCAGCTGGTAATGGTCAATGCGAGCGTTTCAACCGCACCCTGTATGACCTTTTGCGCACCTTGCCTGTTTCCCGTAAGCAGGACTGGCATGCGTGCCTCCCACAGCTCCTGTATTCTAACAACACGACCCCCCATCATTGTATTGGTCAATTGCCCGTTCTCTTGATGTTTGGTCAAGAGCCGAGGCTCCCAGTGGACTTTTTGTTGGGTCGTGTGAAGGAGCCTGTGGGTGGGACTGTTCATGAGTGGGTCAAGGAACATCAAACCTGCTTAACACTTGCATTTGAGGGTGCGAGGGAGCGGTTGCACGAGGCAGCTCATCACCGGAAGCAAGCACATGACCAGGAGGTATGAGATCTTCCCCTTCAGGAGGGGCAATTGGTCTTGATCCCAGACCATAGTGCCCGGGGGTGCCACAAGATCCAGGATCTTTGGGGTGCTGTAGTGCACAGGGTTCTGAGAACGCACGTTTTTTTGGAGGGGGAGGAGTTTTTTTCAACAAGAGCCAGTTACTAACAATTGATATAGAAGGCCTTGCCCCCCTTAACCTCCGCTCAGGCCTCCACCACCCACCCTAATTGCTACGTCACTTTTACACCATAACTGTACTAATTTAAAAAAAAAAACATATCTCAAGATAACCAACAGTTTGTTAGCCTCAATGCATAATTGCCACAGTCATATTTAAGACACTTTTTAAAAGCAGGAATAATCACACAATTTGGATTTTAGGATCTAAGAATTTTGTTGTGCAGTGCACAAATACAATAAAAGAATAAAATTTCGATTTTTATCCTTGGAGAAATATAAAAATTTGGCCAACAACATAACTTAGGCATTCATGCTATGAGGCTAACGCACACTTTTTAAGAGGGGGAGGAGATTATATCAAGAGGGGCCAGTAACCAACAATTGATATAGAAAGCATGGCCCCCCTTAATCCCCCCCAAGACCTCCACCACCCGGCGTAATGGCTACGTCACATTTACGCCATATCTGTAGCAATTTAAAAAAAAAACACATCTCGAGATCACTAACAGTTCGTTAGCCTCATTGCATAATTGCCACAGTCACATTTAAGACAATTTTTAAAAGCAGGAACAATATCACAATTTGGAATTTAGGTTCTAATTATTTTTTGTGCAATGCACAGATACAATAAACGAATCAGATTATGATTTTTATCCTTGGATAAATAATAAAATTTGGCTGACAATTCAACATAGGCCTTTATGCTATGAGGCTAACGCACGTTTTTTGGAGGGGGAGGAGTTTTTTTCAAGAGGGGACAGTAACCAACAATTTATATAGAAGGAATGGCCCCCTAACCCCCCCCCCCCCCCCCCCCCCCCCCAGCCCTCCACCACCCGCCCTAATGGCTACGTCACATTTACGCCGTATCTGTACTTATTTTAAAAAAAAAAACATCTCGAGATCACTAACAGTTCGTTAGCCTCGTTGCATAATTGCCACAGTCAAAACTTTTTAAAAGCAGGAATAATCACTCTATTTGGAATTTAGGTTGTATTAATTTTGTTGTGCAGTGAACAATTACAATACATGAATCAGATTCTGATTTTTATCCTTTGATAATTATTAAAATTTGGTCGACGATATAACTTAGGCATGCATGCTATGAGGCTAACGCACATTTTTTGTGGAGGAGGAAGAGTTTTTTTCAAGAGGGGACAGTAACCAACAATTGATATAAAAGGCATGTCCCGACTTAGGGGCTGCATTTGGTGACAGTTAAGAGCTGTCAATGGACTCTCAATCCTCTACATTGGCTATTAGGAGCAGGAGCTTAAGCTCTGTTGCAAGTCCATGACACAATGTGGGGTATTGGTAGAGATGAAACCCCCTGGGGATGGTGGTTCCCGAGCTCCAGGCATTCTAGGGATGAATATAATTCGCCGGTGCTACAGTGAGCTGTTCAGTCAGCATGGCCAGGGCCTGTTGGGATCACCAGATGTTTCTGGAGCCCCAAATCCCATTGTGGGGGCATTGCAGCAGTGTCACCAGATGGACGAACTGGGCCCTCCAAAAACATTTATGGTCAGGGTGCGTGGCCGGAGGGCTCATTGGATTCCTGGTGGGGCAATGAAATGTATTGCTACCACTTGCTCTGAGCAGTGTGAAGTACCCACCATGTTACTTGAACCTCTGGATTCTGCCCCGCCTGCTGGCCTACTGGTGTCCTCTTCATTAATCAAGTTGGAGAGAGGAACAGCTTATGTCCCCATTATTAATGTGGGATCCACCGGGGTGCGTCTTCATCCACGCACTGCAATGGGGCACCTTGGTTCCAGCCAATGTGGTGAGTTTACCTAGTGGAGTCACTGAGGTGTCTGATGTAACCAGCCAGCATGCAGAAATGGGACCCCCAGATCAGCCCGACCTATCACCTTTGTCTGCGGAGGAGCAGAGAAAGGTCAGAGCGCTTCTGGGAAATTTTAAGTCTGTCTTTGCAGGACATGAGGGTGATTTAGGCTGTACGGAGCAGATCACCCACCAGATTCCTCTGCTGGATGATGTCCCGGTTAGGCAACGCTACCGGCGCATCCCTCCTTCCGATTATGAAGGTGTGAAGGAACACATTAACAAGCTGTTGGAATCCCAGGTAATTAGGGAGAGCAGCAGCCCATATGCCTCTCCAATCGTCCTTGTAAGGAAGAAGGATGGCAGTCTCCGCATGTGTGTGGACTACCGTAAGCTGAACCACAAAACCAGGAAGGACGCATTCCCTCTACCTGGCATCGAAGAAACCTTAGACACGATGGTCGGGGCCCGCTGGTTTTCTACCATAGATTTGGCCAGCGGTTACAACCAGGTCCCAGTCGCAGAGGAAGATAAGGCCAAAACAGCGTTGTGCATTCCATTTGGTCTCTTCCAATGGAATCGCATGCTTTACAGACTCTGCAATGCCCTTAGCATCTTGCAGCGCCTCATGCAACGGATCTTTGGGGATTAACAGTGCAAATCATTGTTTTTGTACTTGTGATATTGTGGTGTTTTCATCCACAGTTGATCAGCATTTGGAGAGGCTGCAGGTGGTGCTCAAACGGTTACAGCAAGAGGGGCTGAAGGTTAAACTGAGTAAATATGCCTTCTTCCAACGGCAGGTACTTTACCTGGAGCATATGATCTCAGAAAAAGGGGTGTCCACAGACCCCAACAAGGTCGAGGCGGTGGCCAACTGGGAACCCCAGACTACCATCTATCAACTGCGGTCATTCCTTGGGTTTGCCAGTTACTATCGGCTGTTTGAGGAGGGCTTTGCAAAGTTGGCTGCCCCTTTGCATCGGTTGGTGGCTGCGCTTGACAGGCAAAAAGACCCAGAAGAAGTCAGCCTAAGGCTTGTTGGAATGCTGGACAGAGGAGTGTCATCATAGCTTTGAGACGTTAAAGTCTAAACTCACCTCAGCCCCTGTACTTGCTTTTGCTGATTTTTCTCGCCCTTTTATTTTGGAGGTGGAAGCCAGCTTCAGTGGGCTCGGGGCTGTATTGTTGCAGGAGCAAGGTGGCAAAGTAAGGCCCATTGCTTATGCCAGCCCAGGTCTACGGCCCCCAGAGCGTAATATGGATAACTACAGCTCAATGAAGCTGGAGTTTCTGGCTCTGAAGTGGGCGATGAGGGAGCATCTCCTTGAACAAAAGTACATTGTCTTCACAGACAACAACCCCCTGAGCTACCTGTCGACTGCAAAGGTTGGTGCCACCGAACAGCGTTGGGCTGCCCAGCTGGTCTTCCCTGCAGAGCTCGGATGCCGTGATCAGTGAGTTGCTGCCATTCTGGGAACAAAAGCAGCGTCCGAGCGCCGAGGAGCGTAGGCAGCTCTCGCCAGCAGGCTCAGCCCTCCTTCGCCAGTGGGATCGCCTGGTACAAGAGGACGGGGTTCTGTATCGGCAGGTTTATCGTTCTGATGGTACAGAACTGATCTGTCAGGTATTGTTACCCTCCTCTTTAAAGGAGGAGGTACTGACGGAAGTCCACCAGAAGCATGGCCACCAGGGAGTCGAGAGGACCCTGGAGTTGCATTGTCAGCGGTGCTACTGGCCAGGGATGGCCGATGACGTGGCTGAGTGGTGTCAACGCTGTGAGCGGTGCCAGGTAGCCAAAGCAACCCGCCCACCCGCTCGCAGCCTAATGGGACACTTATTAGCATCGACGGACAAACGAAATCTTGGCCATGGATTTCACGGTGTTGGAGCCTACCCATAATGGGATTTGAAAACGTCCTGGCTATGACCGATGTTGTCAGTAAATACACGCTGGCTGTGCCCACCTGTGATCAAAGGGCCTTTACTTTGGCCCAGGTCCTGGTAACAGAGGGGTTCTCGCAGTTTGGGGTCCCAGCACGGATCCACTCTGACCAGGGCAGAAATTTTGAGAGCCTGTTAATCCAGCAGTTGTGCGGCCTCTACGGGATCATCAAGTCCAGGACCACGCCATACCATCCAGCTGGTAATGGTCAATGCGAGCGTTTCAACCGCACCCTGTATGACCTTTTGCGCACCTTGCCTGTTTCCCGTAAGCAGGACTGGCATGCGTGCCTCCCACAGCTCCTGTATTCTAACAACACGACCCCCCATCATTGTATTGGTCAATTGCCCGTTCTCTTGATGTTTGGTCAAGAGCCGAGGCTCCCAGTGGACTTTTTGTTGGGTCGTGTGAAGGAGCCTGTGGGTGGGACTGTTCATGAGTGGGTCAAGGAACATCAAACCTGCTTAACACTTGCATTTGAGGGTGCGAGGGAGCGGTTGCACGAGGCAGCTCATCACCGGAAGCAAGCACATGACCAGGAGGTATGAGATCTTCCCCTTCAGGAGGGGCAATTGGTCTTGATCCCAGACCATAGTGCCCGGGGGTGCCACAAGATCCAGGATCTTTGGGGTGCTGTAGTGCACAGGGTTCTGAGAACGCACGTTTTTTTGGAGGGGGAGGAGTTTTTTTCAACAAGAGCCAGTTACTAACAATTGATATAGAAGGCCTTGCCCCCCTTAACCTCCGCTCAGGCCTCCACCACCCACCCTAAATGCTACGTCACTTTTACACCATAACTGTACTAATTTTAAAAAAAAAACATATCTCAAGATAACCAACAGTTTGTTAGCCTCAATGCATAATTGCCACAGTCATATTTAAGACACTTTTTAAAAGCAGGAATAATCACACAATTTGGATTTTAGGATCTAAGAATTTTGTTGTGCAGTGCACAAATACAATAAAAGAATAAAATTTCGATTTTTATCCTTGGAGAAATATAAAAATTTGGCCAACAACATAATTTAGGCATTCATGCTATGAGGCTAACGCACACTTTTTAAGAGGGGGAGGAGATTATATCAAGAGGGGCCAGTAACCAACAATTGATATAGAAAGCATGGCCCCCCTTAATCCCCCCCAAGACCTCCACCACCCGGCGTAATGGCTACGTCACATTTACGCCATATCTGTAGCAATTTAAAAAAAAAACACATCTCGAGATCACTAACAGTTCGTTAGCCTCATTGCATAATTGCCACAGTCACATTTAAGACAATTTTTAAAAGCAGGAACAATATCACAATTTGGAATTTAGGTTCTAATTATTTTTTGTGCAATGCACAGATACAATAAACGAATCAGATTATGATTTTTATCCTTGGATAAATAATAAAATTTGGCTGACAATTCAACATAGGCCTTTATGCTATGAGGCTAACGCACGTTTTTTGGAGGGGGAGGAGTTTTTTTCAAGAGGGGACAGTAACCAACAATTTATATAGAAGGAATGGCCCCCTAACCCCCCCCCCCCCCCCCCCAGCCCTCCACCACCCGCCCTAATGGCTACGTCACATTTACGCCGTATCTGTACTTATTTTAAAAAAAAAAAAACATCTCGAGATCACTAACAGTTCGTTAGCCTCGTTGCATAATTGCCACAGTCAAAACTTTTTAAAAGCAGGAATAATCACTCTATTTGGAATTTAGGTTGTATTAATTTTGTTGTGCAGTGAACAATTACAATACATGAATCAGATTCTGATTTTTATCCTTTGATAATTATTAAAATTTGGTCGACGATATAACTTAGGCATGCATGCTATGAGGCTAACGCACATTTTTTGTGGAGGAGGAAGAGTTTTTTTCAAGAGGGGACAGTAACCAACAATTGATATAAAAGGCATGTCCCGACTTAGGGGCTGCATTTGGTGACAGTTAAGAGCTGTCAATGGACTCTCAATCCTCTACATTGGCTATTAGGAGCAGGAGCTTAAGCTCTGTTGCAAGTCCATGACACAATGTGGGGTATTGGTAGAGATGAAACCCCCTGGGGATGGTGGTTCCCGAGCTCCAGGCATTCTAGGGATGAATATAATTCGCCGGTGCTACAGTGAGCTGTTCAGTCAGCATGGCCAGGGCCTGTTGGGATCACCAGATGTTTCTGGAGCCCCAAATCCCATTGTGGGGGCATTGCAGCAGTGTCACCAGATGGACGAACTGGGCCCTCCAAAAACATTTATGGTCAGGGTGCGTGGCCGGAGGGCTCATTGGATTCCTGGTGGGGCAATGAAATGTATTGCTACCACTTGCTCTGAGCAGTGTGAAGTACCCACCATGTTACTTGAACCTCTGGATTCTGCCCCGCCTGCTGGCCTACTGGTGTCCTCTTCATTAATCAAGTTGGAGAGAGGAACAGCTTATGTCCCCATTATTAATGTGGGATCCACCGGGGTGCGTCTTCATCCACGCACTGCAATGGGGCACCTTGGTTCCAGCCAATGTGGTGAGTTTACCTAGTGGAGTCACTGAGGTGTCTGATGTAACCAGCCAGCATGCAGAAATGGGACCCCCAGATCAGCCCGACCTATCACCTTTGTCTGCGGAGGAGCAGAGAAAGGTCAGAGCGCTTCTGGGAAATTTTAAGTCTGTCTTTGCAGGACATGAGGGTGATTTAGGCTGTACGGAGCAGATCACCCACCAGATTCCTCTGCTGGATGATGTCCCGGTTAGGCAACGCTACCGGCGCATCCCTCCTTCCGATTATGAAGGTGTGAAGGAACACATTAACAAGCTGTTGGAATCCCAGGTAATTAGGGAGAGCAGCAGCCCATATGCCTCTCCAATCGTCCTTGTAAGGAAGAAGGATGGCAGTCTCCGCATGTGTGTGGACTACCGTAAGCTGAACCACAAAACCAGGAAGGACGCATTCCCTCTACCTGGCATCGAAGAAACCTTAGACACGATGGTCGGGGCCCGCTGGTTTTCTACCATAGATTTGGCCAGCGGTTACAACCAGGTCCCAGTCGCAGAGGAAGATAAGGCCAAAACAGCGTTGTGCATTCCATTTGGTCTCTTCCAATGGAATCGCATGCTTTACAGACTCTGCAATGCCCTTAGCATCTTGCAGCGCCTCATGCAACGGATCTTTGGGGATTAACAGTGCAAATCATTGTTTTTGTACTTGTGATATTGTGGTGTTTTCATCCACAGTTGATCAGCATTTGGAGAGGCTGCAGGTGGTGCTCAAACGGTTACAGCAAGAGGGGCTGAAGGTTAAACTGAGTAAATATGCCTTCTTCCAACGGCAGGTACTTTACCTGGAGCATATGATCTCAGAAAAAGGGGTGTCCACAGACCCCAACAAGGTCGAGGCGGTGGCCAACTGGGAACCCCAGACTACCATCTATCAACTGCGGTCATTCCTTGGGTTTGCCAGTTACTATCGGCTGTTTGAGGAGGGCTTTGCAAAGTTGGCTGCCCCTTTGCATCGGTTGGTGGCTGCGCTTGACAGGCAAAAAGACCCAGAAGAAGTCAGCCTAAGGCTTGTTGGAATGCTGGACAGAGGAGTGTCATCATAGCTTTGAGACGTTAAAGTCTAAACTCACCTCAGCCCCTGTACTTGCTTTTGCTGATTTTTCTCGCCCTTTTATTTTGGAGGTGGAAGCCAGCTTCAGTGGGCTCGGGGCTGTATTGTTGCAGGAGCAAGGTGGCAAAGTAAGGCCCATTGCTTATGCCAGCCCAGGTCTACGGCCCCCAGAGCGTAATATGGATAACTACAGCTCAATGAAGCTGGAGTTTCTGGCTCTGAAGTGGGCGATGAGGGAGCATCTCCTTGAACAAAAGTACATTGTCTTCACAGACAACAACCCCCTGAGCTACCTGTCGACTGCAAAGGTTGGTGCCACCGAACAGCGTTGGGCTGCCCAGCTGGTCTTCCCTGCAGAGCTCGGATGCCGTGATCAGTGAGTTGCTGCCATTCTGGGAACAAAAGCAGCGTCCGAGCGCCGAGGAGCGTAGGCAGCTCTCGCCAGCAGGCTCAGCCCTCCTTCGCCAGTGGGATCGCCTGGTACAAGAGGACGGGGTTCTGTATCGGCAGGTTTATCGTTCTGATGGTACAGAACTGATCTGTCAGGTATTGTTACCCTCCTCTTTAAAGGAGGAGGTACTGACGGAAGTCCACCAGAAGCATGGCCACCAGGGAGTCGAGAGGACCCTGGAGTTGCATTGTCAGCGGTGCTACTGGCCAGGGATGGCCGATGACGTGGCTGAGTGGTGTCAACGCTGTGAGCGGTGCCAGGTAGCCAAAGCAACCCGCCCACCCGCTCGCAGCCTAATGGGACACTTATTAGCATCGACGGACAAACGAAATCTTGGCCATGGATTTCACGGTGTTGGAGCCTACCCATAATGGGATTTGAAAACGTCCTGGCTATGACCGATGTTGTCAGTAAATACACGCTGGCTGTGCCCACCTGTGATCAAAGGGCCTTTACTTTGGCCCAGGTCCTGGTAACAGAGGGGTTCTCGCAGTTTGGGGTCCCAGCACGGATCCACTCTGACCAGGGCAGAAATTTTGAGAGCCTGTTAATCCAGCAGTTGTGCGGCCTCTACGGGATCATCAAGTCCAGGACCACGCCATACCATCCAGCTGGTAATGGTCAATGCGAGCGTTTCAACCGCACCCTGTATGACCTTTTGCGCACCTTGCCTGTTTCCCGTAAGCAGGACTGGCATGCGTGCCTCCCACAGCTCCTGTATTCTAACAACACGACCCCCCATCATTGTATTGGTCAATTGCCCGTTCTCTTGATGTTTGGTCAAGAGCCGAGGCTCCCAGTGGACTTTTTGTTGGGTCGTGTGAAGGAGCCTGTGGGTGGGACTGTTCATGAGTGGGTCAAGGAACATCAAACCTGCTTAACACTTGCATTTGAGGGTGCGAGGGAGCGGTTGCACGAGGCAGCTCATCACCGGAAGCAAGCACATGACCAGGAGGTATGAGATCTTCCCCTTCAGGAGGGGCAATTGGTCTTGATCCCAGACCATAGTGCCCGGGGGTGCCACAAGATCCAGGATCTTTGGGGTGCTGTAGTGCACAGGGTTCTGAGAACGCACGTTTTTTTGGAGGGGGAGGAGTTTTTTTCAACAAGAGCCAGTTACTAACAATTGATATAGAAGGCCTTGCCCCCCTTAACCTCCGCTCAGGCCTCCACCACCCACCCTAATTGCTACGTCACTTTTACACCATAACTGTACTAATTTAAAAAAAAAAACATATCTCAAGATAACCAACAGTTTGTTAGCCTCAATGCATAATTGCCACAGTCATATTTAAGACACTTTTTAAAAGCAGGAATAATCACACAATTTGGATTTTAGGATCTAAGAATTTTGTTGTGCAGTGCACAAATACAATAAAAGAATAAAATTTCGATTTTTATCCTTGGAGAAATATAAAAATTTGGCCAACAACATAACTTAGGCATTCATGCTATGAGGCTAACGCACACTTTTTAAGAGGGGGAGGAGATTATATCAAGAGGGGCCAGTAACCAACAATTGATATAGAAAGCATGGCCCCCCTTAATCCCCCCCAAGACCTCCACCACCCGGCGTAATGGCTACGTCACATTTACGCCATATCTGTAGCAATTTAAAAAAAAAACACATCTCGAGATCACTAACAGTTCGTTAGCCTCATTGCATAATTGCCACAGTCACATTTAAGACAATTTTTAAAAGCAGGAACAATATCACAATTTGGAATTTAGGTTCTAATTATTTTTTGTGCAATGCACAGATACAATAAACGAATCAGATTATGATTTTTATCCTTGGATAAATAATAAAATTTGGCTGACAATTCAACATAGGCCTTTATGCTATGAGGCTAACGCACGTTTTTTGGAGGGGGAGGAGTTTTTTTCAAGAGGGGACAGTAACCAACAATTTATATAGAAGGAATGGCCCCCTAACCCCCCCCCCCCCCCCCCCCAGCCCTCCACCACCCGCCCTAATGGCTACGTCACATTTACGCCGTATCTGTACTTATTTAAAAAAAAAAAACATCTCGAGATCACTAACAGTTCGTTAGCCTCGTTGCATAATTGCCACAGTCAAAACTTTTTAAAAGCAGGAATAATCACTCTATTTGGAATTTAGGTTGTATTAATTTTGTTGTGCAGTGAACAATTACAATACATGAATCAGATTCTGATTTTTATCCTTTGATAATTATTAAAATTTGGTCGACGATATAACTTAGGCATGCATGCTATGAGGCTAACGCACATTTTTTGTGGAGGAGGAAGAGTTTTTTTCAAGAGGGGACAGTAACCAACAATTGATATAAAAGGCATGTCCCGACTTAGGGGCTGCATTTGGTGACAGTTAAGAGCTGTCAATGGACTCTCAATCCTCTACATTGGCTATTAGGAGCAGGAGCTTAAGCTCTGTTGCAAGTCCATGACACAATGTGGGGTATTGGTAGAGATGAAACCCCCTGGGGATGGTGGTTCCCGAGCTCCAGGCATTCTAGGGATGAATATAATTCGCCGGTGCTACAGTGAGCTGTTCAGTCAGCATGGCCAGGGCCTGTTGGGATCACCAGATGTTTCTGGAGCCCCAAATCCCATTGTGGGGGCATTGCAGCAGTGTCACCAGATGGACGAACTGGGCCCTCCAAAAACATTTATGGTCAGGGTGCGTGGCCGGAGGGCTCATTGGATTCCTGGTGGGGCAATGAAATGTATTGCTACCACTTGCTCTGAGCAGTGTGAAGTACCCACCATGTTACTTGAACCTCTGGATTCTGCCCCGCCTGCTGGCCTACTGGTGTCCTCTTCATTAATCAAGTTGGAGAGAGGAACAGCTTATGTCCCCATTATTAATGTGGGATCCACCGGGGTGCGTCTTCATCCACGCACTGCAATGGGGCACCTTGGTTCCAGCCAATGTGGTGAGTTTACCTAGTCGAGTCTGAGGTAACCAGCCAGCATGCAGAAATGGGACCCCCAGATCAGCCCGACCTATCACCTTTGTCTGCGGAGGAGCAGAGAAAGGTCAGAGCGCTTCTGGGAAATTTTAAGTCTGTCTTTGCAGGACATGAGGGTGATTTAGGCTGTACGGAGCAGATCACCCACCAGATTCCTCTGCTTGATGATGTCTCGGTTAGGCAACGCTACCGGCGCATCCCTCCTTCCGATTATTAAGGTGTGAAGGAACACATTAACCAGCTGTTGGAATCCCAGGTAATTAGGGAGAGCAGCAGCCCATATGCCTCTCCAATCGTCCTTGTAAGGAAGAAGGATGGCAGTCTCCGCATGTGTGTGGACTACCGTAAGCTGAACCACAAAACCAGGAAGGACGCATTCCCTCTACCTGGCATCGAAGAAACCTTAGACACGATGGTCGGGGCCCGCTGGTTTTCTACCATAGATTTGGCCAGCGGTTACAACCAGGTCCCAGTCGCAGAGGAAGATAAGGCCAAAACAGCGTTGTGCATTCCATTTGGTCTCTTCCAATGGAATCGCATGCTTTACAGACTCTGCAATGCCCTTAGCATCTTGCAGCGCCTCATGCAACGGCTCTTTGGGGATTAACAGTGCAAATCATTGTTTTTGTACTTGTGATATTGTGGTGTTTTCATCCACAGTTGATCAGCATTTGGAGAGGCTGCAGGTGGTGCTCGAACGGTTACAGCAAGAGGGGCTGAAGGTTAAACTGAGTAAATATGCCTTCTTCCAACGGCAGGTACTTTACCTGGGGCATATGATCTCAGAAAAAGGGGTGTCCACAGACCCCAACAAGGTCGAGGCGGTGGCCAACTGGGAACCCCCGACTACCATCTATCAACTGCGGTCATTCCTTGGGTTTGCCAGTTACTATCGGCTGTTTGAGGAGGGCTTTGCAAAGTTGGCTGCCCCTTTGCATCGGTTGGTGGCTGCGCTTGACAGGCAAAAAGACCCAGAAGAAGTCAGCCTAAGGCTTGGTGGAATGCTGGACAGAGGAGTGTCATCAAAGCTTTGAGACGTTAAAGTCTAAACTCACCTCAGCCCCTGTACTTGCTTTTGCTGATTTTTCTCGCCCTTTTATTTTGGAGGTGGAAGCCAGCTTCAGTGGGCTCGGGGCTGTATTGTTGCAGGAGCAAGGTGGCAAAGTAAGGCCCATTGCTTATGCCAGCCCAGGTCTACGGCCCCCAGAGCGTAATATGGATAACTACAGCTCAATGAAGCTGGAGTTTCTGGCTCTGAAGTGGGCGATGAGGGAGCATCTCCTTGAACAAAAGTACATTGTCTTCACAGACAACAACCCCCTGAGCTACCTGTCGACCGCAAAGGTTGGTGCCACCGAACAGCGTTGGGCTGCCCAGCTGGTCTTCCCTGCAGAGCTCGGATGCCGTGATCAGTGAGTTGCTGCCATTCTGGGAACAAAAGCAGCGTCCGAGCGCCGAGGAGCGTAGGCAGCTCTCGCCAGCAGGCTCAGCCCTCCTTCGCCAGTGGGATCGCCTGGTACAAGAGGACGGGGTTCTGTATCGGCAGGTTTATCGTTCTGATGGTACAGAACTGATCTGTCAGGTATTGTTACCCTCCTCTTTAAAGGAGGAGGTACTGACGGAAGTCCACCAGAAGCATGGCCACCAGGGAGTCGAGAGGACCCTGGAGTTGCATTGTCAGCGGTGCTACTGGCCAGGGATGGCCGATGACGTGGCTGAGTGGTGTCAACGCTGTGAGCGGTGCCAGGTAGCCAAAGCAACCCGCCCACCCGCTCGCAGCCTAATGGGACACTTATTAGCATCGACGGACAAACGAAATCTTGGCCATGGATTTCACGGTGTTGGAGCCTACCCATAATGGGATTGAAAACGTCCTGGCTATGACCGATGTTGTCAGTAAATACACGCTGGCTGTGCCCACCTGTGATCAAAGGGCCTTTACTTTGGCCCAGGTCCTGGTAACAGAGGGGTTCTCGCAGTTTGGGGTCCCAGCACGGATCCACTCTGACCAGGGCAGAAATTTTGAGAGCCTGTTAATCCAGCAGTTGTGCGGCCTCTACGGGATCATGAAGTCCAGGACCACGCCATACCATCCAGCTGGTAATGGTCAATGCGAGCGTTTCAACCGCACCCTGTATGACCTTTTCCGCACCTTGCCTGTTTCCCGTAAGCAGGACTGGCATGCGTGCCTCCCACAGCTCCTGTATTCTAACAACACGACCCCCCATTATTGTATTGGTCAATTGCCCGTTCTCTTGATGTTTGGTCAAGAGCCGAGGCTCCCAGTGGACTTTTTGTTGGGTCGTGTGAAGGAGCCTGTGGGTGGGACTGTTCATGAGTGGGTCAAGGAACATCAAACCTGCTTAACACTTGCATTTGAGGGTGCGAGGGAGCGGTTGCACGAGGCAGCTCATCACTGGAAGCAAGCACATGACCAGGAGGTATGAGATCTTCCCCTTCAGGAGGGGCAATTGGTCTTGATCCCAGACCATAGTGCCCGGGGGTGCCACAAGATCCAGGATCTTTGGGGTGCTGTAGTGCACAGGGTTCTGAGAACGCACGTTTTTTTGGAGGGGGAGGAGTTTTTTTCAAGAAGAGCCAGTTACTAACAATTGATATAGAAAGCATGGCCCCCCTTAATCCCCCCTCAGGCCTCCACCACCCACCCTAATTGCTACGTCACTTTTACACCATAACTGTACTAATTTAAAAAAAAAAAAACATATCTCAAGATAACCAACAGTTTGTTAGCCTCAATGCATAATTGCCACAGTCATATTTAAGACACTTTTTAAAAGCAGGAATAATCACACAATTTGGAATTTAGGATCTAAGAATTTTGTTGTGCAGTGCACAAATACAATAAAAGAATCAGATTTCGATTTTTATCCTTGGAGAAATATAAAAATTTGGCCAACAACATAACTTAGGCATTCATGCTATGAGGCTAACGCACACTTTTTAAGAGGGGGAGGAGATTATATCAAGAGGGGCCAGTAACCAACAATTGATATAGAAAGCATGGCCCCCCTTAATCCCCCCCAAGACCTCCACCACCCGGCGTAATGGCTACGTCACATTTACGCCATATCTGTAGCAATTTAAAAAAAAAACACATCTCGAGATCACTAACAGTTCGTTAGCCTCATTGCATAATTGCCACAGTCACATTTAAGACAATTTTTAAAAGCAGGAGCAATATCACAATTTGGAATTTAGGTTCTAATTATTTTTTTGTGCAATGCACAGATACAATAAACGAATCAGATTATGATTTTTATCCTTGGATAAATAATAAAATTTGGCTGACAATTCAAAATAGGCATTTATGCTATGAGGCTAACGCACGTTTTTTGGAGGGGGAGGAGTTTTTTTCAAGAGGGGACAGTAACCAACAATTTATATAGAAAGAATGGCCCCCTAACCCCCCCCCCCCCAGCCCTCCACCACCCGCCCTAATGGCTACGTCACATTTACGCCGTATCTGTACTTATTTAAAAAAAAAAAACATCTCGAGATCACTAACAGTTCGTTAGCCTCGTTGCATAATTGCCACAGTCAAAACTTTTTAAAAGCAGGAATAGTCACTCTATTTGGAATTTAGGTTGTATTAATTTTGTTGTGCAGTGAACAATTACAATACATGAATCAGATTCTGATTTTTATCCTTTGATAATTATTAAAATTTGGTCGACGATATAACTTAGGCATGCATGCTATGAGGCTAACGCACATTTTTTGTGGAGGAGGAAGAGTTTTTTTCAAGAGGGGACAGTAACCAACAATTGATATAAAAGGCATGTCCCGACTTAGGGGCTGCATTTGGTGACAGTTATGAGCTGTCAATGGACTCTCAATCCTCTACATTGGCTATTAGGAGCAGGAGCTTAAGCTCTGTTGCAAGTCCATGACACAATGTGGGGTATTGGTAGAGATGAAACCCCCTGGGGATGGTGGTTCCCGAGCTCCAGGCATTCTAGGGATGAATATAATTCGCCGGTGCTACAGTGAGCTGTTCAGTCAGCATGGCCAGGGCCTGTTGGGATCACCAGATGTTTCTGGAGCCCCAAATCCCATTGTGGGGGCATTGCAGCAGTGTCACCAGATGGACGAACTGGGCCCTCCAAAAACATTTATGGTCAGGGTGCGTGGCCGGAGGGCTCATTGGATTCCTGGTGGGGCAATGAAATGTATTGCTACCACTTGCTCTGAGCAGTGTGAAGTACCCACCATGTTACTTGAACCTCTGGATTCTGCCCCGCCTGCTGGCCTACTGGTGTCCTCTTCATTAATCAAGTTGGAGAGAGGAACAGCTTATGTCCCCATTATTAATGTGGGATCCACCGGGGTGCGTCTTCATCCACGCACTGCAATGGGGCACCTTGGTTCCAGCCAATGTGGTGAGTTTACCTAGTCGAGTCTGAGGTAACCAGCCAGCATGCAGAAATGGGACCCCCAGATCAGCCCGACCTATCACCTTTGTCTGCGGAGGAGCAGAGAAAGGTCAGAGCGCTTCTGGGAAATTTTAAGTCTGTCTTTGCAGGACATGAGGGTGATTTAGGCTGTACGGAGCAGATCACCCACCAGATTCCTCTGCTTGATGATGTCTCGGTTAGGCAACGCTACCGGCGCATCCCTCCTTCCGATTATGAAGGTGTGAAGGAACACATTAACCAGCTGTTGGAATCCCAGGTAATTAGGGAGAGCAGCAGCCCATATGCCTCTCCAGTCGTCCTTGTAAGGAAGAAGGATGGCAGTCTCCGCATGTGTGTGGACTACCGTAAGCTGAACCACAAAACCAGGAAGGACGCATTCCCTCTACCTGGCATCGAAGAAACCTTAGACTCGATGGTCGGGGCCCGCTGGTTTTCTACCATAGATTTGGCCAGCGGTTACAACCAGGTCCCAGTCACATAGGAAGATAAGGCCAAAACAGCGTTGTGCATTCCATTTGGTCTCTTCCAATGGAATCGCATGCTTTACAGACTCTGCAATGCCCTTAGCATCTTGCAGCGCCTCATGCAACGGCTCTTTGGGGATCAACAGTGCAAATCATTGTTTTTGTACTTGTGATATTGTGGTGTTTTCATCCACAGTTGATCAGCATTTGGAGAGGCTGCAGGTGGTGCTCGAACGGTTACAGCAAGAGGGGCTGAAGGTTAAACTGAGTAAATATGCCTTCATCCAACGGCAGGTACTTTACCTGGGGCATATGATCTCAGAAAAAGGGGTGTCCACAGACCCCAACAAGGTCGAGGCGGTGGCCAACTGGGAACCCCCGACTACCATCTATCAACTGCGGTCATTCCTTGGGTTTGCCAGTTACTATCGGCTGTTTGAGGAGGGCTTTGCAAAGTTGGCTGCCCCTTTGCATCGGTTGGTGGCTGCGCTTGACAGGCAAAAAGACCCAGAAGAAGTCAGCCTAAGGCTTGGTGGAATGCTGGACAGAGGAGTGTCATCAAAGCTTTGAGACGTTAAAGTCTAAACTCACCTCAGCCCCTGTACTTGCTTTTGCTGATTTTTCTCGCCCTTTTATTTTGGAGGTGGAAGCCAGCTTCAGTGGGCTCGGGGCTGTATTGTTGCAGGAGCAAGGTGGCAAAGTAAGGCCCATTGCTTATGCCAGCCCAGGTCTACGGCCCCCAGAGCGTAATATGGATAACTACAGCTCAATGAAGCTGGAGTTTCTGGCTCTGAAGTGGGCGATGAGGGAGCATCTCCTTGAACAAAAAGTACATTGTCTTCACAGACAACAACCCCCTGAGCTACCTGTCGACCGCAAAGGTTGGTGCCACCGAACAGCGTTGGGCTGCCCAGCTGGTCTTCCCTGCAGAGCTCGGATGCCGTGATCAGTGAGTTGCTGCCATTCTGGGAACAAAAGCAGCGTCCGAGCGCCGAGGAGCGTAGGCAGCTCTCGCCAGCAGGCTCAGCCCTCCTTCGCCAGTGGGATCGCCTGGTACAAGAGGACGGGGTTCTGTATCGGCAGGTTTATCGTTCTGATGGTACAGAACTGATCTGTCAGGTATTGTTACCCTCCTCTTTAAAGGAGGAGGTACTGACGGAAGTCCACCAGAAGCATGGCCACCAGGGAGTCGAGAGGACCCTGGAGTTGCATTGTCAGCGGTGCTACTGGCCAGGGATGGCCGATGACGTGGCTGAGTGGTGTCAACGCTGTGAGCGGTGCCAGGTAGCCAAAGCAACCCGCCCACCCGCTCGCAGCCTAATGGGGCACTTATTAGCATCGACGGACAAACGAAATCTTGGCCATGGATTTCACGGTGTTGGAGCCTACCCATAATGGGATTGAAAACGTCCTGGCTATGACCGATGTTGTCAGTAAATACACGCTGGCTGTGCCCACCTGTGATCAAAGGGCCTTTACTTTGGCCCAGGTCCTGGTAACAGAGGGGTTCTCGCAGTTTGGGGTCCCAGCACGGATCCACTCTGACCAGGGCAGAAATTTTGAGAGCCTGTTAATCCAGCAGTTGTGCGGCCTCTACGGGATCATGAAGTCCAGGACCACGCCATACCATCCAGCTGGTAATGGTCAATGCGAGCGTTTCAACCGCACCCTGTATGACCTTTTGCGCACCTTGCCTGTTTCCCGTAAGCAGGACTGGCATGCGTGCCTCCCACAGCTCCTGTATTCTAACAACACGACCCCCCATTATTGTATTGGTCAATTGCCCGTTCTCTTGATGTTTGGTCAAGAGCCGAGGCTCCCAGTGGACTTTTTGTTGGGTCGTGTGAAGGAGCCTGTGGGTGGGACTGTTCATGAGTGGGTCAAGGAACATCAAACCTGCTTAACACTTGCATTTGAGGGTGCGAGGGAGCGGTTGCACGAGGCAGCTCATCACTGGAAGCAAGCACATGACCAGGAGGTATGAGATCTTCCCCTTCAGGAGGGGCAATTGGTCTTGATCCCAGACCATAGTGCCCGGGGGTGCCACAAGATCCAGGATCTTTGGGGTGCTGTAGTGCACAGGGTTCTGAGAACGCACGTTTTTTTGGAGGGGGAGGAGTTTTTTTCAAGAAGAGCCAGTTACTAACAATTGATATAGAAAGCATGGCCCCCCTTAATCCCCCCTCAGGCCTCCACCACCCACCCTAATTGCTACGTCACTTTTACACCATAACTGTACTAATTTAAAAAAAAAAAAACATATCTCAAGATAACCAACAGTTTGTTAGCCTCAATGCATAATTGCCACAGTCATATTTAAAACACTTTTTAAAAGCAGGAATAATCACACAATTTGGAATTTAGGATCTAAGAATTTTGTTGTGCAGTGCACAAATACAATAAAAGAATCAGATTTCGATTTTTATCCTTGGAGAAATATAAAAATTTGGCCAACAACATAACTTAGGCATTCATGCTATGAGGCTAACGCACACTTTTTAAGAGGGGGAGGAGATTATATCAAGAGGGGCCAGTAACCAACAATTGATATAGAAAGCATGGCCCCCCTTAATCCCCCCCAAGACCTCCACCACCCGGCGTAATGGCTACGTCACATTTACGCCATATCTGTAGCAATTTAAAAAAAAAACACATCTCGAGATCACTAACAGTTCGTTAGCCTCATTGCATAATTGCCACAGTCACATTTAAGACAATTTTTAAAAGCAGGAGCAATATCACAATTTGGAATTTAGGTTCTAATTATTTTTTTGTGCAATGCACAGATACAATAAACGAATCAGATTATGATTTTTATCCTTGGATAAATAATAAAATTTGGCTGACAATTCAAAATAGGCATTTATGCTATGAGGCTAACGCACGTTTTTTGGAGGGGGAGGAGTTTTTTTCAAGAGGGGACAGTAACCAACAATTTATATAGAAGGAATGGCCCCCTAAACCCCCCCCCCCCCAGCCCTCCACCACCCGCCCTAATGGCTACGTCACATTTACGCCGTATCTGTACTTATTTAAAAAAAAAAAACATCTCGAGATCACTAACAGTTCGTTAGCCTCGTTGCATAATTGCCACAGTCAAAACTTTTTAAAAGCAGGAATAGTCACTCTATTTGGAATTTAGGTTGTATTAATTTTGTTGTGCAGTGAACAATTACAATACATGAATCAGATTCTGATTTTTATCCTTTGATAATTATTAAAATTTGGTCGACGATATAACTTAGGCATGCATGCTATTAGGCTAACGCACATTTTTTGTGGAGGAGGAAGAGTTTTTTTCAAGAGGGGACAGTAACCAACAATTGATATAAAAGGCATGTCCCGACTTAGGGGCTGCATTTGGTGACAGTTAAGAGCTGTCAATGGACTCTCAATCCTCTACATTGGCTATTAGGAGCAGGAGCTTAAGCTCTGTTGCAAGTCCATGACACAATGTGGGGTATTGGTAGAGATGAAACCCCCTGGGGATGGTGGTTCCCGAGCTCCAGGCATTCTAGGGATGAATATAATTCGCCGGTGCTACAGTGAGCTGTTCAGTCAGCATGGCCAGGGCCTGTTGGGATCACCAGATGTTTCTGGAGCCCCAAATCCCATTGTGGGGGCATTGCAGCAGTGTCACCAGATGGACGAACTGGGCCCTCCAAAAACATTTATGGTCAGGGTGCGTGGCCGGAGGGCTCATTGGATTCCTGGTGGGGCAATGAAATGTATTGCTACCACTTGCTCTGAGCAGTGTGAAGTACCCACCATGTTACTTGAACCTCTGGATTCTGCCCCGCCTGCTGGCCTACTGGTGTCCTCTTCATTAATCAAGTTGGAGAGAGGAACAGCTTATGTCCCCATTATTAATGTGGGATCCACCGGGGTGCGTCTTCATCCACGCACTGCAATGGGGCACCTTGGTTCCAGCCAATGTGGTGAGTTTACCTAGTGGAGTCACTGAGGTGTCTGAGGTAACCAGCCAGCATGCAGAAATGGGACCCCCAGATCAGCCCGACCTATCACCTTTGTCTGCGGAGGAGCAGAGAAAGGTCAGAGCGCTTCTGGGAAATTTTAAGTCTGTCTTTGCAGGACATGAGGGTGATTTAGGCTGTACGGAGCAGATCACCCACCAGATTCCTCTGCTGGATGATGTCCCGGTTAGGCAACGCTACCGGCGCATCCCTCCTTCCGATTATGAAGGTGTGAAGGAACACATTAACCAGCTGTTGGAATCCCAGGTAATTAGGGAGAGCAGCAGCCCATATGCCTCTCCAGTCGTCCTTGTAAGGAAGAAGGATGGCAGTCTCCGCATGTGTGTGGACTACCGTAAGCTGAACCACAAAACCAGGAAGGACGCATTCCCTCTACCTGGCATCGAAGAAACCTTAGACTCGATGGTCGGGGCCCGCTGGTTTTCTACCATAGATTTGGCCAGCGGTTACAACCAGGTCCCAGTCACATAGGAAGATAAGGCCAAAACAGCGTTGTGCATTCCATTTGGTCTCTTCCAATGGAATCGCATGCTTTACAGACTCTGCAATGCCCTTAGCATCTTGCAGCGCCTCATGCAACGGCTCTTTGGGGATCAACAGTGCAAATCATTGTTTTTGTACTTGTGATATTGTGGTGTTTTCATCCACAGTTGATCAGCATTTGGAGAGGCTGCAGGTGGTGCTCGAACGGTTACAGCAAGAGGGGCTGAAGGTTAAACTGAGTAAATATGCCTTCATCCAACGGCAGGTACTTTACCTGGGGCATATGATCTCAGAAAAAGGGGTGTCCACAGACCCCAACAAGGTCGAGGCGGTGGCCAACTGGGAACCCCCGACTACCATCTATCAACTGCGGTCATTCCTTGGGTTTGCCAGTTACTATCGGCTGTTTGAGGAGGGCTTTGCAAAGTTGGCTGCCCCTTTGCATCGGTTGGTGGCTGCGCTTGACAGGCAAAAAGACCCAGAAGAAGTCAGCCTAAGGCTTGGTGGAATGCTGGACAGAGGAGTGTCATCAAAGCTTTGAGACGTTAAAGTCTAAACTCACCTCAGCCCCTGTACTTGCTTTTGCTGATTTTTCTCGCCCTTTTATTTTGGAGGTGGAAGCCAGCTTCAGTGGGCTCGGGGCTGTATTGTTGCAGGAGCAAGGTGGCAAAGTAAGGCCCATTGCTTATGCCAGCCCAGGTCTACGGCCCCCAGAGCGTAATATGGATAACTACAGCTCAATGAAGCTGGAGTTTCTGGCTCTGAAGTGGGCGATGAGGGAGCATCTCCTTGAACAAAAAGTACATTGTCTTCACAGACAACAACCCCCTGAGCTACCTGTCGACCGCAAAGGTTGGTGCCACCGAACAGCGTTGGGCTGCCCAGCTGGTCTTCCCTGCAGAGCTCGGATGCCGTGATCAGTGAGTTGCTGCCATTCTGGGAACAAAAGCAGCGTCCGAGCGCCGAGGAGCGTAGGCAGCTCTCGCCAGCAGGCTCAGCCCTCCTTCGCCAGTGGGATCGCCTGGTACAAGAGGACGGGGTTCTGTATCGGCAGGTTTATCGTTCTGATGGTACAGAACTGATCTGTCAGGTATTGTTACCCTCCTCTTTAAAGGAGGAGGTACTGACGGAAGTCCACCAGAAGCATGGCCACCAGGGAGTCGAGAGGACCCTGGAGTTGCATTGTCAGCGGTGCTACTGGCCAGGGATGGCCGATGACGTGGCTGAGTGGTGTCAACGCTGTGAGCGGTGCCAGGTAGCCAAAGCAACCCGCCCACCCGCTCGCAGCCTAATGGGGCACTTATTAGCATCGACGGACAAACGAAATCTTGGCCATGGATTTCACGGTGTTGGAGCCTACCCATAATGGGATTGAAAACGTCCTGGCTATGACCGATGTTGTCAGTAAATACACGCTGGCTGTGCCCACCTGTGATCATAGGGCCTTTACTTTGGCCCAGGTCCTGGTAACAGAGGGGTTCTCGCAGTTTGGGGTCCCAGCACGGATCCACTCTGACCAGGGCAGAAATTTTGAGAGCCTGTTAATCCAGCAGTTGTGCGGCCTCTACGGGATCATGAAGTCCAGGACAACGCCATACCATCCAGCTGGTAATGGTCAATGCGAGCGTTTCAACCGCACCCTGTATGACCTTTTGCGCACCTTGCCTGTTTCCCGTAAGCAGGACTGGCATGCGTGCCTCCCACAGCTCCTGTATTCTAACAACACGACCCCCCATCATTGTATTGGTCAATTGGCCGTTCTCTTGATGATTGGTCAAGAGCCGAGGCTCCCAGTGGACTTTTTGTTGGGTCGTGTGAAGGAGCCTGTGGGTGGGACTGTTCATGAGTGGGTCAAGGAACATCAAACCTGCTTAACACTTGCATTTGAGGGTGCGAGGGAGCGGTTGCACGAGGCAGCTCATCACCGGAAGCAAGCACATGACCAGGAGGTATGAGATCTTCCCCTTCAGGAGGGGCAATTGGTCTTGATCCCAGACCATAGTGCCTGGGGGTGCCACAAGATCCAGGATCTTTGGGGTGCTGTAGTGCACAGGGTTCTGAGAACGCACGTTTTTTTGGAGGGGGAGGAGTTTTTTTCAAGAAGAGCCAGTTACTAACAAATGATATAGAAGGCCTTGCCCCCCTTAACCTCCCCTCAGGCCTCCACCACCCACCCTAATTGCTACGTCACTTTTACACCATAACTGTACTAATTTAAAAAAAAAAAAACATATCTCAAGATAACCAACAGTTTGTTAGCCTCAATGCATAATTGCCACAGTCATATTTAAGACAATTTTTAAAAGCAGGAATAATCACACAATTTGGATTTTAGGATCTAAGAATTTTGTTGTGCAGTGCACAAATACAATAAAAGAATCAGATTTCGATTTTTATCCTTGGAGAAATATAAAAATTTGGCCAACAACATAACTTAGGCATTCATGCTATGAGGCTAACGCACACTTTTTAAGAGGGGGAGGAGATTATATCAAGAGGGGCCAGTTACCAACAATTGATATAGAAAGCATGGCCCCCCTTAATCCCCCCCAAGACCTCCACCACCCGGCGTAATGGCTACGTCACATTTACGCCATATCTGTAGCAATTTAAAAAAAAAACACATCTCGAGATCACTAACAGTTCGTTAGCCTCATTGCATAATTGCCACAGTCACATTTAAGACAATTTTTAAAAGCAGGAACAATATCACAATTTGGAATTTAGGTTCTAATTATTTTTTTGTGCAATGCACAGATACAATAAACGAATCAGATTATGATTTTTATCCTTGGATAAATAATAAAATTTGGCTGACAATTCAACATAGGCATTTATGCTATGAGGCTAACGCACGTTTTTTTGGAGGGGGAGGAGTTTTTTTCAAGAGGGGACAGTAACCAACAATTTATATAGAAGGAATGGCCCCCTAAACCCCCCCCCCCCCCCCAGCCCTCCACCACCCGCCCTAATGGCTACGTCACATTTACGCCGTATCTGTACTTATTTTAAAAAAAAAAACATCTCGAGATCACTAACAGTTCGTTAGCCTCGTTGCATAATTGCCACAGTCAAAACTTTTTAAAAGCAGGAATAATCACTCTATTTGGAATTTAGGTTGTATTAATTTTGTTGTGCAGTGAACAATTACAATACATGAATCAGATTCTGATTTTTATCCTTTGATAATTATTAAAATTTGGTCGACGATATAACTTAGGCATGCATGCTATGAGGCTAACGCACATTTTTTGTGGAGGAGGAAGAGTTTTTTTCAAGAGGGGACAGTAACCAACAATTGATATAAAAGGCATGTCCCGACTTAGGGGCTGCATTTGGTGACAGTTAAGAGCTGTCAATGGACTCTCAATCCTCTACATTGGCTATTAGGAGCAGGAGCTTAAGCTCTGTTGCAAGTCCATGACACAATGTGGGGTATTGGTAGAGATGAAACCCCCTGGGGATGGTGGTTCCCGAGCTCCAGGCATTCTAGGGATGAATATAATTCGCCGGTGCTACAGTGAGCTGTTCAGTCAGCATGGCCAGGGCCTGTTGGGATCACCAGATGTTTTTCTGGAGCCCCAAATCCCATTGTGGGGGCATTGCAGCAGTGTCACCAGATGGACGAACTGGGCCCTCCAAAAACGTTTATGGTCAGGGTGAGTGGCCGGAGGGCTCATTGGATTCCTGGTGGGGCAATGAAATGTATTGCTACCACTTGCTCTGAGCAGTGTGAAGTACCCACCATGTTACTTGAACCTCTGGATTCTGCCCCGCCTGCTGGCCTACTGGTGTCCTCTTCATTAATCAAGTTGGAGAGAGGAACAGCTTATGTCCCCATTATTAATGTGGGATCCACCGGGGTGCGTCTTCATCCACGCACTGCAATGGGGCACCTTGGTTCCAGCCAATGTGGTGAGTTTACCTAGTGGAGTCACTGAGGTGTCTGAGGTAACCAGCCAGCATGCAGAAATGGGACCCCCAGATCAGCCCGACCTATCACCTTTGTCTGCGGAGGAGCAGAGAAAGGTCAGAGCGCTTCTGGGAAATTTTAAGTCTGTCTTTGCAGGACATGAGGGTGATTTAGGCTGTACGGAGCAGATCACCCACCAGATTCCTCTGCTGGATGATGTCCCGGTTAGGCAACGCTACCGGCGCATCCCTCCTTCCGATTATGAAGGTGTGAAGGAACACATTAACCAGCTGTTGGAATCCCAGGTAATTAGGGAGAGCAGCAGCCCATATGCCTCTCCAATCGTCCTTGTAAGGAAGAAGGATGGCAGTCTCCGCATGTGTGTGGACTACCGTAAGCTGAACCACAAAACCAGGAAGGACGCATTCCCTCTACCTGGCATCGAAGAAACCTTAGACACGATGGTCGGGGCCCGCTGGTTTTCTACCATAGATTTGGCCAGCGGTTACAACCAGGTCCCAGTCGCAGAGGAAGATAAGGCCAAAACAGCGTTGTGCATTCCATTTGGTCTCTTCCAATGGAATCGCATGCTTTACAGACTCTGCAATGCCCTTAGCATCTTGCAGCGCCTCATGCAACGGCTCTTTGGGGATTAACAGTGCAAATCATTGTTTTTGTACTTGTGATATTGTGGTGTTTTCATCCACAGTTGATCAGCATTTGGAGAGGCTGCAGGTGGTGCTCGAACGGTTACAGCAAGAGGGGCTGAAGGTTAAACTGAGTAAATATGCCTTCTTCCAACGGCAGGTACTTTACCTGGGGCATATGATCTCAGAAAAAGGGGTGTCCACAGACCCCACCAAGGTCGAGGCGGTGGCCAACTGGGAACCCCCGACTACCATCTATCAACTGCGGTCATTCCTTGGGTTTGCCAGTTACTATCGGCTGTTTGAGGAGGGCTTTGCAAAGTTGGCTGCCCCCTTGCATCGGTTGGTGGCTGCGCTTGACAGGCAAAAAGACCCAGAAGAAGTCAGCCTAAGGCTTGGTGGAATGCTGGACAGAGGAGTGTCATCAAAGCTTTGAGACGTTAAAGTCTAAACTCACCTCAGCCCCTGTACTTGCTTTTGCTGATTTTTCTCGCCCTTTTATTTTGGAGGTGGAAGCCAGCTTCAGTGGGCTCGGGGCTGTATTGTTGCAGGAGCAAGGTGGCAAAGTAAGGCCCATTGCTTATGCCAGCCCAGGTCTACGGCCCCCAGAGCGTAATATGGATAACTACAGCTCAATGAAGCTGGAGTTTCTGGCTCTGAAGTGGGCGATGAGGGAGCATCTCCTTGAACAAAAGTACATTGTCTTCACAGACAACAACCCCCTGAGCTACCTGTCGACCGCAAAGGTTGGTGCCACCGAACAGCGTTGGGCTGCCCAGCTGGTCTTCCCTGCAGAGCTCGGATGCCGTGATCAGTGAGTTGCTGCCATTCTGGGAACAAAAGCAGCGTCCGAGCGCCGAGGAGCGTAGGCAGCTCTCGCCAGCAGGCTCAGCCCTCCTTCGCCAGTGGGATCGTCTGGTACAAGAGGACGGGGTTCTGTATCGGCAGGTTTATCGTTCTGATGGTACAGAACTGATCTGTCAGGTATTGTTACCCTCCTCTTTAAAGGAGGAGGTACTGACGGAAGTCCACCAGAAGCATGGCCACCAGGGAGTCGAGAGGACCCTGGAGTTGCATTGTCAGCGGTGCTACTGGCCAGGGATGGCCGATGACGTGGCTGAGTGGTGTCAACGCTGTGAGCGGTGCCAGGTAGCCAAAGCAACCCGCCCACCCGCTCGCAGCCTAATGGGGCACTTATTAGCATCGACGGACAAACGAAATCTTGGCCATGGATTTCACGGTGTTGGAGCCTACCCATAATGGGATTGAAAACGTCCTGGCTATGACCGATGTTGTCAGTAAATACACGCTGGCTGTGCCCACCTGTGATCAAAGGGCCTTTACTTTGGCCCAGGTCCTGGTAACAGAGGGGTTCTCGCAGTTTGGGGTCCCAGCACGGATCCACTCTGACCAGGGCAGAAATTTTGAGAGCCTGTTAATCCAGCAGTTGTGCGGCCTCTACGGGATCATGAAGTCCAGGACCACGCCATACCATCCAGCTGGTAATGGTCAATGCGAGCGTTTCAACCGCACCCTGTATGACCTTTTGCGCACCTTGCCTGTTTCCCGTAAGCCGGACTGGCATGCGTGCCTCCCACAGCTCCTGTATTCTAACAACACGACCCCCCATCATTGTATTGGTCAATTGGCCGTTCTCTTGATGTTTGGTCAAGAGCCGAGGCTCCCAGTGGACTTTTTGTTGGGTCGTGTGAAGGAGCCTGTGGGTGGGACTGTTCATGAGTGGGTCAAGGAACATCAAACCTGCTTAACACTTGCATTTGAGGGTGCGAGGGAGCGGTTGCACGAGGCAGCTCATCACCGGAAGCAAGCACATGACCAGGAGGTATGAGATCTTCCCCTTCAGGAGGGGCAATTGGTCTTGATCCCAGACCATAGTGCCCGGGGGTGCCACAAGATCCAGGATCTTTGGGGTGCTGTAGTGCACAGGGTTCTGAGAACGCACGTTTTTTTGGAGGGGGAGGAGTTTTTTTCAAGAAGAGCCAGTTACTAACAATTGATATAGAAGGCCTTGCCCCCCTTAACCTCCCCTCAGGCCTCCACCACCCACCCTAATTGCTACGTCACTTTTACACCATAACTGTACTAATTTAAAAAAAAAAACATATCTCAAGATAACCAACAGTTTGTTAGCCTCAATGCATAATTGCCACAGTCATATTTAAGACACTTTTTAAAAGCAGGAATAATCACACAATTTGGATTTTAGGATCTAAGAATTTTGTTGTGCAGTGCACAAATACAATAAAAGAATCAGATTTCGATTTTTATCCTTGGAGAAATATAAAAATTTGGCCAACAACATAACTTAGGCATTCATGCTATGAGGCTAACGCACACTTTTTAAGAGGGGGAGGAGATTATATCAAGAGGGGCCAGTAACCAACAATTGATATAGAAGGCATGGCCCCCCTTAATCCCCCCCAAGACCTCCACCACCCGGCGTAATGGCTACGTCACATTTACGCCATATCTGTAGCAATTTAAAAAAAAAACACATCTCGAGATCACTAACAGTTCGTTAGCCTCATTGCATAATTGCCACAGTCACATTTAAGACAATTTTTAAAAGCAGGAACAATATCACAATTTGGAATTTAGGTTCTAATTATTTTTTTGTGCAATGCACAGATACAATAAACGAATCAGATTATGATTTTTATCCTTGGATAAATAATAAAATTTGGCTGACAATTCAACATAGGCATTTATGCTATGAGGCTAACGCACGTTTTTTGGAGGGGGAGGAGTTTTTTTCAAGAGGGGACAGTAACCAACAATTTATATAGAAGGAATGGCCCCCTAAACCCCCCCCCCCCCAGCCCTCCACCACCCGCCCTAATGGCTACGTCACATTTACGCCGTATCTGTACTTATTTAAAAAAAAAAAACATCTCGAGATCACTAACAGTTCTTTAGCCTCGTTTCATAATTGCCACAGTCAAAACTTTTTAAAAGCAGGAATAATCACTCTATTTGGAATTTAGGTTCTATTAATTTTGTTGTGCAGTGAACAATTACAATACATGAATCAGATTCTGATTTTTATCCTTTGATAATTATTAAAATTTGGTCGACGATATAACTTAGGCATGCATGCTATGAGGCTAACGCACATTTTTGTGGAGGAGGAAGAGTTTTTTTCAAGAGGGGACAGTAACCAACAATTGATATAAAAGGCATGTCCCGACTTAGGGGCTGCATTTGGTGACAGTTAAGAGCTGTCAATGGACTCTCAATCCTCTACATTGGCTATTAGGAGCAGGAGCTTAAGCTCTGTTGCAAGTCCATGACACAATGTGGGGTATTGGTAGAGATGAAACCCCCTGGGGATGGTGGTTCCCGAGCTCCAGGCATTCTAGGGATGAATTTAATTCGCCGGTGCTACAGTGAGCTGTTCAGTCAGCATGGCCAGGGCCTGTTGGGATCACCAGATGTTTCTGGAGCCCCAAATCCCATTGTGGGGGCATTGCAGCAGTGTCACCAGATGGACGAACTGGGCCCTCCAAAAACATTTATGGTCAGGGTGCGTGGCCGGAGGGCTCATTGGATTCCTGGTGGGGCAATGAAATGTATTGCTACCACTTGCTCTGAGCAGTGTGAAGTACCCACCATGTTACTTGAACCTCTGGATTCTGCCCCGCTTGCTGGCCTACTGGTGTCCTCTTCATTAATCAAGTTGGAGAGAGGAACAGCTTATGTCCCCATTATTAATGTGGGATCCACCGGGGTGCGTCTTCATCCACGCACTGCAATGGGGCACCTTGGTTCCAGCCAATGTGGTGAGTTTACCTAGTCGAGTCTGAGGTAACCAGCCAGCATGCAGAAATGGGACCCCCAGATCAGCCCGACCTATCACCTTTGTCTGCGGAGGAGCAGAGAAAGGTCAGAGCGCTTCTGGGAAATTTTAAGTCTGTCTTTGCAGGACATGAGGGTGATTTAGGCTGTACGGAGCAGATCACCCACCAGATTCCTCTGCTGGATGATGTCCCGGTTAGGCAACGCTACCGGCGCATCCCTCCTTCCGATTATGAAGGTGTGAAGGAACACATTAACCAGCTGTTGGAATCCCAGGTAATTAGGGAGAGCAGCAGCCCATATGCCTCTCCAATCGTCCTTGTAAGGAAGAAGGATGGCAGTCTCCGCATGTGTGTGGACTACCGTAAGCTGAACCACAAAACCAGGAAGGACGCATTCCCTCTACCTGGCATCGAAGAAACCTTAGACACGATGGTCGGGGCCCGCTGGTTTTCTACCATAGATTTGGCCAGCGGTTACAACCAGGTCCCAGTCGCAGAGGAAGATAAGGCCAAAACAGCGTTGTGCATTCCATTTGGTCTCTTCCAATGGAATCGCATGCTTTACAGACTCTGCAATGCCCTTAGCATCTTGCAGCGCCTCATGCAACGGCTCTTTGGGGATTAACAGTGCAAATCATTGTTTTTGTACTTGTGATATTGTGGTGTTTTCATCCACAGTTGATCAGCATTTGGAGAGGCTGCAGGTGGTGCTCGAACGGTTACAGCAAGAGGGGCTGAAGGTTAAACTGAGTAAATATGCCTTCTTCCAACGGCAGGTACTTTACCTGGGGCATATGATCTCAGAAAAAGGGGTGTCCACAGACCCCACCAAGGTCGAGGCGGTGGCCAACTGGGAACCCCCGACTACCATCTATCAACTGCGGTCATTCCTTGGGTTTGCCAGTTACTATCGGCTGTTTGAGGAGGGCTTTGCAAAGTTGGCTGCCCCCTTGCATCGGTTGGTGGCTGCGCTTGACAGGCAAAAAGACCCAGAAGAAGTCAGCCTAAGGCTTGGTGGAATGCTGGACAGAGGAGTGTCATCAAAGCTTTGAGACGTTAAAGTCTAAACTCACCTCAGCCCCTGTACTTGCTTTTGCTGATTTTTCTCGCCCTTTTATTTTGGAGGTGGAAGCCAGCTTCAGTGGGCTCGGGGCTGTATTGTTGCAGGAGCAAGGTGGCAAAGTAAGGCCCATTGCTTATGCCAGCCCAGGTCTACGGCCCCCAGAGCGTAATATGGATAACTACAGCTCAATGAAGCTGGAGTTTCTGGCTCTGAAGTGGGCGATGAGGGAGCATCTCCTTGAACAAAAGTACATTGTCTTCACAGACAACAACCCCCTGAGCTACCTGTCGACCGCAAAGGTTGGTGCCACAGAACAGCGTTGGGCTGCCCAGCTGGTCTTCCCTGCAGAGCTCGGATGCCGTGATCAGTGAGTTGCTGCCATTCTGGGAACAAAAGCAGCGTCCGAGCGCCGAGGAGCGTAGGCAGCTCTCGCCAGCAGGCTCAGCCCTCCTTCGCCAGTGGGATCGCCTGGTACAAGAGGACGGGGTTCTGTTTTGGCAGGTTTATCGTTCTGATGGTACAGAACTGATCTGTCAGGTATTGTTACCCTCCTCTTTAAAGGAGGAGGTACTGAAGGAAGTCCACCAGAAGCATGGCCACCAGGGAGTCGAGAGGACCCTGGAGTTGCATTGTCAGCGGTGCTACTGGCCAGGGATGGCCGATGACGTGGCTGAGTGGTGTCAACGCTGTGAGCGGTGCCAGGTAGCCAAAGCAACCCGCCCACCCGCTCGCAGCCTAATGGGGCACTTATTAGCATCGACGGACAAACGAAATCTTGGCCATGGATTTCACGGTGTTGGAGCCTACCCATAATGGGATTGAAAACGTCCTGGCTATGACCGATGTTGTCAGTAAATACACGCTGGCTGTGCCCACCTGTGATCAAAGGGCCTTTACTTTGGCCCAGGTCCTGGTAACAGAGGGGTTCTCGCAGTTTGGGGTCCCAGCACGGATCCACTCTGACCAGGGCAGAAATTTTGAGAGCCTGTTAATCCAGCAGTTGTGCGGCCTCTACGGGATCATAAAGTCCAGGACCACGCCATACCATCCAGCTGGTAATGGTCAATGCGAGCGTTTCAACCGCACCCTGTATGACCTTTTGCGCACCTTGCCTGTTTCCCGTAAGCAGGACTGGCATGCGTGCCTCCCACAGCTCCTGTATTCTAACAACACGACCCCCCATCATTGTATTGGTCAATTGGCCGTTCTCTTGATGATTGGTCAAGAGCCGAGGCTCCCAGTGGACTTTTTGTTGGGTCGTGTGAAGGAGCCTGTGGGTGGGACTGTTCATGAGTGGGTCAAGGAACATCAAACCTGCTTAACACTTGCATTTGAGGGTGCGAGGGAGCGGTTGCACGAGGCAGCTCATCACCGGAAGCAAGCACATGACCAGGAGGTATGAGATCTTCCCCTTCAGGAGGGCCAATTGGTCTTGATCCCAGACCATAGTGCCCGGGGGTGCCACAAGATCCAGGATCTTTGGGGTGCTGTAGTGCACAGGGTTCTGAGAACGCACGTTTTTTTGGAGGGGGAGGAGTTTTTTTCAAGAAGAGCCAGTTACTAACAATTGATATAGAAGGCCTTGCCCCCCTTAACCTCCACTCAGGCCTCCACCACCCACCCTAATTGCTACGTCACTTTTACACCATAACTGTACTAATTTAAAAAAAAAAACATATCTCAAGATAACCAACAGTTTGTTAGCCTCAATGCATAATTGCCACAGTCATATTTAAGACACTTTTTAAAAGCAGGAATAATCACACAATTTGGATTTTAGGATCTAAGAATTTTGTTGTGCAGTGCACAAATACAATAAAAGAATCAGATTTCGATTTTTATCCTTGGAGAAATATAAAAATTTGGCCAACAACATAACTTAGGCATTCATGCTATGAGGCTAACGCACACTTTTTAAGAGGGGGAGGAGATTATATCAAGAGGGGCCAGTAACCAACAATTGATATAGAAGGCATGGCCCCCCTTAATCCCCCCCAAGACCTCCACCACCCGGCGTAATGGCTACGTCACATTTACGCCATATCTGTAGCAATTTAAAAAAAAAACACATCTCGAGATCACTAACAGTTCGTTAGCCTCATTGCATAATTGCCACAGTCACATTTAAGACAATTTTTAAAAGCAGGAACAATATCACAATTTGGAATTTAGGTTCTAATTATTTTTTTGTGCAATGCACAGATACAATAAACGAATCAGATTATGATTTTTATCCTTGGATAAATACTAAAATTTGGCTGACAATTCAACATAGGCATTTATGCTATGAGGCTAACGCACGTTTTTTGGAGGGGGAGGAGTTTTTTTCAAGAGGGGACAGTAACCAACAATTTATATAGAAGGAATGGCCCCCTAAACCCCCCCCCCCCCCAGCCCTCCACCACCCGCCCTAATGGCTACGTCACATTTACGACGTATCTGTACTTATTTAAAAAAAAAAAACATCTCGAGATCACTAACAGTTCTTTAGCCTCGTTTCATAATTGCCACAGTCAAAACTTTTTAAAAGCAGGAATAATCACTCTATTTGGAATTTAGGTTGTATTAATTTTGTTGTGCAGTGAACAATTACAATACATGAATCAGATTCTGATTTTTATCCTTTGATAATTATTAAAATTTGGTCGACGATATAACTTAGGCATGCATGCTATGAGGCTAACGCACATTTTTTGTGGAGGAGGAAGAGTTTTTTTCAAGAGGGGACAGTAACCAACAATTGATATAAAAGGCATGTCCCGACTTAGGGGCTGCATTTGGTGACAGTTAAGAGCTGTCAATGGACTCTCAATCCTCTACATTGGCTATTAGGAGCAGGAGCTTAAGCTCTGTTGCAAGTCCATGACACAATGTGGGGTATTGGTAGAGATGAAACCCCCTGGGGATGGTGGTTCCCGAGCTCCAGGCATTCTAGGGATGAATATAATTCGCCGGTGCTACAGTGAGCTGTTCAGTCAGCATGGCCAGGGCCTGTTGGGATCACCAGATGTTTCTGGAGCCCCAAATCCCATTGTGGGGGCATTGCAGCAGTGTCACCAGATGGACGAACTGGGCCCTCCAAAAACATTTATGGTCAGGGTGCGTGGCCGGAGGGCTCATTGGATTCCTGGTGGGGCAATGAAATGTATTGCTACCACTTGCTCTGAGCAGTGTGAAGTACCCACCATGTTACTTGAACCTCTGGATTCTGCCCCGCTTGCTGGCCTACTGGTGTCCTCTTCATTAATCAAGTTGGAGAGAGGAACAGCTTATGTCCCCATTATTAATGTGGGATCCACCGGGGTGCGTCTTCATCCACGCACTGCAATGGGGCACCTTGGTTCCAGCCAATGTGGTGAGTTTACCTAGTCGAGTCTGAGGTAACCAGCCAGCATGCAGAAATGGGACCCCCAGATCAGCCCGACCTATCACCTTTGTCTGCGGAGGAGCAGAGAAAGGTCAGAGCGCTTCTGGGAAATTTTAAGTCTGTCTTTGCAGGACATGAGGGTGATTTAGGCTGTACGGAGCAGATCACCCACCAGATTCCTCTGCTGGATGATGTCCCGGTTAGGCAACGCTACCGGCGCATCCCTCCTTCCGATTATGAAGGTGTGAAGGAACACATTAACCAGCTGTTGGAATCCCAGGTAATTAGGGAGAGCAGCAGCCCATATGCCTCTCCAATCGTCCTTGTAAGGAAGAAGGATGGCAGTCTCCGCATGTGTGTGGACTACCGTAAGCTGAACCACAAAACCAGGAAGGACGCATTCCCTCTACCTGGCATCGAAGAAACCTTAGACACGATGGTCGGGGCCCGCTGGTTTTCTACCATAGATTTGGCCAGCGGTTACAACCAGGTCCCAGTCGCAGAGGAAGATAAGGCCAAAACAGCGTTGTGCATTCCATTTGGTCTCTTCCAATGGAATCGCATGCTTTACAGACTCTGCAATGCCCTTAGCATCTTGCAGCGCCTCATGCAACGGCTCTTTGGGGATTAACAGTGCAAATCATTGTTTTTGTACTTGTGATATTGTGGTGTTTTCATCCACAGTTGATCAGCATTTGGAGAGGCTGCAGGTGGTGCTCGAACGGTTACAGCAAGAGGGGCTGAAGGTTAAACTGAGTAAATATGCCTTCTTCCAACGGCAGGTACTTTACCTGGGGCATATGATCTCAGAAAAAGGGGTGTCCACAGACCCCACCAAGGTCGAGGCGGTGGCCAACTGGGAACCCCCGACTACCATCTATCAACTGCGGTCATTCCTTGGGTTTGCCAGTTACTATCGGCTGTTTGAGGAGGGCTTTGCAAAGTTGGCTGCCCCCTTGCATCGGTTGGTGGCTGCGCTTGACAGGCAAAAAGACCCAGAAGAAGTCAGCCTAAGGCTTGGTGGAATGCTGGACAGAGGAGTGTCATCAAAGCTTTGAGACGTTAAAGTCTAAACTCACCTCAGCCCCTGTACTTGCTTTTGCTGATTTTTCTCGCCCTTTTATTTTGGAGGTGGAAGCCAGCTTCAGTGGGCTCGGGGCTGTATTGTTGCAGGAGCAAGGTGGCAAAGTAAGGCCCATTGCTTATGCCAGCCCAGGTCTACGGCCCCCAGAGCGTAATATGGATAACTACAGCTCAATGAAGCTGGAGTTTCTGGCTCTGAAGTGGGCGATGAGGGAGCATCTCCTTGAACAAAAGTACATTGTCTTCACAGACAACAACCCCCTGAGCTACCTGTCGACCGCAAAGGTTGGTGCCACCGAACAGCGTTGGGCTGCCCAGCTGGTCTTCCCTGCAGAGCTCGGATGCCGTGATCAGTGAGTTGCTGCCATTCTGGGAACAAAAGCAGCGTCCGAGCGCCGAGGAGCGTAGGCAGCTCTCGCCAGCAGGCTCAGCCCTCCTTCGCCAGTGGGATCGCCTGGTACAAGAGGACGGGGTTCTGTATCGGCAGGTTTATCGTTCTGATGGTACAGAACTGATCTGTCAGGTATTGTTACCCTCCTCTTTAAAGGAGGAGGTACTGACGGAAGTCCACCAGAAGCATGGCCACCAGGGAGTCGAGAGGACCCTGGAGTTGCATTGTCAGCGGTGCTACTGGCCAGGGATGGCCGATGACGTGGCTGAGTGGTGTCAACGCTGTGAGCGGTGCCAGGTAGCCAAAGCAACCCGCCCACCCGCTCGCAGCCTAATGGGGCACTTATTAGCATCGACGGACAAACGAAATCTTGGCCATGGATTTCACGGTGTTGGAGCCTACCCATAATGGGATTGAAAACGTCCTGGCTATGACCGATGTTGTCAGTAAATACACGCTGGCTGTGCCCACCTGTGATCAAAGGGCCTTTACTTTGGCCCAGGTCCTGGTAACAGAGGGGTTCTCGCAGTTTGGGGTCCCAGCACGGATCCACTCTGACCAGGGCAGAAATTTTGAGAGCCTGTTAATCCAGCAGTTGTGCGGCCTCTACGGGATCATGAAGTCCAGGACCACGCCATACCATCCAGCTGGTAATGGTCAATGCGAGCGTTTCAACCGCACCCTGTATGACCTTTTGCGCACCTTGCCTGTTTCCCGTAAGCCGGACTGGCATGCGTGCCTCCCACAGCTCCTGTATTCTAACAACACGACCCCCCATCATTGTATTGGTCAATTGGCCGTTCTCTTGATGTTTGGTCAAGAGCCGAGGCTCCCAGTGGACTTTTTGTTGGGTCGTGTGAAGGAGCCTGTGGGTGGGACTGTTCATGAGTGGGTCAAGGAACATCAAACCTGCTTAACACTTGCATTTGAGGGTGCGAGGGAGCGGTTGCACGAGGCAGCTCATCACCGGAAGCAAGCACATGACCAGGAGGTATGAGATCTTCCCCTTCAGGAGGGGCAATTGGTCTTGATCCCAGACCATAGTGCCCGGGGGTGCCACAAGATCCAGGATCTTTGGGGTGCTGTAGTGCACAGGGTTCTGAGAACGCACGTTTTTTTGGAGGGGGAGGAGTTTTTTTCAAGAAGAGCCAGTTACTAACAATTGATATAGAAGGCCTTGCCCCCCTTAACCTCCCCTCAGGCCTCCACCACCCACCCTAATTGCTACGTCACTTTTACACCATAACTGTACTAATTTAAAAAAAAAAACATATCTCAAGATAACCAACAGTTTGTTAGCCTCAATGCATAATTGCCACAGTCATATTTAAGACACTTTTTAAAAGCAGGAATAATCACACAATTTGGATTTTAGGATCTAAGAATTTTGTTGTGCAGTGCACAAATACAATAAAAGAATCAGATTTCGATTTTTATCCTTGGAGAAATATAAAAATTTGGCCAACAACATAACTTAGGCATTCATGCTATGAGGCTAACGCACACTTTTTAAGAGGGGGAGGAGATTATATCAAGAGGGGCCAGTAACCAACAATTGATATAGAAGGCATGGCCCCCCTTAATCCCCCCCAAGACCTCCACCACCCGGCGTAATGGCTACGTCACATTTACGCCATATCTGTAGCAATTTAAAAAAAAAACACATCTCGAGATCACTAACAGTTCGTTAGCCTCATTGCATAATTGCCACAGTCACATTTAAGACAATTTTTAAAAGCAGGAACAATATCACAATTTGGAATTTAGGTTCTAATTATTTTTTTGTGCAATGCACAGATACAATAAACGAATCAGATTATGATTTTTATCCTTGGATAAATAATAAAATTTGGCTGACAATTCAACATAGGCATTTATGCTATGAGGCTAACGCACGTTTTTTGGAGGGGGAGGAGTTTTTTTCAAGAGGGGACAGTAACCAACAATTTATATAGAAGGAATGGCCCCCTAAACCCCCCCCCCCAGCCCTCCACCACCCGCCCTAATGGCTACGTCACATTTACGCCGTATCTGTACTTATTTAAAAAAAAAAAACATCTCGAGATCACTAACAGTTCTTTAGCCTCGTTTCATAATTGCCACAGTCAAAACTTTTTAAAAGCAGGAATAATCACTCTATTTGGAATTTAGGTTCTATTAATTTTGTTGTGCAGTGAACAATTACAATACATGAATCAGATTCTGATTTTTATCCTTTGATAATTATTAAAATTTGGTCGACGATATAACTTAGGCATGCATGCTATGAGGCTAACGCACATTTTTGTGGAGGAGGAAGAGTTTTTTTCAAGAGGGGACAGTAACCAACAATTGATATAAAAGGCATGTCCCGACTTAGGGGCTGCATTTGGTGACAGTTAAGAGCTGTCAATGGACTCTCAATCCTCTACATTGGCTATTAGGAGCAGGAGCTTAAGCTCTGTTGCAAGTCCATGACACAATGTGGGGTATTGGTAGAGATGAAACCCCCTGGGGATGGTGGTTCCCGAGCTCCAGGCATTCTAGGGATGAATTTAATTCGCCGGTGCTACAGTGAGCTGTTCAGTCAGCATGGCCAGGGCCTGTTGGGATCACCAGATGTTTCTGGAGCCCCAAATCCCATTGTGGGGGCATTGCAGCAGTGTCACCAGATGGACGAACTGGGCCCTCCAAAAACATTTATGGTCAGGGTGCGTGGCCGGAGGGCTCATTGGATTCCTGGTGGGGCAATGAAATGTATTGCTACCACTTGCTCTGAGCAGTGTGAAGTACCCACCATGTTACTTGAACCTCTGGATTCTGCCCCGCTTGCTGGCCTACTGGTGTCCTCTTCATTAATCAAGTTGGAGAGAGGAACAGCTTATGTCCCCATTATTAATGTGGGATCCACCGGGGTGCGTCTTCATCCACGCACTGCAATGGGGCACCTTGGTTCCAGCCAATGTGGTGAGTTTACCTAGTCGAGTCTGAGGTAACCAGCCAGCATGCAGAAATGGGACCCCCAGATCAGCCCGACCTATCACCTTTGTCTGCGGAGGAGCAGAGAAAGGTCAGAGCGCTTCTGGGAAATTTTAAGTCTGTCTTTGCAGGACATGAGGGTGATTTAGGCTGTACGGAGCAGATCACCCACCAGATTCCTCTGCTGGATGATGTCCCGGTTAGGCAACGCTACCGGCGCATCCCTCCTTCCGATTATGAAGGTGTGAAGGAACACATTAACCAGCTGTTGGAATCCCAGGTAATTAGGGAGAGCAGCAGCCCATATGCCTCTCCAATCGTCCTTGTAAGGAAGAAGGATGGCAGTCTCCGCATGTGTGTGGACTACCGTAAGCTGAACCACAAAACCAGGAAGGACGCATTCCCTCTACCTGGCATCGAAGAAACCTTAGACACGATGGTCGGGGCCCGCTGGTTTTCTACCATAGATTTGGCCAGCGGTTACAACCAGGTCCCAGTCGCAGAGGAAGATAAGGCCAAAACAGCGTTGTGCATTCCATTTGGTCTCTTCCAATGGAATCGCATGCTTTACAGACTCTGCAATGCCCTTAGCATCTTGCAGCGCCTCATGCAACGGCTCTTTGGGGATTAACAGTGCAAATCATTGTTTTTGTACTTGTGATATTGTGGTGTTTTCATCCACAGTTGATCAGCATTTGGAGAGGCTGCAGGTGGTGCTCGAACGGTTACAGCAAGAGGGGCTGAAGGTTAAACTGAGTAAATATGCCTTCTTCCAACGGCAGGTACTTTACCTGGGGCATATGATCTCAGAAAAAGGGGTGTCCACAGACCCCACCAAGGTCGAGGCGGTGGCCAACTGGGAACCCCCGACTACCATCTATCAACTGCGGTCATTCCTTGGGTTTGCCAGTTACTATCGGCTGTTTGAGGAGGGCTTTGCAAAGTTGGCTGCCCCCTTGCATCGGTTGGTGGCTGCGCTTGACAGGCAAAAAGACCCAGAAGAAGTCAGCCTAAGGCTTGGTGGAATGCTGGACAGAGGAGTGTCATCAAAGCTTTGAGACGTTAAAGTCTAAACTCACCTCAGCCCCTGTACTTGCTTTTGCTGATTTTTCTCGCCCTTTTATTTTGGAGGTGGAAGCCAGCTTCAGTGGGCTCGGGGCTGTATTGTTGCAGGAGCAAGGTGGCAAAGTAAGGCCCATTGCTTATGCCAGCCCAGGTCTACGGCCCCCAGAGCGTAATATGGATAACTACAGCTCAATGAAGCTGGAGTTTCTGGCTCTGAAGTGGGCGATGAGGGAGCATCTCCTTGAACAAAAGTACATTGTCTTCACAGACAACAACCCCCTGAGCTACCTGTCGACCGCAAAGGTTGGTGCCACCGAACAGCGTTGGGCTGCCCAGCTGGTCTTCCCTGCAGAGCTCGGATGCCGTGATCAGTGAGTTGCTGCCATTCTGGGAACAAAAGCAGCGTCCGAGCGCCGAGGAGCGTAGGCAGCTCTCGCCAGCAGGCTCAGCCCTCCTTCGCCAGTGGGATCGCCTGGTACAAGAGGACGGGGTTCTGTTTTGGCAGGTTTATCGTTCTGATGGTACAGAACTGATCTGTCAGGTATTGTTACCCTCCTCTTTAAAGGAGGAGGTACTGAAGGAAGTCCACCAGAAGCATGGCCACCAGGGAGTCGAGAGGACCCTGGAGTTGCATTGTCAGCGGTGCTACTGGCCAGGGATGGCCGATGACGTGGCTGAGTGGTGTCAACGCTGTGAGCGGTGCCAGGTAGCCAAAGCAACCCGCCCACCCGCTCGCAGCCTAATGGGGCACTTATTAGCATCGACGGACAAACGAAATCTTGGCCATGGATTTCACGGTGTTGGAGCCTACCCATAATGGGATTGAAAACGTCCTGGCTATGACCGATGTTGTCAGTAAATACACGCTGGCTGTGCCCACCTGTGATCAAAGGGCCTTTACTTTGGCCCAGGTCCTGGTAACAGAGGGGTTCTCGCAGTTTGGGGTCCCAGCACGGATCCACTCTGACCAGGGCAGAAATTTTGAGAGCCTGTTAATCCAGCAGTTGTGCGGCCTCTACGGGATCATAAAGTCCAGGACCACGCCATACCATCCAGCTGGTAATGGTCAATGCAAGCGTTTCAACCGCACCCTGTATGACCTTTTGCGCACCTTGCCTGTTTCCCGTAAGCAGGACTGGCATGCGTGCCTCCCACAGCTCCTGTATTCTAACAACACGACCCCCCATCATTGTATTGGTCAATTGGCCGTTCTCTTGATGATTGGTCAAGAGCCGAGGCTCCCAGTGGACTTTTTGTTGGGTCGTGTGAAGGAGCCTGTGGGTGGGACTGTTCATGAGTGGGTCAAGGAACATCAAACCTGCTTAACACTTGCATTTGAGGGTGCGAGGGAGCGGTTGCACGAGGCAGCTCATCACCGGAAGCAAGCACATGACCAGGAGGTATGAGATCTTCCCCTTCAGGAGGGCCAATTGGTCTTGATCCCAGACCATAGTGCCCGGGGGTGCCACAAGATCCAGGATCTTTGGGGTGCTGTAGTGCACAGGGTTCTGAGAACGCACGTTTTTTTGGAGGGGGAGGAGTTTTTTTCAAGAAGAGCCAGTTACTAACAATTGATATAGAAGGCCTTGCCCCCCTTAACCTCCACTCAGGCCTCCACCACCCACCCTAATTGCTACGTCACTTTTACACCATAACTGTACTAATTTAAAAAAAAAACATATCTCAAGATAACCAACAGTTTGTTAGCCTCAATGCATAATTGCCACAGTCATATTTAAGACACTTTTTAAAAGCAGGAATAATCACACAATTTGGATTTTAGGATCTAAGAATTTTGTTGTGCAGTGCACAAATACAATAAAAGAATCAGATTTCGATTTTTATCCTTGGAGAAATATAAAAATTTGGCCAACAACATAACTTAGGCATTCATGCTATGAGGCTAACGCACACTTTTTAAGAGGGGGAGGAGATTATATCAAGAGGGGCCAGTAACCAACAATTGATATAGAAGGCATGGCCCCCCTTAATCCCCCCCAAGACCTCCACCACCCGGCGTAATGGCTACGTCACATTTACGCCATATCTGTAGCAATTTAAAAAAAAAACACATCTCGAGATCACTAACAGTTCGTTAGCCTCATTGCATAATTGCCACAGTCACATTTAAGACAATTTTTAAAAGCAGGAACAATATCACAATTTGGAATTTAGGTTCTAATTATTTTTTTGTGCAATGCACAGATACAATAAACGAATCAGATTATGATTTTTATCCTTGGATAAATACTAAAATTTGGCTGACAATTCAACATAGGCATTTATGCTATGAGGCTAACGCACGTTTTTTGGAGGGGGAGGAGTTTTTTTCAAGAGGGGACAGTAACCAACAATTTATATAGAAGGAATGGCCCCCTAAACCCCCCCCCCCCCCCCCCAGCCCTCCACCACCCGCCCTAATGGCTACGTCACATTTACGACGTATCTGTACTTATTTAAAAAAAAAAAACATCTCGAGATCACTAACAGTTCTTTAGCCTCGTTTCATAATTGCCACAGTCAAAACTTTTTAAAAGCAGGAATAATCACTCTATTTGGAATTTAGGTTGTATTAATTTTGTTGTGCAGTGAACAATTACAATACATGAATCAGATTCTGATTTTTATCCTTTGATAATTATTAAAATTTGGTCGACGATATAACTTAGGCATGCATGCTATGAGGCTAACGCACATTTTTTGTGGAGGAGGAAGAGTTTTTTTCAAGAGGGGACAGTAACCAACAATTGATATAAAAGGCATGTCCCGACTTAGGGGCTGCATTTGGTGACAGTTAAGAGCTGTCAATGGACTCTCAATCCTCTACATTGGCTATTAGGAGCAGGAGCTTAAGCTCTGTTGCAAGTCCATGACACAATGTGGGGTATTGGTAGAGATGAAACCCCCTGGGGATGGTGGTTCCCGAGCTCCAGGCATTCTAGGGATGAATATAATTCGCCGGTGCTACAGTGAGCTGTTCAGTCAGCATGGCCAGGGCCTGTTGGGATCACCAGATGTTTCTGGAGCCCCAAATCCCATTGTGGGGGCATTGCAGCAGTGTCACCAGATGGACGAACTGGGCCCTCCAAAAACATTTATGGTCAGGGTGCGTGGCCGGAGGGCTCATTGGATTCCTGGTGGGGCAATGAAATGTATTGCTACCACTTGCTCTGAGCAGTGTGAAGTACCCACCATGTTACTTGAACCTCTGGATTCTGCCCCGCTTGCTGGCCTACTGGTGTCCTCTTCATTAATCAAGTTGGAGAGAGGAACAGCTTATGTCCCCATTATTAATGTGGGATCCACCGGGGTGCGTCTTCATCCACGCACTGCAATGGGGCACCTTGGTTCCAGCCAATGTGGTGAGTTTACCTAGTCGAGTCTGAGGTAACCAGCCAGCATGCAGAAATGGGACCCCCAGATCAGCCCGACCTATCACCTTTGTCTGCGGAGGAGCAGAGAAAGGTCAGAGCGCTTCTGGGAAATTTTAAGTCTGTCTTTGCAGGACATGAGGGTGATTTAGGCTGTACGGAGCAGATCACCCACCAGATTCCTCTGCTGGATGATGTCCCGGTTAGGCAACGCTACCGGCGCATCCCTCCTTCCGATTATGAAGGTGTGAAGGAACACATTAACCAGCTGTTGGAATCCCAGGTAATTAGGGAGAGCAGCAGCCCATATGCCTCTCCAATCGTCCTTGTAAGGAAGAAGGATGGCAGTCTCCGCATGTGTGTGGACTACCGTAAGCTGAACCACAAAACCAGGAAGGACGCATTCCCTCTACCTGGCATCGAAGAAACCTTAGACACGATGGTCGGGGCCCGCTGGTTTTCTACCATAGATTTGGCCAGCGGTTACAACCAGGTCCCAGTCGCAGAGGAAGATAAGGCCAAAACAGCGTTGTGCATTCCATTTGGTCTCTTCCAATGGAATCGCATGCTTTACAGACTCTGCAATGCCCTTAGCATCTTGCAGCGCCTCATGCAACGGCTCTTTGGGGATTAACAGTGCAAATCATTGTTTTTGTACTTGTGATATTGTGGTGTTTTCATCCACAGTTGATCAGCATTTGGAGAGGCTGCAGGTGGTGCTCGAACGGTTACAGCAAGAGGGGCTGAAGGTTAAACTGAGTAAATATGCCTTCTTCCAACGGCAGGTACTTTACCTGGGGCATATGATCTCAGAAAAAGGGGTGTCCACAGACCCCAACAAGGTCGAGGCGGTGGCCAACTGGGAACCCCCGACTACCATCTATCAACTGCGGTCATTCCTTGGGTTTGCCAGTTACTATCGGCTGTTTGAGGAGGGCTTTGCAAAGTTGGCTGCCCCTTTGCATCGGTTGGTGGCTGCGCTTGACAGGCAAAAAGACCCAGAAGAAGTCAGCCTAAGGCTTGGTGGAATGCTGGACAGAGGAGTGTCATCAAAGCTTTGAGACGTTAAAGTCTAAACTCACCTCAGCCCCTGTACTTGCTTTTGCTGATTTTTCTCGCCCTTTTATTTTGGAGGTGGAAGCCAGCTTCAGTGGGCTCGGGGCTGTATTGTTGCAGGAGCAAGGTGGCAAAGTAAGGCCCATTGCTTATGCCAGCCCAGGTCTACGGCCCCCAGAGCGTAATATGGATAACTACAGCTCAATGAAGCTGGAGTTTCTGGCTCTGAAGTGGGCGATGAGGGAGCATCTCCTTGAACAAAAGTACATTGTCTTCACAGACAACAACCCCCTGAGCTACCTGTCGACCGCAAAGGTTGGTGCCACAGAACAGCGTTGGGCTGCCCAGCTGGTCTTCCCTGCAGAGCTCGGATGCCGTGATCAGTGAGTTGCTGCCATTCTGGGAACAAAAGCAGCGTCCGAGCGCCGAGGAGCGTAGGCAGCTCTCGCCAGCAGGCTCAGCCCTCCTTCGCCAGTGGGATCGCCTGGTACAAGAGGACGGGGTTCTGTTTTGGCAGGTTTATCGTTCTGATGGTACAGAACTGATCTGTCAGGTATTGTTACCCTCCTCTTTAAAGGAGGAGGTACTGAAGGAAGTCCACCAGAAGCATGGCCACCAGGGAGTCGAGAGGACCCTGGAGTTGCATTGTCAGCGGTGCTACTGGCCAGGGATGGCCGATGACGTGGCTGAGTGGTGTCAACGCTGTGAGCGGTGCCAGGTAGCCAAAGCAACCCGCCCACCCGCTCGCAGCCTAATGGGGCACTTATTAGCATCGACGGACAAACGAAATCTTGGCCATGGATTTCACGGTGTTGGAGCCTACCCATAATGGGATTGAAAACGTCCTGGCTATGACCGATGTTGTCAGTAAATACACGCTGGCTGTGCCCACCTGTGATCAAAGGGCCTTTACTTTGGCCCAGGTCCTGGTAACAGAGGGGTTCTCGCAGTTTGGGGTCCCAGCACGGATCCACTCTGACCAGGGCAGAAATTTTGAGAGCCTGTTAATCCAGCAGTTGTGCGGCCTCTACGGGATCATAAAGTCCAGGACCACGCCATACCATCCAGCTGGTAATGGTCAATGCGAGCGTTTCAACCGCACCCTGTATGACCTTTTGCGCACCTTGCCTGTTTCCCGTAAGCAGGACTGGCATGCGTGCCTCCCACAGCTCCTGTATTCTAACAACACGACCCCCCATCATTGTATTGGTCAATTGGCCGTTCTCTTGATGATTGGTCAAGAGCCGAGGCTCCCAGTGGACTTTTTGTTGGGTCGTGTGAAGGAGCCTGTGGGTGGGACTGTTCATGAGTGGGTCAAGGAACATCAAACCTGCTTAACACTTGCATTTGAGGGTGCGAGGGAGCGGTTGCACGAGGCAGCTCATCACCGGAAGCAAGCACATGACCAGGAGGTATGAGATCTTCCCCTTCAGGAGGGCCAATTGGTCTTGATCCCAGACCATAGTGCCCGGGGGTGCCACAAGATCCAGGATCTTTGGGGTGCTGTAGTGCACAGGGTTCTGAGAACGCACGTTTTTTTGGAGGGGGAGGAGTTTTTTTCAAGAAGAGCCAGTTACTAACAATTGATATAGAAGGCCTTGCCCCCCTTAACCTCCACTCAGGCCTCCACCACCCACCCTAATTGCTACGTCACTTTTACACCATAACTGTACTAATTTAAAAAAAAAACATATCTCAAGATAACCAACAGTTTGTTAGCCTCAATGCATAATTGCCACAGTCATATTTAAGACACTTTTTAAAAGCAGGAATAATCACACAATTTGGATTTTAGGATCTAAGAATTTTGTTGTGCAGTGCACAAATACAATAAAAGAATCAGATTTCGATTTTTATCCTTGGAGAAATATAAAAATTTGGCCAACAACATAACTTAGGCATTCATGCTATGAGGCTAACGCACACTTTTTAAGAGGGGGAGGAGATTATATCAAGAGGGGCCAGTAACCAACAATTGATATAGAAGGCATGGCCCCCCTTAATCCCCCCCAAGACCTCCACCACCCGGCGTAATGGCTACGTCACATTTACGCCATATCTGTAGCAATTTAAAAAAAAAACACATCTCGAGATCACTAACAGTTCGTTAGCCTCATTGCATAATTGCCACAGTCACATTTAAGACAATTTTTAAAAGCAGGAACAATATCACAATTTGGAATTTAGGTTCTAATTATTTTTTTGTGCAATGCACAGATACAATAAACGAATCAGATTATGATTTTTATCCTTGGATAAATACTAAAATTTGGCTGACAATTCAACATAGGCATTTATGCTATGAGGCTAACGCACGTTTTTTGGAGGGGGAGGAGTTTTTTTCAAGAGGGGACAGTAACCAACAATTTATATAGAAGGAATGGCCCCCTAAACCCCCCCCCCCCCCCCCAGCCCTCCACCACCCGCCCTAATGGCTACGTCACATTTACGCCGTATCTGTACTTATTTAAAAAAAAAAAACATCTCGAGATCACTAACAGTTCTTTAGCCTCGTTTCATAATTGCCACAGTCAAAACTTTTTAAAAGCAGGAATAATCACTCTATTTGGAATTTAGGTTGTATTAATTTTGTTGTGCAGTGAACAATTACAATACATGAATCAGATTCTGATTTTTATCCTTTGATAATTATTAAAATTTGGTCGACGATATAACTTAGGCATGCATGCTATGAGGCTAACGCACATTTTTTGTGGAGGAGGAAGAGTTTTTTTCAAGAGGGGACAGTAACCAACAATTGATATAAAAGGCATGTCCCGACTTAGGGGCTGCATTTGGTGACAGTTAAGAGCTGTCAATGGACTCTCAATCCTCTACATTGGCTATTAGGAGCAGGAGCTTAAGCTCTGTTGCAAGTCCATGACACAATGTGGGGTATTGGTAGAGATGAAACCCCCTGGGGATGGTGGTTCCCGAGCTCCAGGCATTCTAGGGATGAATATAATTCGCCGGTGCTACAGTGAGCTGTTCAGTCAGCATGGCCAGGGCCTGTTGGGATCACCAGATGTTTCTGGAGCCCCAAATCCCATTGTGGGGGCATTGCAGCAGTGTCACCAGATGGACGAACTGGGCCCTCCAAAAACATTTATGGTCAGGGTGCGTGGCCGGAGGGCTCATTGGATTCCTGGTGGGGCAATGAAATGTATTGCTACCACTTGCTCTGAGCAGTGTGAAGTACCCACCATGTTACTTGAACCTCTGGATTCTGCCCCGCTTGCTGGCCTACTGGTGTCCTCTTCATTAATCAAGTTGGAGAGAGGAACAGCTTATGTCCCCATTATTAATGTGGGATCCACCGGGGTGCGTCTTCATCCACGCACTGCAATGGGGCACCTTGGTTCCAGCCAATGTGGTGAGTTTACCTAGTCGAGTCTGAGGTAACCAGCCAGCATGCAGAAATGGGACCCCCAGATCAGCCCGACCTATCACCTTTGTCTGCGGAGGAGCAGAGAAAGGTCAGAGCGCTTCTGGGAAATTTTAAGTCTGTCTTTGCAGGTCATGAGGGTGATTTAGGCTGTACGGAGCAGATCACCCACCAGATTCCTCTGCTGGATGATGTCCCGGTTAGGCAACGCTACCGGCGCATCCCTCCTTCCGATTATGAAGGTGTGAAGGAACACATTAACCAGCTGTTGGAATCCCAGGTAATTAGGGAGAGCAGCAGCCCATATGCCTCTCCAATCGTCCTTGTAAGGAAGAAGGATGGCAGTCTCCGCATGTGTGTGGACTACCGTAAGCTGAACCACAAAACCAGGAAGGACGCATTCCCTCTACCTGGCATCGAAGAAACCTTAGACACGATGGTCGGGGCCCGCTGGTTTTCTACCATAGATTTGGCCAGCGGTTACAACCAGGTCCCAGTCGCAGAGGAAGATAAGGCCAAAACAGCGTTGTGCATTCCATTTGGTCTCTTCCAATGGAATCGCATGCTTTACAGACTCTGCAATGCCCTTAGCATCTTGCAGCGCCTCATGCAACGGCTCTTTGGGGATTAACAGTGCAAATCATTGTTTTTGTACTTGTGATATTGTGGTGTTTTCATCCACAGTTGATCAGCATTTGGAGAGGCTGCAGGTGGTGCTCGAACGGTTACAGCAAGAGGGGCTGAAGGTTAAACTGAGTAAATATGCCTTCATCCAACGGCAGGTACTTTACCTGGGGCATATGATCTCAGAAAAAGGGGTGTCCACAGACCCCAACAAGGTCGAGGCGGTGGCCAACTGGGAACCCCAGACTACCATCTATCAACTGCGGTCATTCCTTGGGTTTGCCAGTTACTATCGGCTGTTTGAGGAGGGCTTTGCAAAGTTGGCTGCCCCTTTGCATCGGTTGGTGGCTGCGCTTGACAGGCAAAAAGACCCAGAAGAAGTCAGCCTAAGGCTTGGTGGAATGCTGGACAGAGGAGTGTCATCAAAGCTTTGAGACGTTAAAGTCTAAACTCACCTCAGCCCCTGTACTTGCTTTTGCTGATTTTTCTCGCCCTTTTATTTTGGAGGTGGAAGCCAGCTTCAGTGGGCTCGGGGCTGTATTGTTGCAGGAGCAAGGTGGCAAAGTAAGGCCCATTGCTTATGCCAGCCGAGGTCTACAGCCCCCAGAGCGTAATATGGATAACTACAGCTCAATGAAGCTGGAGTTTCTGGCTCTGAAGTGGGCGATGAGGGAGCATCTCCTTGAACAAAAGTACATTGTCTTCACAGACAACAACCCCCTGAGCTACCTGTCGACCGCAAAGGTTGGTGCCACCGAACAGCGTTGGGCTGCCCAGCTGGTCTTCCCTGCAGAGCTCGGATGCCGTGATCAGTGAGTTGCTGCCATTCTGGGAACAAAAGCAGCGTCCGAGCGCCGAGGAGCGTAGGCAGCTCTCGCCAGCAGGCTCAGCCCTCCTTCGCCAGTGGGATCGCCTGGTACAAGAGGACGGGGTTCTGTATCGGCAGGTTTATCGTTCTGATGGTACAGAACTGATCTGTCAGGTATTGTTACCCTCCTCTTTAAAGGAGGAGGTACTGACGGAAGTCCACCAGAAGCATGGCCACCAGGGAGTCGAGAGGACCCTGGAGTTGCATTGTCAGCGGTGCTACTGGCCAGGGATGGCCGATGACGTGGCTGAGTGGTGTCAACGCTGTGAGCGGTGCCAGGTAGCCAAAGCAACCCGCCCACCCGCTCGCAGCCTAATGGGGCACTTATTAGCATCGACGGACAAACGAAATCTTGGCCATGGATTTCACGGTGTTGGAGCCTACCCATAATGGGATTGAAAACGTCCTGGCTATGACCGATGTTGTCAGTAAATACACGCTGGCTGTGCCCACCTGTGATCATAGGGCCTTTACTTTGGCCCAGGTCCTGGTAACAGAGGGGTTCTCGCAGTTTGGGGTCCCAGCACGGATCCACTCTGACCAGGGCAGAAATTTTGAGAGCCTGTTAATCCAGCAGTTGTGCGGCCTCTACGGGATCATGAAGTCCAGGACAACGCCATACCATCCAGCTGGTAATGGTCAATGCGAGCGTTTCAACCGCACCCTGTATGACCTTTTGCGCACCTTGCCTGTTTCCCGTAAGCAGGACTGGCATGCGTGCCTCCCACAGCTCCTGTATTCTAACAACACGACCCCCCATCATTGTATTGGTCAATTGGCCGTTCTCTTGATGATTGGTCAAGAGCCGAGGCTCCCAGTGGACTTTTTGTTGGGTCGTGTGAAGGAGCCTGTGGGTGGGACTGTTCATGAGTGGGTCAAGGAACATCAAACCTGCTTAACACTTGCATTTGAGGGTGCGAGGGAGCGGTTGCACGAGGCAGCTCATCACCGGAAGCAAGCACATGACCAGGAGGTATGAGATCTTCCCCTTCAGGAGGGGCAATTGGTCTTGATCCCAGACCATAGTGCCTGGGGGTGCCACAAGATCCAGGATCTTTGGGGTGCTGTAGTGCACAGGGTTCTGAGAACGCACGTTTTTTTGGAGGGGGAGGAGTTTTTTTCAAGAAGAGCCAGTTACTAACAAATGATATAGAAGGCCTTGCCCCCCTTAACCTCCCCTCAGGCCTCCACCACCCACCCTAATTGCTACGTCACTTTTACACCATAACTGTACTAATTTAAAAAAAAAAAAACATATCTCAAGATAACCAACAGTTTGTTAGCCTCAATGCATAATTGCCACAGTCATATTTAAGACACTTTTTAAAAGCAGGAATAATCACACAATTTGGATTTTAGGATCTAAGAATTTTGTTGTGCAGTGCACAAATACAATAAAAGAATCAGATTTCGATTTTTATCCTTGGAGAAATATAAAAATTTGGCCAACAACATAACTTAGGCATTCATGCTATGAGGCTAACGCACACTTTTTAAGAGGGGGAGGAGATTATATCAAGAGGGGCCAGTAACCAACAATTGATATAGAAAGCATGGCCCCCCTTAATCCCCCCCAAGACCTCCACCACCCGGCGTAATGGCTACGTCACATTTACGCCATATCTGTAGCAATTTAAAAAAAAAACACATCTCGAGATCACTAACAGTTCGTTAGCCTCATTGCATAATTGCCACAGTCACATTTAAGACAATTTTTAAAAGCAGGAACAATATCACAATTTGGAATTTAGGTTCTAATTATTTTTTTGTGCAATGCACAGATACAATAAACGAATCAGATTATGATTTTTATCCTTGGATAAATAATAAAATTTGGCTGACAATTCAACATAGGCATTTATGCTATGAGGCTAACGCACGTTTTTTGGAGGGGGAGGAGTTTTTTTCAAGAGGGGACAGTAACCAACAATTTATATAGAAGGAATGGCCCCCTAAACCCCCCCCCCCCCCCCCAGCCCTCCACCACCCGCCCTAATGGCTACGTCACATTTACGCCGTATCTGTACTTATTTAAAAAAAAAAAACATCTCGAGATCACTAACAGTTCGTTAGCCTCGTTGCATAATTGCCACAGTCAAAACTTTTTAAAAGCAGGAATAATCACTCTATTTGGAATTTAGGTTGTATTAATTTTGTTGTGCAGTGAACAATTACAATACATGAATCAGATTCTGATTTTTATCCTTTGATAATTATTAAAATTTGGTCGACGATATAACTTAGGCATGCATGCTATGAGGCTAACGCACATTTTTTGTGGAGGAGGAAGAGTTTTTTTCAAGAGGGGACAGTAACCAACAATTGATATAAAAGGCATGTCCCGACTTAGGGGCTGCATTTGGTGACAGTTAAGAGCTGTCAATGGACTCTCAATCCTCTACATTGGCTATTAGGAGCAGGAGCTTAAGCTCTGTTGCAAGTCCATGACACAATGTGGGGTATTGGTAGAGATGAAACCCCCTGGGGATGGTGGTTCCCGAGCTCCAGGCATTCTAGGGATGAATATAATTCGCCGGTGCTACAGTGAGCTGTTCAGTCAGCAAGGCCAGGGCCTGTTGGGATCACCAGATGTTTTTCTGGAGCCCCAAATCCCATTGTGGGGGCATTGCAGCAGTGTCACCAGATGGACGAACTGGGCCCTCCAAAAACGTTTATGGTCAGGGTGCGTGGCCGGAGGGCTCATTGGATTCCTGGTGGGGCAATGAAATGTATTGCTACCACTTGCTCTGAGCAGTGTGAAGTACCCACCATGTTACTTGAACCTCTGGATTCTGCCCCGCCTGCTGGCCTACTGGTGTCCTCTTCATTAATCAAGTTGGAGAGAGGAACAGCTTATGTCCCCATTATTAATGTGGGATCCACCGGGGTGCGTCTTCATCCACGCACTGCAATGGGGCACCTTGGTTCCAGCCAATGTGGTGAGTTTACCTAGTGGAGTCACTGAGGTGTCTGAGGTAACCAGCCAGCATGCAGAAATGGGACCCCCAGATCAGCCCGACCTATCACCTTTGTCTGCGGAGGAGCAGAGAAAGGTCAGAGCGCTTCTGGGAAATTTTAAGTCTGTCTTTGCAGGACATGAGGGTGATTTAGGCTGTACGGAGCAGATCACCCACCAGATTCCTCTGCTGGATGATGTCCCGGTTAGGCAACGCTACCGGCGCATCCCTCCTTCCGATTATGAAGGTGTGAAGGAACACATTAACCAGCTGTTGGAATCCCAGGTAATTAGGGAGAGCAGCAGCCCATATGCCTCTCCAATCGTCCTTGTAAGGAAGAAGGATGGCAGTCTCCGCATGTGTGTGGACTACCGTAAGCTGAACCACAAAACCAGGAAGGACGCATTCCCTCTACCTGGCATCGAAGAAACCTTAGACACGATGGTCGGGGCCCGCTGGTTTTCTACCATAGATTTGGCCAGCGGTTACAACCAGGTCCCAGTCGCAGAGGAAGATAAGGCCAAAACAGCGTTGTGCATTCCATTTGGTCTCTTCCAATGGAATCGCATGCTTTACAGACTCTGCAATGCCCTTAGCATCTTGCAGCGCCTCATGCAACGGCTCTTTGGGGATTAACAGTGCAAATCATTGTTTTTGTACTTGTGATATTGTGGTGTTTTCATCCACAGTTGATCAGCATTTGGAGAGGCTGCAGGTGGTGCTCGAACGGTTACAGCAAGAGGGGCTGAAGGTTAAACTGAGTAAATATGCCTTCTTCCAACGGCAGGTACTTTACCTGGGGCATATGATCTCAGAAAAAGGGGTGTCCACAGACCCCACCAAGGTCGAGGCGGTGGCCAACTGGGAACCCCCGACTACCATCTATCAACTGCGGTCATTCCTTGGGTTTGCCAGTTACTATCGGCTGTTTGAGGAGGGCTTTGCAAAGTTGGCTGCCCCCTTGCATCGGTTGGTGGCTGCGCTTGACAGGCAAAAAGACCCAGAAGAAGTCAGCCTAAGGCTTGGTGGAATGCTGGACAGAGGAGTGTCATCAAAGCTTTGAGACGTTAAAGTCTAAACTCACCTCAGCCCCTGTACTTGCTTTTGCTGATTTTTCTCGCCCTTTTATTTTGGAGGTGGAAGCCAGCTTCAGTGGGCTCGGGGCTGTATTGTTGCAGGAGCAAGGTGGCAAAGTAAGGCCCATTGCTTATGCCAGCCCAGGTCTACGGCCCCCAGAGCGTAATATGGATAACTACAGCTCAATGAAGCTGGAGTTTCTGGCTCTGAAGTGGGCGATGAGGGAGCATCTCCTTGAACAAAAGTACATTGTCTTCACAGACAACAACCCCCTGAGCTACCTGTCGACCGCAAAGGTTGGTGCCACCGAACAGCGTTGGGCTGCCCAGCTGGTCTTCCCTGCAGAGCTCGGATGCCGTGATCAGTGAGTTGCTGCCATTCTGGGAACAAAAGCAGCGTCCGAGCGCCGAGGAGCGTAGGCAGCTCTCGCCAGCAGGCTCAGCCCTCCTTCGCCAGTGGGATCGCCTGGTACAAGAGGACGGGGTTCTGTATCGGCAGGTTTATCGTTCTGATGGTACAGAACTGATCTGTCAGGTATTGTTACCCTCCTCTTTAAAGGAGGAGGTACTGACGGAAGTCCACCAGAAGCATGGCCACCAGGGAGTCGAGAGGACCCTGGAGTTGCATTGTCAGCGGTGCTACTGGCCAGGGATGGCCGATGACGTGGCTGAGTGGTGTCAACGCTGTGAGCGGTGCCAGGTAGCCAAAGCAACCCGCCCACCCGCTCGCAGCCTAATGGGGCACTTATTAGCATCGACGGACAAACGAAATCTTGGCCATGGATTTCACGGTGTTGGAGCCTACCCATAATGGGATTGAAAACGTCCTGGCTATGACCGATGTTGTCAGTAAATACACGCTGGCTGTGCCCACCTGTGATCAAAGGGCCTTTACTTTGGCCCAGGTCCTGGTAACAGAGGGGTTCTCGCAGTTTGGGGTCCCAGCACGGATCCACTCTGACCAGGGCAGAAATTTTGAGAGCCTGTTAATCCAGCAGTTGTGCGGCCTCTACGGGATCATGAAGTCCAGGACCACGCCATACCATCCAGCTGGTAATGGTCAATGCGAGCGTTTCAACCGCACCCTGTATGACCTTTTGCGCACCTTGCCTGTTTCCCGTAAGCCGGACTGGCATGCGTGCCTCCCACAGCTCCTGTATTCTAACAACACGACCCCCCATCATTGTATTGGTCAATTGGCCGTTCTCTTGATGTTTGGTCAAGAGCCGAGGCTCCCAGTGGACTTTTTGTTGGGTCGTGTGAAGGAGCCTGTGGGTGGGACTGTTCATGAGTGGGTCAAGGAACATCAAACCTGCTTAACACTTGCATTTGAGGGTGCGAGGGAGCGGTTGCACGAGGCAGCTCATCACCGGAAGCAAGCACATGACCAGGAGGTATGAGATCTTCCCCTTCAGGAGGGGCAATTGGTCTTGATCCCAGACCATAGTGCCCGGGGGTGCCACAAGATCCAGGATCTTTGGGGTGCTGTAGTGCACAGGGTTCTGAGAACGCACGTTTTTTTGGAGGGGGAGGAGTTTTTTTCAAGAAGAGCCAGTTACTAACAATTGATATAGAAGGCCTTGCCCCCCTTAACCTCCCCTCAGGCCTCCACCACCCACCCTAATTGCTACGTCACTTTTACACCATAACTGTACTAATTTAAAAAAAAAAACATATCTCAAGATAACCAACAGTTTGTTAGCCTCAATGCATAATTGCCACAGTCATATTTAAGACACTTTTTAAAAGCAGGAATAATCACACAATTTGGATTTTAGGATCTAAGAATTTTGTTGTGCAGTGCACAAATACAATAAAAGAATCAGATTTCGATTTTTATCCTTGGAGAAATATAAAAATTTGGCCAACAACATAACTTAGGCATTCATGCTATGAGGCTAACGCACACTTTTTAAGAGGGGGAGGAGATTATATCAAGAGGGGCCAGTAACCAACAATTGATATAGAAGGCATGGCCCCCCTTAATCCCCCCCAAGACCTCCACCACCCGGCGTAATGGCTACGTCACATTTACGCCATATCTGTAGCAATTTAAAAAAAAAACACATCTCGAGATCACTAACAGTTCGTTAGCCTCATTGCATAATTGCCACAGTCACATTTAAGACAATTTTTAAAAGCAGGAACAATATCACAATTTGGAATTTAGGTTCTAATTATTTTTTTGTGCAATGCACAGATACAATAAACGAATCAGATTATGATTTTTATCCTTGGATAAATAATAAAATTTGGCTGACAATTCAACATAGGCATTTATGCTATGAGGCTAACGCACGTTTTTTGGAGGGGGAGGAGTTTTTTTCAAGAGGGGACAGTAACCAACAATTTATATAGAAGGAATGGCCCCCTAAACCCCCCCCCCCCAGCCCTCCACCACCCGCCCTAATGGCTACGTCACATTTACGCCGTATCTGTACTTATTTAAAAAAAAAAAACATCTCGAGATCACTAACAGTTCTTTAGCCTCGTTTCATAATTGCCACAGTCAAAACTTTTTAAAAGCAGGAATAATCACTCTATTTGGAATTTAGGTTCTATTAATTTTGTTGTGCAGTGAACAATTACAATACATGAATCAGATTCTGATTTTTATCCTTTGATAATTATTAAAATTTGGTCGACGATATAACTTAGGCATGCATGCTATGAGGCTAACGCACATTTTTGTGGAGGAGGAAGAGTTTTTTTCAAGAGGGGACAGTAACCAACAATTGATATAAAAGGCATGTCCCGACTTAGGGGCTGCATTTGGTGACAGTTAAGAGCTGTCAATGGACTCTCAATCCTCTACATTGGCTATTAGGAGCAGGAGCTTAAGCTCTGTTGCAAGTCCATGACACAATGTGGGGTATTGGTAGAGATGAAACCCCCTGGGGATGGTGGTTCCCGAGCTCCAGGCATTCTAGGGATGAATATAATTCGCCGGTGCTACAGTGAGCTGTTCAGTCAGCATGGCCAGGGCCTGTTGGGATCACCAGATGTTTCTGGAGCCCCAAATCCCATTGTGGGGGCATTGCAGCAGTGTCACCAGATGGACGAACTGGGCCCTCCAAAAACATTTATGGTCAGGGTGCGTGGCCGGAGGGCTCATTGGATTCCTGGTGGGGCAATGAAATGTATTGCTACCACTTGCTCTGAGCAGTGTGAAGTACCCACCATGTTACTTGAACCTCTGGATTCTGCCCCGCTTGCTGGCCTACTGGTGTCCTCTTCATTAATCAAGTTGGAGAGAGGAACAGCTTATGTCCCCATTATTAATGTGGGATCCACCGGGGTGCGTCTTCATCCACGCACTGCAATGGGGCACCTTGGTTCCAGCCAATGTGGTGAGTTTACCTAGTCGAGTCTGAGGTAACCAGCCAGCATGCAGAAATGGGACCCCCAGATCAGCCCGACCTATCACCTTTGTCTGCGGAGGAGCAGAGAAAGGTCAGAGCGCTTCTGGGAAATTTTAAGTCTGTCTTTGCAGGACATGAGGGTGATTTAGGCTGTACGGAGCAGATCACCCACCAGATTCCTCTGCTGGATGATGTCCCGGTTAGGCAACGCTACCGGCGCATCCCTCCTTCCGATTATGAAGGTGTGAAGGAACACATTAACCAGCTGTTGGAATCCCAGGTAATTAGGGAGAGCAGCAGCCCATATGCCTCTCCAATCGTCCTTGTAAGGAAGAAGGATGGCAGTCTCCGCATGTGTGTGGACTACCGTAAGCTGAACCACAAAACCAGGAAGGACGCATTCCCTCTACCTGGCATCGAAGAAACCTTAGACACGATGGTCGGGGCCCGCTGGTTTTCTACCATAGATTTGGCCAGCGGTTACAACCAGGTCCCAGTCGCAGAGGAAGATAAGGCCAAAACAGCGTTGTGCATTCCATTTGGTCTCTTCCAATGGAATCGCATGCTTTACAGACTCTGCAATGCCCTTAGCATCTTGCAGCGCCTCATGCATAGGCTCTTTGGGGATTAACAGTGCAAATCATTGTTTTTGTACTTGTGATATTGTGGTGTTTTCATCCACAGTTGATCAGCATTTGGAGAGGCTGCAGGTGGTGCTCGAACGGTTACAGCAAGAGGGGCTGAAGGTTAAACTGAGTAAATATGCCTTCTTCCAACGGCAGGTACTTTACCTGGGGCATATGATCTCAGAAAAAGGGGTGTCCACAGACCCCAACAAGGTCGAGGCGGTGGCCAACTGGGAACCCCCGACTACCATCTATCAACTGCGGTCATTCCTTGGGTTTGCCAGTTACTATCGGCTGTTTGAGGAGGGCTTTGCAAAGTTGGCTGCCCCTTTGCATCGGTTGGTGGCTGCGCTTGACAGGCAAAAAGACCCAGAAGAAGTCAGCCTAAGGCTTGGTGGAATGCTGGACAGAGGAGTGTCATCAAAGCTTTGAGACGTTAAAGTCTAAACTCACCTCAGCCCCTGTACTTGCTTTTGCTGATTTTTCTCGCCCTTTTATTTTGGAGGTGGAAGCCAGCTTCAGTGGGCTCGGGGCTGTATTGTTGCAGGAGCAAGGTGGCAAAGTAAGGCCCATTGCTTATGCCAGCCCAGGTCTACGGCCCCCAGAGCGTAATATGGATAACTACAGCTCAATGAAGCTGGAGTTTCTGGCTCTGAAGTGGGCGATGAGGGAGCATCTCCTTGAACAAAAGTACATTGTCTTCACAGACAACAACCCCCTGAGCTACCTGTCGACCGCAAAGGTTGGTGCCACAGAACAGCGTTGGGCTGCCCAGCTGGTCTTCCCTGCAGAGCTCGGATGCCGTGATCAGTGAGTTGCTGCCATTCTGGGAACAAAAGCAGCGTCCGAGCGCCGAGGAGCGTAGGCAGCTCTCGCCAGCAGGCTCAGCCCTCCTTCGCCAGTGGGATCGCCTGGTACAAGAGGACGGGGTTCTGTTTTGGCAGGTTTATCGTTCTGATGGTACAGAACTGATCTGTCAGGTATTGTTACCCTCCTCTTTAAAGGAGGAAGTACTGAAGGAAGTCCACCAGAAGCATGGCCACCAGGGAGTCGAGAGGACCCTGGAGTTGCATTGTCAGCGGTGCTACTGGCCAGGGATGGCCGATGACGTGGCTGAGTGGTGTCAACGCTGTGAGCGGTGCCAGGTAGCCAAAGCAACCCGCCCACCCGCTCGCAGCCTAATGGGGCACTTATTAGCATCGACGGACAAACGAAATCTTGGCCATGGATTTCACGGTGTTGGAGCCTACCCATAATGGGATTGAAAACGTCCTGGCTATGACCGATGTTGTCAGTAAATACACGCTGGCTGTGCCCACCTGTGATCAAAGGGCCTTTACTTTGGCCCAGGTCCTGGTAACAGAGGGGTTCTCGCAGTTTGGGGTCCCAGCACGGATCCACTCTGACCAGGGCAGAAATTTTGAGAGCCTGTTAATCCAGCAGTTGTGCGGCCTCTACGGGATCATAAAGTCCAGGACCACGCCATACCATCCAGCTGGTAATGGTCAATGCGAGCGTTTCAACCGCACCCTGTATGACCTTTTGCGCACCTTGCCTGTTTCCCGTAAGCAGGACTGGCATGCGTGCCTCCCACAGCTCCTGTATTCTAACAACACGACCCCCCATCATTGTATTGGTCAATTGGCCGTTCTCTTGATGATTGGTCAAGAGCCGAGGCTCCCAGTGGACTTTTTGTTGGGTCGTGTGAAGGAGCCTGTGGGTGGGACTGTTCATGAGTGGGTCAAGGAACATCAAACCTGCTTAACACTTGCATTTGAGGGTGCGAGGGAGCGGTTGCACGAGGCAGCTCATCACCGGAAGCAAGCACATGACCAGGAGGTATGAGATCTTCCCCTTCAGGAGGGGCAATTGGTCTTGATCCCAGACCATAGTGCCCGGGGGTGCCACAAGATCCAGGATCTTTGGGGTGCTGTAGTGCACAGGGTTCTGAGAACGCACGTTTTTTTGGAGGGGGAGGAGTTTTTTTCAAGAAGAGCCAGTTACTAACAATTGATATAGAAGGCCTTGCCCCCCTTAACCTCCCCTCAGGCCTCCACCACCCACCCTAATTGCTACGTCACTTTTACACCATAACTGTACTAATTTAAAAAAAAAAACATATCTCAAGATAACCAACAGTTTGTTAGCCTCAATGCATAATTGCCACAGTCATATTTAAGACACTTTTTAAAAGCAGGAATAATCACACAATTTGGATTTTAGGATCTAAGAATTTTGTTGTGCAGTGCACAAATACAATAAAAGAATCAGATTTCGATTTTTATCCTTGGAGAAATATAAAAATTTGGCCAACAACATAACTTAGGCATTCATGCTATGAGGCTAACGCACACTTTTTAAGAGGGGGAGGAGATTATATCAAGAGGGGCCAGTAACCAACAATTGATATAGAAGGCATGGCCCCCCTTAATCCCCCCCAAGACCTCCACCACCCGGCGTAATGGCTACGTCACATTTACGCCATATCTGTAGCAATTTAAAAAAAAAACACATCTCGAGATCACTAACAGTTCGTTAGCCTCATTGCATAATTGCCACAGTCACATTTAAGACAATTTTTAAAAGCAGGAACAATATCACAATTTGGAATTTAGGTTCTAATTATTTTTTTGTGCAATGCACAGATACAATAAACGAATCAGATTATGATTTTTATCCTTGGATAAATACTAAAATTTGGCTGACAATTCAACATAGGCATTTATGCTATGAGGCTAACGCACGTTTTTTGGAGGGGGAGGAGTTTTTTTCAAGAGGGGACAGTAACCAACAATTTATATAGAAGGAATGGCCCCCTAAACCCCCCCCCCCCAGCCCTCCACCACCCGCCCTAATGGCTACGTCACATTTACGCCGTATCTGTACTTATTTAAAAAAAAAAAACATCTCGAGATCACTAACAGTTCTTTAGCCTCGTTTCATAATTGCCACAGTCAAAACTTTTTAAAAGCAGGAATAATCACTCTATTTGGAATTTAGGTTGTATTAATTTTGTTGTGCAGTGAACAATTACAATACATGAATCAGATTCTGATTTTTATCCTTTGATAATTATTAAAATTTGGTCGACGATATAACTTAGGCATGCATGCTATGAGGCTAACGCACATTTTTTGTGGAGGAGGAAGAGTTTTTTTCAAGAGGGGACAGTAACCAACAATTGATATAAAAGGCATGTCCCGACTTAGGGGCTGCATTTGGTGACAGTTAAGAGCTGTCAATGGACTCTCAATCCTCTACATTGGCTATTAGGAGCAGGAGCTTAAGCTCTGTTGCAAGTCCATGACACAATGTGGGGTATTGGTAGAGATGAAACCCCCTGGGGATGGTGGTTCCCGAGCTCCAGGCATTCTAGGGATGAATATAATTCGCCGGTGCTACAGTGAGCTGTTCAGTCAGCATGGCCAGGGCCTGTTGGGATCACCAGATGTTTCTGGAGCCCCAAATCCCATTGTGGGGGCATTGCAGCAGTGTCACCAGATGGACGAACTGGGCCCTCCAAAAACATTTATGGTCAGGGTGCGTGGCCGGAGGGCTCATTGGATTCCTGGTGGGGCAATGAAATGTATTGCTACCACTTGCTCTGAGCAGTGTGAAGTACCCACCATGTTACTTGAACCTCTGGATTCTGCCCCGCTTGCTGGCCTACTGGTGTCCTCTTCATTAATCAAGTTGGAGAGAGGAACAGCTTATGTCCCCATTATTAATGTGGGATCCACCGGGGTGCGTCTTCATCCACGCACTGCAATGGGGCACCTTGGTTCCAGCCAATGTGGTGAGTTTACCTAGTCGAGTCTGAGGTAACCAGCCAGCATGCAGAAATGGGACCCCCAGATCAGCCCGACCTATCACCTTTGTCTGCGGAGGAGCAGAGAAAGGTCAGAGCGCTTCTGGGAAATTTTAAGTCTGTCTTTGCAGGACATGAGGGTGATTTAGGCTGTACGGAGCAGATCACCCACCAGATTCCTCTGCTGGATGATGTCCCGGTTAGGCAACGCTACCGGCGCATCCCTCCTTCCGATTATGAAGGTGTGAAGGAACACATTAACCAGCTGTTGGAATCCCAGGTAATTAGGGAGAGCAGCAGCCCATATGCCTCTCCAATCGTCCTTGTAAGGAAGAAGGATGGCAGTCTCCGCATGTGTGTGGACTACCGTAAGCTGAACCACAAAACCAGGAAGGACGCATTCCCTCTACCTGGCATCGAAGAAACCTTAGACACGATGGTCGGGGCCCGCTGGTTTTCTACCATAGATTTGGCCAGCGGTTACAACCAGGTCCCAGTCGCAGAGGAAGATAAGGCCAAAACAGCGTTGTGCATTCCATTTGGTCTCTTCCAATGGAATCGCATGCTTTACAGACTCTGCAATGCCCTTAGCATCTTGCAGCGCCTCATGCAACGGCTCTTTGGGGATTAACAGTGCAAATCATTGTTTTTGTACTTGTGATATTGTGGTGTTTTCATCCACAGTTGATCAGCATTTGGAGAGGCTGCAGGTGGTGCTCGAACGGTTACAGCAAGAGGGGCTGAAGGTTAAACTGAGTAAATATGCCTTCTTCCAACGGCAGGTACTTTACCTGGGGCATATGATCTCAGAAAAAGGGGTGTCCACAGACCCCAACAAGGTCGAGGCGGTGGCCAACTGGGAACCCCCGACTACCATCTATCAACTGCGGTCATTCCTTGGGTTTGCCAGTTACTATCGGCTGTTTGAGGAGGGCTTTGCAAAGTTGGCTGCCCCTTTGCATCGGTTGGTGGCTGCGCTTGACAGGCAAAAAGACCCAGAAGAAGTCAGCCTAAGGCTTGGTGGAATGCTGGACAGAGGAGTGTCATCAAAGCTTTGAGACGTTAAAGTCTAAACTCACCTCAGCCCCTGTACTTGCTTTTGCTGATTTTTCTCGCCCTTTTATTTTGGAGGTGGAAGCCAGCTTCAGTGGGCTCGGGGCTGTATTGTTGCAGGAGCAAGGTGGCAAAGTAAGGCCCATTGCTTATGCCAGCCCAGGTCTACGGCCCCCAGAGCGTAATATGGATAACTACAGCTCAATGAAGCTGGAGTTTCTGGCTCTGAAGTGGGCGATGAGGGAGCATCTCCTTGAACAAAAGTACATTGTCTTCACAGACAACAACCCCCTGAGCTACCTGTCGACCGCAAAGGTTGGTGCCACCGAACAGCGTTGGGCTGCCCAGCTGGTCTTCCCTGCAGAGCTCGGATGCCGTGATCAGTGAGTTGCTGCCATTCTGGGAACAAAAGCAGCGTCCGAGCGCCGAGGAGCGTAGGCAGCTCTCGCCAGCAGGCTCAGCCCTCCTTCGCCAGTGGGATCGCCTGGTACAAGAGGACGGGGTTCTGTATCGGCAGGTTTATCGTTCTGATGGTACAGAACTGATCTGTCAGGTATTGTTACCCTCCTCTTTAAAGGAGGAGGTACTGACGGAAGTCCACCAGAAGCATGGCCACCAGGGAGTCGAGAGGACCCTGGAGTTGCATTGTCAGCGGTGCTACTGGCCAGGGATGGCCGATGACGTGGCTGAGTGGTGTCAACGCTGTGAGCGGTGCCAGGTAGCCAAAGCAACCCGCCCACCCGCTCGCAGCCTAATGGGGCACTTATTAGCATCGACGGACAAACGAAATCTTGGCCATGGATTTCACGGTGTTGGAGCCTACCCATAATGGGATTGAAAACGTCCTGGCTATGACCGATGTTGTCAGTAAATACACGCTGGCTGTGCCCACCTGTGATCAAAGGGCCTTTACTTTGGCCCAGGTCCTGGTAACAGAGGGGTTCTCGCAGTTTGGGGTCCCAGCACGGATCCACTCTGACCAGGGCAGAAATTTTGAGAGCCTGTTAATCCAGCAGTTGTGCGGCCTCTACGGGATCATGAAGTCCAGGACCACGCCATACCATCCAGCTGGTAATGGTCAATGCGAGCGTTTCAACCGCACCCTGTATGACCTTTTGCGCACCTTGCCTGTTTCCCGTAAGCAGGACTGGCATGCGTGCCTCCCACAGCTCCTGTATTCTAACAACACGACCCCCCATCATTGTATTGGTCAATTGCCCGTTCTCTTGATGTTTGGTCAAGAGCCGAGGCTCCCAGTGGACTTTTTGTTGGGTCGTGTGAAGGAGCCTGTGGGTGGGACTGTTCATGAGTGGGTCAAGGAACATCAAACCTGCTTAACACTTGCATTTGAGGGTGCGAGGGAGCGGTTGCACGAGGCAGCTCATCACCGGAAGCAAGCACATGACCAGGAGGTATGAGATCTTCCCCTTCAGGAGGGCCAATTGGTCTTGATCCCAGACCATAGTGCCCGGGGGTGCCACAAGATCCAGGATCTTTGGGGTGCTGTAGTGCACAGGGTTCTGAGAACGCACGTTTTTTTGGAGGGGGAGGAGTTTTTTTCAAGAAGAGCCAGTTACTAACAATTGATATAGAAGGCCTTGCCCCCCTTAACCTCCACTCAGGCCTCCACCACCCACCCTAATTGCTACGTCACTTTTACACCATAACTGTACTAATTTAAAAAAAAAACATATCTCAAGATAACCAACAGTTTGTTAGCCTCAATGCATAATTGCCACAGTCATATTTAAGACACTTTTTAAAAGCAGGAATAATCACACAATTTGGATTTTAGGATCTAAGAATTTTGTTGTGCAGTGCACAAATACAATAAAAGAATCAGATTTCGATTTTTATCCTTGGAGAAATATAAAAATTTGGCCAACAACATAACTTAGGCATTCATGCTATGAGGCTAACGCACACTTTTTAAGAGGGGGAGGAGATTATATCAAGAGGGGCCAGTAACCAACAATTGATATTGAAAGCATGGCCCCCCTTTATCCCCCCCAAGACCTCCACCACCCGGCGTAATGGCTACGTCACATTTACGCCATATCTGTAGCAATTTAAAATAAAAACACATCTCGAGATCACTAACAGTTCGTTAGCCTCATTGCATAATTGCCACAGTCACATTTAAGACAATTTTTAAAAGCAGGAACAATATCACAATTTGGAATTTAGGTTCTAATTATTTTTTTGTGCAATGCACAGATACAATAAACGAATCAGATTATGATTTTTATCCTTGGATAAATAATAAAATTTGGCTGACAATTCAACATAGGCATTTATGCTATGAGGCTAACGCACGTTTTTTGGAGGGGGAGGAGTTTTTTTCAAGAGGGGACAGTAACCAACAACTTATATAGAAGGAATGGCCCCCTAAACCCCCCCCCCCCCCCCAGCCCTCCACCACCCGCCCTAATGGCTACGTCACATTTACGCCGTATCTGTACTTATTTAAAAAAAAAAAAACATCTCGAGATCACTAACAGTTCGTTAGCCTCGTTGCATAATTGCCACAGTCAAAACTTTTTAAAAGCAGGAATAATCACTCTATTTGGAATTTAGGTTGTAGTAATTTTGTTGTGCAGTGAACAATTAAAATACATGAATCAGATTCTAATTTTTATCCTTTGATAATTATTAAAATTTGGTCGACGATATAACTTAGGCATGCATGCTATGAGGCTAACGCACATTTTTTGTGGAGGAGGAAGAGTTTTTTTCAAGAGGGGACAGTAACCAACAATTGATATAAAAGGCATGTCCCGACTTAGGGGCTGCATTTGGTGACAGTTAAGAGCTGTCAATGGACTCTCAATCCTCTACATTGGCTATTAGGAGCAGGAGCTTAAGCTCTGTTGCAAGTCCATGACACAATGTGGGGTATTGGTAGAGATGAAACCCCCTGGGGATGGTGGTTCCCGAGCTCCAGGCATTCTAGGGATGAATATAATTCGCCGGTGCTACAGTGAGCTGTTCAGTCAGCATGGCCAGGGCCTATTGGGATCACCAGATGTTTCTGGAGCCCCAAATCCCATTGTGGGGGCATTGCAGCAGTGTCACCAGATGACCGAACTGGGCCCTCCAAAAACATTTATGGTCAGGGTGCGTGGCCGGAGGGCTCATTGGATTCCTGGTGGGGCAATGAAATGTATTGCTACCACTTGCTCTGAGCAGTGTGAAGTACCCACCATGTTACTTGAACCTCTGGATTCTGCCCCGCCTGCTGGCCTACTGGTGTCCTCTTCATTAATCAAGTTGGAGAGAGGAACAGCTTATGTCCCCATTATTAATGTGGGATCCACCGGGGTGCGTCTTCATCCACACACTGCAATGGGGCACCTTGGTTCCAGCCAATGTGGTGAGTTTACCTAGTGGAGTCACTGAGGTGTCTGAGGTAACCACCCAGCATGCAGAAATGGGACCCCCAGATCAGCCCGACCTATCACCTTTGTCTGCGGAGGAGCAGAGAAAGGTCAGAGCGCTTCTGGGAAATTTTAAGTCTGTCTTTGCAGGTCATGAGGGTGATTTAGGCTGTACGGAGCAGATCACCCACCAGATTCCTCTGCTGGATGATGTCCCGGTTAGGCAACGCTACCGGCGCATCCCTCCTTCCGATTATGAAGGTGTGAAGGAACACATTAACCAGCTGTTGGAATCCCAGGTAATTAGGGAGAGCAGCAGCCCATATGCCTCTCCAATCGTCCTTGTAAGGAAGAAGGATGGCAGTCTCCGCATGTGTGTGGACTACCGTAAGCTGAACCACAAAACCAGGAAGGACGCATTCCCTCTACCTGGCATCGAAGAAACCTTAGACACGATGGTCGGGGCCCGCTGGTTTTCTACCATAGATTTGGCCAGCGGTTACAACCATGTCCCAGTCGCAGAGGAAGATAAGGCCAAAACAGCGTTGTGCATTCCATTTGGTCTCTTCCAATGGAATCGCATGCTTTACAGACTCTGCAATGCCCTTAGCATCTTGCAGCGCCTCATGCAACGGCTCTTTGGGGATTAACAGTGCAAATCATTGTTTTTGTACTTGTGATATTGTGGTGTTTTCATCCACAGTTGATCAGCATTTGGAGAGGCTGCAGGTGGTGCTCGAACGGTTACAGCAAGAGGGGCTGAAGGTTAAACTGAGTAAATATGCCTTCATCCAACGGCAGGTACTTTACCTGGGGCATATGATCTCAGAAAAAGGGGTGTCCACAGACCCCAACAAGGTCGAGGCGGTGGCCAACTGGGAACCCCAGACTACCATCTATCAACTGCGGTCATTCCTTGGGTTTGCCAGTTACTATCGGCTGTTTGAGGAGGGCTTTGCAAAGTTGGCTGCCCCTTTGCATCGGTTGGTGGCTGCGCTTGACAGGCAAAAAGACCCAGAAGAAGTCAGCCTAAGGCTTGGTGGAATGCTGGACAGAGGAGTGTCATCAAAGCTTTGAGACGTTAAAGTCTAAACTCACCTCAGCCCCTGTACTTGCTTTTGCTGATTTTTCTCGCCCTTTTATTTTGGAGGTGGAAGCCAGCTTCAGTGGGCTCGGGGCTGTATTGTTGCAGGAGCAAGGTGGCAAAGTAAGGCCCATTGCTTATGCCAGCCGAGGTCTACAGCCCCCAGAGCGTAATATGGATAACTACAGCTCAATGAAGCTGGAGTTTCTGGCTCTGAAGTGGGCGATGAGGGAGCATCTCCTTGAACAAAAGTACATTGTCTTCACAGACAACAACCCCCTGAGCTACCTGTCGACCGCAAAGGTTGGTGCCACAGAACAGCGTTGGGCTGCCCAGCTGGTCTTCCCTGCAGAGCTCGGATGCCGTGATCAGTGAGTTGCTGCCATTCTGGGAACAAAAGCAGCGTCCGAGCGCCGAGGAGCGTAGGCAGCTCTCGCCAGCAGGCTCAGCCCTCCTTCGCCAGTGGGATCGCCTGGTACAAGAGGACGGGGTTCTGTTTTGGCAGGTTTATCGTTCTGATGGTACAGAACTGATCTGTCAGGTATTGTTACCCTCCTCTTTAAAGGAGGAGGTACTGAAGGAAGTCCACCAGAAGCATGGCCACCAGGGAGTCGAAAGGACCCTGGAGTTGCATTGTCAGCGGTGCTACTGGCCAGGGATGGCCGATGACGTGGCTGAGTGGTGTCAACGCTGTGAGCGGTGCCAGGTAGCCAAAGCAACCCGCCCACCCGCTCGCAGCCTAATGGGGCACTTATTAGCATCGACGGACAAACGAAATCTTGGCCATGGATTTCACGGTGTTGGAGCCTACCCATAATGGGATTGAAAACGTCCTGGCTATGACCGATGTTGTCAGTAAATACACGCTGGCTGTGCCCACCTGTGATCAAAGGGCCTTTACTTTGGCCCAGGTCCTGGTAACAGAGGGGTTCTCGCAGTTTGGGGTCCCAGCACGGATCCACTCTGACCAGGGCAGAAATTTTGAGAGCCTGCTAATCCAGCAGTTGTACGGCCTCTACGGGATCATGAAGTCCAGGACCACGCCATACCATCCAGCTGGTAATGGTCAATGCGAGCGTTTCAACCGCACCCTGTATGACCTTTTGCGCACCTTGCCTGTTTCCCGTAAGCAGGACTGGCATGCGTGCCTCCCACAGCTCCTGTATTCTAACAACACGACCACCCATCATTGTATTGGTCAATTGGCCGTTCTCTTGATGTTTGGTCAAGAGCCGAGGCTCCCAGTGGACTTTTTGTTGGGTCGTGTGAAGGAGCCTGTGGGTGGGACTGTTCATGAGTGGGTAAAGGAACATCAAACCTGCTTAACACTTGCATTTGAGGGTGCGAGGGAGCGGTTGCACGAGGCAGCCCATCACCGGAAGCAAGCACATGACCAGGAGGTATGAGATCTTCCCCTTCAGGAGGGGCAATTGGTCTTGATCCCAGACCATAGTGCCCGGGGGTGCCACAAGATCCAGGATCTTTGGGGTGCTGTAGTGCACAGGGTTCTGAGAACGCACGTTTTTTTGGAGGGGGAGGAGTTTTTTTCAAGAAGAGCCAGTTACTAACAATTGATATAGAAGGCTTTGCCCCCCTTAACCTCCCCTCAGGCCTCCACCACCCACCCTAATTGCTACGTCACTTTTACACCATAACTGTACCAAAAAAAAAAAAAAAAACATATCTCAAGATAACCAACAGTTTGTTAGCCTAAATGCATAATTGCCACAGTCATATTTAAGACACTTTTTAAAAGCAGGAATAATCACACAATTTGGATTTTAGGATCTAAGAATTTTGTTGTGCAGTGCACAAATACAATAGAAGAATCAGATTTCGATTTTTATCCTTGGAGAAATATAAAAATTTGGCCAACAACATAACTTAGGCATTCATGCTATGAGGCTAACGCACACTTTTTAAGAGGGGGAGGAGATTATATCAAGAGGGGCCAGTTACCAACAATTGATATAGAAAGCATGGCCCCCCTTAATCCCCCCCAAGACTTCCACCACCCGGCGTAATGGCTATGTCACATTTACGCCATATCTGTAGCAATTTAAAAAAAAAAACACATCTCGAGATCACTAACAGTTCGTTAGCCTCATTGCATAATTGCCACAGTCAACCCTCCACCACCCGCCTTAATGGCTACGTTACATTTACGCGTATCTTTACAAATTACAAATATAACATATCTCAAGATCACTAACCGTTCGTTAGCCTCATTGCATAATTGCCACAGTCACATTTAAGACACTTTTTAAAAGCAGGAAAAATCACACAATTTGGAATTTAGGTTCTAATAATTTTTTTGTGCAGTGCACAAATACAACAAAAGAATCAGATTCTGATTTTTTATCTTTAGATAATATGAGAATTTGGCTTACAATATAAATTAGGCATTCATGCTATGAGGCTAACGCACGTTTTTTTGGAAGGGGAGGAGTTCATTTCAAGAAGGGCCGGCAACCAACAAGTGATATAGAAGGCATGACTCTCCTTAACCCCCCCCCCAAGCCCTCCACCAACCGCCCTAATGGCTACGTCACATTTCCGCATATCTGTACAAATTAAAAAAAAGTAACATATCTCGAGATCACTAACCGTTCGTTAGCCTCATTGCATAATTGCCACAGTCACATTTAAGACACTTTTTAAAAGCAGGAATAATCACACAATTTGGATTTTAGGTTCTAATAAATTTTTTGTGCAGTGCACAAATACAACAAAAGAATCAGATTCTGATTTTTACCCTGGGATAAATATTAAAATTTGGTCAATGATATAACTTAGGCATTCATGCTATGAGGCTAACGCACGTTTTTTTAGGGGGAGGAGTTCATTTCAAGAAGGGCTGGTAACCAACAAGTGATATAGAAGGCATGGCCCTCCTTAACCCCCCCCCCTCCCCCAGCCCTCCACCACCCGCCCTAATGGCTACGTCACATTTACGCGTATCTGTACAAATTAAAAATATAATATATCTCGAGATCACTAACCGTTCGTTAGCCTCATTGCATAATTGCCACAGTCACATTTAAGACACTTTTTTAAAGCAGGAAAAATCACACAATTTGGAATTTAGGTTCTAATAATTTTTTTGTGCAGTGCACAAATACAACAAAAGAATCAGATTCTGATTTTTACCCTGGGATAAATATTAAAATTTGGTCAATGATATAACTTAAGCATTCATGCTATGAGGCTAACAGACGTTATTTTGGAGGGGGAGGAGTTCATTTCAAGAAGGGCCGGTAACCAACAAGCGATATAGAAGGCATGGCCCTCCTTAACCCCCCAGCCCTCCACCACCCGCCCTAATGGCTACATCACATTTTCGCGTATCTGTACATATTAAAAATATAACATGTCTCGAGATCACTAACTGTTCGTTAGCTTCATTGCATAATTGCCACAGTCACATTTAAGACACTTTTTAAAAGCAGGAATAATCACACAATTTGGATTTTAGGTTCTAATAAATTTTTTGTGCAGTGCACAAATACAACAAAAGAATCAGATTCTGATTTTTACCCTGGGATAAATATAAAAATTTGGTTAATGATATAACTTAGGCATTCATGCTATGAGGCTAACGCACGTTTTTGTGGAAGGGCAGGAGTTTAATTAAACAAGGGCCGGTAACCAACAATTGATATAAAAGGCATGGCCCTCCTTAACCACCTCAGCCCTCCACCAGCCGCCCTAATGGCTACGTTACATTTACGCGTATCTTTACAAATTAAAAATATAACATATCTCGAGATCACTAACCGTTCGTTAGCCTCATTGCATAATTGCCACAGTCACATTTAAGACACTTTTTAAAAGCAGGAATAATCACACAATTTGGATTTTAGGTTCTAATAAATTTTTTGTGCAGTGCACAAATACAACAAAAGAATCAGATTCTGATTTTTACCCTGGGATAAAAATTAAAATTTGGTCAATGATATAACTTAGGCATTCATGCTATGAGGCTAACGCACGTTTTTTTGGAAGGGTAGGAGTTCATTTCAAGAAGGGCCGGCAACCAACAAGTGATATAGAAGGCATGACTCTCCTTAACCCCCCCCCAGCGCTCCACCAACCGCCCTAATGGCTACGTCACATTTACGCGTATCTGTACAAATTAAAAAAATGTAACATATTTCGAGATCATTAACAGTTCGTTAGCCTCATTGCATAATTCACACAGTCAACACTTTTTAAAAGCAGGAATAATCACACATTTTGGAATTTAGGTTTTAATAATTTTTTGTGCAATGCACAAATGCAATAGATGAATCAGATTCTTATTTTTATGCTTGGATAAATATTAAAATTTAGTCAATGATATAACTTAGGCATTCATGCTATGAGAATAACGCACGTTTTTTGGAGGGGGAGGAAGTCATTTCAAGAAGGGCAGGTAACCAACAAGTGATACAGAAGGCATGGCCCTCCTTAACCCCCCCCCCCCCCCCCAGCCCTCCACCAGCCGCCCTAATGGCTACATCACATTTATGCCGTATCTGTACATATTAAAAATATAATATGTCTCGAGATCACTAACTGTTCGTTAGCTTCATTGCATAATTGCCACAGTCACATTTAAGACACTTTTTAAAAGCAGGAATAATCACACAATTTGGAATTTAGGTTCTAATAAATTTTTTGTGCAGTGCACAAATACAACAAAAGAATCAGATTCTGATTTTTACTCTGGGATAATATGAAAATTTGGTCAATGATATAACTGAGGCATTCATGCTATGAGGCTAACGCACGTTTTTTTGGAGGGGGAGGAGTTCATTTCAAGAAGGGCCGGTAACCAACAAGTGATATAGAAGGCAAGGCTCTCCTTAACCCCTCCCCCCCAGCCCTCCACCAACCGCCCTAATGGCTACGTCACATTTACGCGTATCTGTACAAATTAAAAATATAATATGTCTCGACATCACTAACCGTTCGTTAGCCTCATTGCATAATTGCCACAGTCACATTTAAGACACTTTTTAAAAGCAGGAAAAATCACACAATTTGGAATTTAGGTTCTAATAATTTTTTTGTGCAGTGCACAAATACAACAAAAGAATCAGATTCTGATTTTTTATCTTTAGATAATATGAGAATTTGGCTTACAATATAACTTAGGCATTCATGCTATGAGGCTAACGCATGTTTTTTTTGAGGGGCAGGAGTTTAATTAAACAAGGGCCGGTAACCAACAATTAATATAAAAGGCATGGCCCTCCTTAACCCCCCCCCCCCCCCCCCCCAGCCCTCCACCAACCGCCCTAATGGCTACGTCACATTTATGCCGTATCTGTAAAAATTAAAAAAAAGTAACATATTCCGAGATCATTAACAGTTCGTTTGCCTCATTGCATAATTGCCACAGTCAACACTTTTTAAAAGCAGGAATAATCACACATTTTGGAATTTAGGTTTTAATAATTTTTTTGTGCAATGCACAAATACAATAAAAGAATCAGATTCTTATTTTTATCCTTGGATAAATATTAAAATTTTGTCAATGATATAACTTAGGCATTCATGCTATGAGGCTAACGCACGTTTTTTTGGAGGGGGAGGAGTTCATTTCAAGAAGGGCCTGCAACCAACAAGTGATATAGAAGGCATGGCCCTCCCTAACCCCCCCCCCTCCCCCCCAGCCCTCCACCAACCGCCCTAATGGCTACGTCACATTTACGCGTATCTGTACAAATTAAAAATATAATATATCTCGAGATCACTAACCGTTCGTTAGCCTCATTGCATAATTGCCACAGTCACATTTAAGACACTTTTTAAAAGCAGGAAAAATCACACATTTTGGAATTTAGGTTCTAATAATTTTTTTGTGCAGTGCACAAATACAACAAAGGAATCAGATTGTGATTTTTTATCTTTAGATAATATGAGAATTTGGCTTACAATATAACTTAGGCATTCATGCTATGAGGCTAACGCATGTTTTTTTTGAGGGGTAGGAGTTTAATTAAACAAGGGCCGGTAACCAACAATTGATATAAAAGGCATGGCCCTCCTTAACCACCTCAGCCCTCCACCACCCGCCCTAATGGCTACGTTACATTTACGCGTATCTGTACAAATTAAAAATATAACATATCTCGAGATCACTAACCGTTCGTTAGCCTCATTGCATAATTGCCACAGTCACATTTAAGACGCTTTTTAAAAGCAGGAATAATCACACAATTTGGAATTTAGGTTCTAATAATTTTTTTGTGCAGTGCACAAATACAACATAAGAATCAGATTCTGATTTTTACCCTGGGATAAATATTAAAATTTGGTTAATGATATAACTTAGGCATTCATGCTATGAGGCTAACGCACGTTTTTTTGGAGGGGGAGGAGTTCATTTCAAGAAGGGCCGGCAACCAACAAGTGATATAGAAGGCATGGCCCTCCTTAACCCCCCCCCCCCCCCCCCCCCAGCCCTCCACCAGCCGCCCTAATGGCTACATCACATTTACGCATATCTGTACATATTAAAAATATAATATGTCTCGAGATCACTAACTGTTCGTTAGCTTCATTGCATAATTGCCACAGTCACATTTAAGACACTTTTTAAAAGCAGGAATAATCACACAATTTGGAATTTAGGTTCTAATAAATTTTTTGTGCAGTGCACAAATACAACAAAAGAATCAGATTCTGATTTTTACTCTGGGATAATATGAAAATTTGGTCAATGATATAACTGAGGCATTCATGCTATGAGGCTAACGCACGTTTTTTTGGAGGGGGAGGAGTTCATTTCAAGAAGGGCCGGTAACCAACAAGTGATATAGAAGGCAAGGCTCTCCTTAACCCCTCCCCCCCAGCCCTCCACCAACCGCCCTAATGGCTACGTCACATTTACGCGTATCTGTACAAATTAAAAATATAATATGTCTCGACATCACTAACCGTTCGTTAGCCTCATTGCATAATTGCCACAGTCACATTTAAGACACTTTTTAAAAGCAGGAATAATCACACAATTTGGAATTTAGGTTCTAATAATTTTTTTGTGCAGTGCACAAATACAACAAAAGAATCAGATTCTGATTTTTTATCTTTAGATAATATGAGAATTTGGCTTACAATATAACTTAGGCATTCATGCTATGAGGCTAACGCATGTTTTTTTTGAGGGGCAGGAGTTTAATTAAACAAGGGCCGGTAACCAACAATTAATATAAAAGGCATGGCCCTCCTTAACCACCCCAGCCCTCCACCACCCGCCCTAATGGCTACGTCACATTTACGCGTATCTGTACAAATTAAAAATATAACATATCTCGAGATCACTAACCGTTCGTTAGCCTCATTGCATAATTGCCACAGTCACATTTAAGACACTTTTTAAAAGCAGGAATAATCACACAATTTGGAATTTAGGTTTTAATAATTTTTTTGTGCAATGCACAAATACAATAAAAGAATCAGATTCTTATTTTTATCCTTGGATAAATATTAAAATCTTGTCAATGATATAACTTAGGCATTCATGCTATGAGGCTAACGCACGTTTTTTTGGAGGGGGAGGAGTTCATTTCAAGAAGGGCCGGCAACCAACAAGTGATATAGAAGGCATGGCCCTCCCTAACCCCCCCCCCCCCAGCCCTCCACCAACCGCCCTAATGGCTAAGTCACATTTACGCGTATCTGTACAAATTAAAAATATAATATATCTCGAGATCACTAACCGTTCGTTAGCCTCATTGCATAATTGCCACAGTCACATTTAAGACACTTTTTAAAAGCAGGAGAAATCACACAATTTGGAATTTAGGTTCTAATAATTTTTTTGTGCAGTGCACAAATACAACAAAGGAATCAGATTCTGATTTTTTATCTTTAGATAATATGAGAATTTGGCTTACAATATAACTTAGGCATTCATGCTATGAGGCTAACGCATGTTTTTTTTGAGGGGTAGGAGTTTAATTAAACAAGGGCCGGTAACCAACAATTGATATAAAAGGCATGGCCCTCCTTAACCACCTCAGCCCTCCACCACCCGCCCTAATGGCTACGTTACATTTACGCGTATCTGTACATATTAAAAATATAATACGTCTCGAGATCACTAACTGTTCGTTAGCTTCATTGCATAATTGCCACAGTCACATTTAAGACACTTTTTAAAAGCAGGAATAATCACACAATTTGGAATTTAGGTTCTAATAAATTTTTTGTGCAGTGCACAAATACAACAAAAGAATCAGATTCTGATTTTTACTCTGGGATAATATGAAAATTTGGTCAATGATATAACTGAGGCATTCATGCTATGAGGCTAACGCACGTTTTTTTGGAGGGGGAGGAGTTCATTTCAAGAAGGGCCGGTAACCAACAAGTGATATAGAAGGCATGGCTCTCCTTAACCCCTCCCCCCCCCAGCCCTCCACCAGCCGCCCTAATGGCTACATCACATTTATGCTGTATCTGTACAAATTAAAAATATAATATGTCTCGAGATCACTAACCGTTCGTTAGCCTCATTGCATAATTGCCACAGTCACATTTAAGACACTTTTTAAAAGCAGGAATAATCACACAATTTGGAATTTAGGTTCTAATAATTTTTTTGTGCAGTGCACAAATACAACAAAAGAATTAGATTCTGATTTTTTATCTTTAGATAATATGAGAATTTGGCTTACAATATAACTTAGGAATTCATGCTATGAGGCTAACGCACGTTTCTTTGGAGGGGGAGGAGCTCATTTCAAGAAGGGCCGGCAACCAACAAGTGATATAGAAGGCATGGCTCTCCTTATCCCCCCCCCCCCCCCGCCCTCCACCACCCGCCCTAATGGCTACGTCACATTTACGCATATCTGTACATATTAAAAATATAATATGTCTCGAGATCACTTACTGTTCGTTAGCTTCATTGCATAATTGCCACAGTCACATTTAAGACACTTTTTAAAAGCAGGAATAATCACACAATTTGGAATTTAGGTTCTAATAAATTTTTTGTGCAGTGCACAAATACAACAAAAGAATCAGATTCTGATTTTTTATCTTTAGATAATATGAGAATTTGGCTTACAATATAACTTAGGAATTCATGCTATGAGGCTAACGCACGTTTTTTTGGAGGGGGAGGAGTTCATTTCAAGAAGGGCCGGTAACCAACAAGTGATATAGAAGGCATGGCTCTCCTTAACCCCTCCCCCCCCCAGCCCTCCACCAACCGCCCTAATGGCTACGTCACATTTACGCGTATCTGTACAAATTAAAAATATAATATGTCTCGAGATCACTAACCGTTTGTTAGCCTCATTGCATAATTGCCACAGTCACATTTAAGACACTTTTTAAAAGCAGTAATAATCACACAATTTGGAATTTAGGTTCTAATAATTTTTTTGTGCAGTGCACAAATACAACAAAAGAATCAGATTCTGATTTTTTATCTTTAGATAATATGAGAATTTGGCTTACAATATAACTTAGGCATTCATGCTATGAGGCTAATTCATGTTTTTTTGGAGGGGCAGGAGTTTAATTAAACAAGGACCGGTAACCAACAATTGATATAAAAGGCATGGCCCTCCTTAACCACCTCGGCCCTCCACCACCCGCCCTAATGGCTACGTTACATTTACGTGTATCTGTACAAATTAAAAATATAACATATCTCGAGATCACTAACCGTTCGTTAGCCTCATTGCATAATTGCCACAGTCACATTTAAGACACTTTTTAAAAGCAGGAATAATCACACAATTTGGAATTTAGGTTCTAATAATTTTTTTGTGCAGTGCACAAATACAACAAAAGAATCAGATTCTGATTTTTATCCTTAGATAATATGAAAATTTGGTCAAGATATAACTTAGGCATTCATGCTGTGAGGCTAACGTACGTTTTTTTGGAGGGGCAGGAGTTTAATTAAACAAGGGCCGGTAACCAACAAGTGATATAGAAGGCATGGCTCACCTTAAACCCCCCCCCAGCCCTCCACCACCCGCCTAAATGGCTGTTTCACATTTACACCGAATCTGTACAAATAAAAAAAAACATATCTCGAGCTAACAGTTCGTTAGCCTAATTACATAATTGCCACAGTCACATTTAAGACACTTTATAAAAGCAGGAATAATCACACTATAGGGAATTTAGGTTCTAGTAATTTTGTTGTGCAGTGCACAAATACAATAAATGAATCCGATTCTGATTTTTATCCTTAGATAATATGAAAATTTGGTTAACGATATAACTGAGGCATTCATGCTACGAGGCTAACGCACGTTTTTTTGGAGGGGGAGGAGTTTATTTCAAGTAGGGCCGGTAACCAACAATTGATATAGAAGGCATGGCTCTCCTTAACCCCCCCCCAGCCCTCCACCACCCGCCCTAATGGCTACGTCACATTTACGCATATCTGTACATATTAAAAATATAATATGTCTCGAGATCACTTACTGTTCGTTAGCTTCATTGCATAATTGCCACAGTCACATTTAAGACACTTTTTAAAAGCAGGAATAATCACACAATTTGGAATTTAGGTTCTAATAAATTTTTTGTGCAGTGCACAAATACAACAAAAGAATCAGATTCTGATTTTTACTCTGGGATAATATGAAAATTTGGTCAATGATATAACTGAGGCATTCATGCTATGAGGCTAACGCACGTTTTTTGGAGGGGGAGGAGTTCATTTCAAGAAGGGCCGGTAACCAACAAGTGATATAGAAGGCATGGCTCTCCTTAACCCCCCCCCCCCCCCCCCCCCCCCCCAGCCCTCCATTAGCCGCCCTAATGGCTACATCACATTTATGCCGTATCTGTACAAATTAAAAATATAATATGTCTCGAGATCACTAACCGTTCGTTAGCCTCATTGCATAATTGCCACAGTCACATTTAAGACACTTTTTAAAAGCAGGAATAATCACACAATTTGGAATTTAGGTTCTAATAATTTTTTTGTGCAGTGCACAAATACAACAAAAGAATCAGATTCTGATTTTTTATCTTTAGATAATATGAGAATTTGGCTTACAATATAACTTAGGCATTCATGCTATGAGGCTAACGCATGTTTTTTTGGAGGGGCAGGAGTTTAATTAAACAAGGGCCGGTAACCAACAATTAATATAAAAGGCATGGCCCTCCTTAACCACCTCAGCCCTCCACCACCCGCCCTAATGGCTACGTTACATTTACGCGTATCTGTACAAATTAAAAATATAACATATCTCGAGATCACTAACCGTTCGTTAGCCTCATTGCATAATTGCCACAGTCACATTTAAGACACTTTTTAAAAGCAGGAATAATCACACAATTTGGAATTTAGGTTCTAATACATTTTTTGTGCAGTGCACAAATACAACAAAAGAATCAGATTCTGATTTTTACTCTGGGATAATATGAAAATTTGGTCAATGATATAACTGAGGCATTCATGCTATGAGGCTAACGCACGTTTTTTTGGAGGGGGAGGAGTTCATTTCAAGAAGGGCCGGTAACCAACAAGTGATATAGAAGGCATGGCTCTCCTTAACCCCTCCCCCCCCCAGCCCTCCACCAGCCGCCCTAATGGCTACATAACATTTATGCTGTATCTGTACAAATTAAAAATATAATATGTCTCGAGATCACTAACCGTTCGTTAGCCTCATTGCATAATTGCCACAGTCACATTTAAGACACTTTTTAAAAGCAGGAATAATCACACAATTTGGAATTTAGGTTCTAATAATTTTTTTGTGCAGTGCACAAATACAACAAAAGAATCAGATTCTGATTTTTTATCTTTAGATAATATGAGAATTTGGCTTACAATATAACTTAGGAATTCATGCTATGAGGCTAACGCACGTTTTTTTGGAGGGGGAGGAGCTCATTTCAAGAAGGGTCGGCAACCAACAAGTGATATAGAAGGCATGGCTCTCCTTAACCCCTCCCCCCCCCCAGCCCTCCACCACCCGCCCTAATGGCTACGTCACATTTACGCATATCTGTACATATTAAAAATATAATATGTCTCAAGATCACTTACTGTTCGTTAGCTTCATTGCATAATTGCCACAGTCACATTTAAGACACTTTTTAAAAGCAGGAATAATCACACAATTTGGAATTTAGGTTCTAATAAATTTTTTGTGCAGTGCACAAATACAACAAAAGAATCAGATTCTGATTTTTACTCTGGGATAATATGAAAATTTGGTCAATGATATAACTGAGGCATTCATGCTATGAGGCTAACGCACGTTTTTTGCAGGGGGAGGAGTTCATTTCAAGAAGGGCCGATAACAAACAAGTGATATAGAAGGCATGGCTCACCTTAACACCCCCCCCCCCCCCAGCCCTCCACCAGCCGCCCTAATGGCTACATCACATTTATGCCGTATCTGTACAAATTAAAAATATAATATGTCTCGAGATCACTTACTGTTCGTTAGCTTCATTGCATAATTGCCACAGTCACATTTAAGACACTTTTTAAAAGCAGGAATAATCACACAATTTGGAATTTAGGTTCTAATAAATTTTTTGTGCAGTGCACAAATACAACAAAAGAATCAGATTCTGATTTTTACTCTGGGATAATATGAAAATTTGGTCAATGATATAACTGAGGCATTCATGCTATGAGGCTAACGCACGTTTTTTGGAGGGGGAGGAGTTCATTTCAAGAAGGGCCGGTAACCAACAAGTGATATAGAAGGCATGGCTCTCCTTAACACCCCCCCCCCCCCCCCCAGCCCTCCACCAGCCGCCCTAATGGCTACATCACATTTATGCCGTATCTGTACAAATTAAAAATATAATATGTCTCGAGATCACTTACTGTTCGTTAGCTTCATTGCATAATTGCCACAGTCACATTTAAGACACTTTTTAAAAGCAGGAATAATCACACAATTTGGAATTTAGGTTCTAATAAATTTTTTGTGCAGTGCACAAATACAACAAAAGAATCAGATTCTGATTTTTACTCTGGGATAATATAAAAATTTGGTCAATGATATAACTGAGGCATTCATGCTATGAGGCTAACGCACGTTTTTTGGAGGGGGAGGAGTTCATTTCAAGAAGGGCCGGTAACCAACAAGTGATATAGAAGGCATGGCTCTCCTTAACCCCCCCCCCCCCCAGCCCTCCATTAGCCGCCCTAATGGCTACATCACATTTATGCCGTATCTGTACAAATTAAAAATATAATATGTCTCGAGATCACTAACCGTTCGTTAGCCTCATTGCATAATTGCCACAGTCACATTTAAGACACTTTTTAAAAGCAGGAATAATCACACAATTTGGAATTTAGGTTCTAATACATTTTTTTGTGCAGTGCACAAATACAACAAAAGAATCAGATTCTGATTTTTTATCTTTAGATAATATGAGAATTTGGCTTACAATATAACTTAGGCATTCATGCTATGAGGCTAACGCATGTTTTTTTGGAGGGGCAGGAGTTTAATTAAACAAGGGCCGGTAACCAACAATTAATATAAAAGGCATGGCTCTCCTTAACCCCCCCCCCCCCCCCCCAGCCCTTCACCACCCGCCCTAATGGCTACGTCACATTTACGCATATCTGTACATATTAAAAATATAATATGTCTCGAGATCACTTACTGTTCGTTAGCTTCATTGCATAATTGCCACAGTCACATTTAAGACACTTTTTAAAAGCAGGAATAATCACACAATTTGGAATTTAGGTTCTAATAAATTTTTTGTGCAGTGCACAAATACAACAAAAGAATCAGATTCTGATTTTTACTCTGGGATAATATGAAAATTTGGTCAATGATATAACTGAGGCATTCATGCTATGAGGCTAACGCACGTTTTTTGGAGGGGGAGGAGTTCATTTCAAGAAGGGCCGGTAACCAACAAGTGATATAGAAGGCATGGCTCTCCTTAACCCCCCCCCCCCCCCCCCAGCCCTCCACCAGCCTCCCTAATGGCTACATCACATTTATGCCGTATCTGTACAAATTAAAAATATAATATGTCTCGAGATCACTAACCGTTCGTTAGCCTCATTGCATAATTGCCACAGTCACATTTAAGACACTTTTTAAAAGCAGGAATAATCACACAATTTGGAATTTAGGTTCTAATAATTTTTTTGTGCAGTGCACAAATACAACAAAAGAATCAGATTCTGATTTTTTATCTTTAGATAATATGAGAATTTGGCTTACAATATAACTTAGGAATTCATGCTATGAGGCTAACGCACGTTTTTTTGGAGGGGGAGGAGTTCATTTCAAGAAGGGCCGGTAACCAACAAGTTATATAGAAGGCATGGCTCTCCTTAACCCCTCCCCCCCCCAGCCCTCCACCAACCGCCCTAATGGCTACGTCACATTTACGCGTATCTGTACAAATTAAAAATATAATATGTCTCGAGATCACTAACCGTTTGTTAGCCTCATTGCATAATTGCCACAGTCACATTTAAGACACTTTTTAAAAGCAGTAATAATCACACAATTTGGAATTTAGGTTCTAATAATTTTTTTGTGCAGTGCACAAATACAACAAAAGAATCAGATTCTGATTTTTTATCTTTAGATAATATGAGAATTTGGCTTACAATATAACTTAGGCATTCATGCTATGAGGCTAATTCATGTTTTTTTGGAGGGGCAGGAGTTTAATTAAACAAGGGCCGGTAACCAACAATTGATATAAAAGGCATGGCCCTCCTTAACCACCTCGGCCCTCCACCACCCGCCCTAATGGCTACGTTACATTTACGCGTATCTGTACAAATTAAAAATATAACATATCTCGAGATCACTAACCGTTCGTTAGCCTCATTGCATAATTGCCACAGTCACATTTAAGACACTTTTTAAAAGCAGGAATAATCACACAATTTGGAATTTAGGTTCTAATAAATTTTTTGTGCAGTGCACAAATACAACAAAAGAATCAGATTCTGATTTTTATCCTTAGATAATATGAAAATTTGGTCAAGATATAACTTAGGCATTCATGCTATGAGGCTAACGTACGTTTTTTTGGAGGGGCAGGAGTTTAATTAAACAAGGGCCGGTAACCAACAAGTGATATAGAAGGCATGGCTCACCTTAAACCCCCCCCCAGCCCTCCACCACCCGCCTAAATGGCTGTTTCACATTTACACCGAATCTGTACAAATAAAAAAAAACATATCTCGAGCTAACAGTTCGTTAGCCTAATTACATAATTGCCACAGTCACATTTAAGACACTTTATAAAAGCAGGAATAATCACACTATAGGGAATTTAGGTTCTAGTAATTTTGTTGTGCAGTGCACAAATACAATAAATGAATCCGATTCTGATTTTTATCCTTAGATAATATGAAAATTTGGTTAACGATATAACTGAGGCATTCATGTTACGAGGCTAACGCACGTTTTTTTGGAGGGGGAGGAGTTTATTTCAAGTAGGGCCGGTAACCAACAATTGATATAGAAGGCATGGCTCTCCTTAACCCCCCCCCCCCCCCCCCCCCCCCCCAGCCCTCCACCACCCGCCCTAATGGCTACGTCACATTTACGCATATCTGTACATATTAAAAATATAATATGTCTCGAGATCACTTTCTGTTCGTTAGCTTCATTGCATAATTGCCACAGTCACATTTAAGACACTTTTTAAAAGCAGGAATAATCACACAATTTGGAATTTAGGTTCTAATAAATTTTTTGTGCAGTGCACAAATACAACAAAAGAATCAGATTCTGATTTTTACTCTGGGATAATATGAAAATTTGGTCAATGATATAACTGAGGCATTCATGCTATGAGGCTAACGCACGTTTTTTGGAGGGGGAGGAGTTCATTTCAAGAAGGGCCGGTAACCAACAAGTGATATAGAAGGCATGGCTCTCCTTAACCCCTCCCCCCCCAGCCCTCCACCAACCGCCCTAATGGCTACGTCACATTTACGCGTATCTGTACAAATTAAAAATATAATATGTCTCGAGATCACTAACCGTTTGTTAGCCTCATTGCATAATTGCCACAGTCACATTTAAGACACTTTTTAAAAGCAGTAATAATCACACAATTTGGAATTTAGGTTCTAATAATTTTTTTGTGCAGTGCACAAATACAACAAAAGAATCAGATTCTGATTTTTTATCTTTAGATAATATGAGAATTTGGCTTACAATATAACTTAGGCATTCATGCTATGAGGCTAATTCATGTTTTTTTGGAGGGGCAGGAGTTTAATTAAACAAGGACCGGTAACCAACAATTGATATAAAAGGCATGGCCCTCCTTAACCACCTCGGCCCTCCACCACCCGCCCTAATGGCTACGTTACATTTACGCGTATCTGTACAAATTAAAAATATAACATATCTCGAGATCACTAACCGTTCGTTAGCCTCATTGCATAATTGCCACAGTCACATTTAAGACACTTTTTAAAAGCAGGAATAATCACACAATTTGGAATTTAGGTTCTAATAATTTTTTTGTGCAGTGCACAAATACAACAAAAGAATCAGATTCTGATTTTTTATCTTTAGATAATATGAGAATTTGGCTTACAATATAACTTAGGAATTCATGCTATGAGGCTAACGCACGTTTTTTTGGAGGGGGAGGAGTTCATTTCAAGAAGGGCCGGTAACCAACAAGTTATATAGAAGGCATGGCTCTCCTTAACCCCTCCCCCCCCCAGCCCTCCACCAACCGCCCTAATGGCTACGTCACATTTACGCGTATCTGTACAAATTAAAAATATAATATGTCTCGAGATCACTAACCGTTTGTTAGCCTCATTGCATAATTGCCACAGTCACATTTAAGACACTTTTTAAAAGCAGGAATAATCACACAATTTGGAATTTAGGTTCTAATAATTTTTTTGTGCAGTGCACAAATACAACAAAAGAATCAGATTCTGATTTTTTATCTTTAGATAATATGAGAATTTGGCTTACAATATAACTTAGGCATTCATGCTATGAGGCTAATTCATGTTTTTTTGGAGGGGCAGGAGTTTAATTAAACAAGGGCCGGTAACCAACAATTGATATAAAAGGCATGGCCCTCCTTAACCACCTCGGCCCTCCACCACCCGCCCTAATGGCTACGTTACATTTACGCGTATCTGTACAAATTAAAAATATAACATATCTCGAGATCACTAACCGTTCGTTAGCCTCATTGCATAATTGCCACAGTCACATTTAAGACACTTTTTAAAAGCAGGAATAATCACACAATTTGGAATTTAGGTTCTAATAAATTTTTTGTGCAGTGCACAAATACAACAAAAGAATCAGATTCTGATTTTTATCCTTAGATAATATGAAAATTTGGTCAAGATATAACTTAGGCATTCATGCTATGAGGCTAACGTACGTTTTTTTGGAGGGGCAGGAGTTTAATTAAACAAGGGCCGGTAACCAACAAGTGATATAGAAGGCATGGCTCACCTTAAACCCCCCCCCAGCCCTCCACCACCCGCCTAAATGGCTGTTTCACATTTACACCGAATCTGTACAAATAAAAAAAAACATATCTCGAGCTAACAGTTCGTTAGCCTAATTACATAATTGCCACAGTCACATTTAAGACACTTTATAAAAGCAGGAATAATCACACTATAGGGAATTTAGGTTCTAGTAATTTTGTTGTGCAGTGCACAAATACAATAAATGAATCCGATTCTGATTTTTATCCTTAGATAATATGAAAATTTGGTTAACGATATAACTGAGGCATTCATGTTACGAGGCTAACGCACGTTTTTTTGGAGGGGGAGGAGTTTATTTCAAGTAGGGCCGGTAACCAACAATTGATATAGAAGGCATGGCTCTCCTTAACCCCCCCCCCCCCCCCCCCCCCAGCCCTCCACCACCCGCCCTAATGGCTACGTCACATTTACGCATATCTGTACATATTAAAAATATAATATGTCTCGAGATCACTTTCTGTTCGTTAGCTTCATTGCATAATTGCCACAGTCACATTTAAGACACTTTTTAAAAGCAGGAATAATCACACAATTTGGAATTTAGGTTCTAATAAATTTTTTGTGCAGTGCACAAATACAACAAAAGAATCAGATTCTGATTTTTACTCTGGGATAATATGAAAATTTGGTCAATGATATAACTGAGGCATTCATGCTATGAGGCTAACGCACGTTTTTTGGAGGGGGAGGAGTTCATTTCAAGAAGGGCCGGTAACCAACAAGTGATATAGAAGGCATGGCTCTCCTTAACCCCTCCCCCCCCCAGCCCTCCACCAACCGCCCTAATGGCTACGTCACATTTACGCGTATCTGTACAAATTAAAAATATAATATGTCTCGAGATCACTAACCGTTTGTTAGCCTCATTGCATAATTGCCACAGTCACATTTAAGACACTTTTTAAAAGCAGTAATAATCACACAATTTGGAATTTAGGTTCTAATAATTTTTTTGTGCAGTGCACAAATACAACAAAAGAATCAGATTCTGATTTTTTATCTTTAGATAATATGAGAATTTGGCTTACAATATAACTTAGGCATTCATGCTATGAGGCTAATTCATGTTTTTTTGGAGGGGCAGGAGTTTAATTAAACAAGGACCGGTAACCAACAATTGATATAAAAGGCATGGCCCTCCTTAACCACCTCGGCCCTCCACCACCCGCCCTAATGGCTACGTTACATTTACGCGTATCTGTACAAATTAAAAATATAACATATCTCGAGATCACTAACCGTTCGTTAGCCTCATTGCATAATTGCCACAGTCACATTTAAGACACTTTTTAAAAGCAGGAATAATCACACAATTTGGAATTTAGGTTCTAATAATTTTTTTGTGCAGTGCACAAATACAACAAAAGAATCAGATTCTGATTTTTATCCTTAGATAATATGAAAATTTGGTCAAGATATAACTTAGGCATTCATGCTGTGAGGCTAACGTACGTTTTTTTGGAGGGGCAGGAGTTTAATTAAACAAGGGCCGGTAACCAACAAGTGATATAGAAGGCATGGCTCACCTTAAACCCCCCCCCAGCCCTCCACCACCCGCCTAAATGGCTGTTTCACATTTACACCGAATCTGTACAAATAAAAAAAAACATATCTCGAGCTAACAGTTCGTTAGCCTAATTACATAATTGCCACAGTCACATTTAAGACACTTTATAAAAGCAGGAATAATCACACTATAGGGAATTTAGGTTCTAGTAATTTTGTTGTGCAGTGCACAAATACAATAAATGAATCCGATTCTGATTTTTATCCTTAGATAATATGAAAATTTGGTTAACGATATAACTGAGGCATTCATGCTACGAGGCTAACGCACGTTTTTTTGGAGGGGGAGGAGTTTATTTCAAGTAGGGCCGGTAACCAACAATTGATATAGAAGGCATGGCTCTCCTTAACCCCCCCCCAGCCCTCCACCACCCGCCCTAATGGCTACGTCACATTTACGCATATCTGTACATATTAAAAATATAATATGTCTCGAGATCACTTACTGTTCGTTAGCTTCATTGCATAATTGCCACAGTCACATTTAAGACACTTTTTAAAAGCAGGAATAATCACACAATTTGGAATTTAGGTTCTAATACATTTTTTGTGCAGTGCACAAATACAACAAAAGAATCAGATTCTGATTTTTACTCTGGGATAATATGAAAATTTGGTCAATGATATAACTGAGGCATTCATGCTATGAGGCTAACGCACGTTTTTTGGAGGGGGAGGAGTTCATTTCAAGAAGGGCCGATAACAAACAAGTGATATAGAAGGCATGGCTCACCTTAACACCCCCCCCCCCCCCCAGCCCTCCACCAGCCGCCCTAATGGCTACATCACATTTATGCCGTATCTGTACAAATTAAAAATATAATATGTCTCGAGATCACTAACCGTTCGTTAGCCTCATTGCATAATTGCCACAGTCACATTTAAGACACTTTTTAAAAGCAGGAATAATCACACAATTTGGAATTTAGGTTCTAATAATTTTTTTGTGCAGTGCACAAATACAACAAAAGAATCAGATTCTGATTTTTTATCTTTAGATAATATGAGAATTTGGCTTACAATATAACTTAGGCATTCATGCTATGAGGCTAACGCATGTTTTTTTGGAGGGGCAGGAGTTTAATTAAACAAGGGCCGGTAACCAACAATTAATATAAAAGGCATGGCCCTCCTTAACCACCTCAGCCCTCCACCACCCGCCCTAATGGCTACGTTACATTTACGCGTATCTGTACAAATTAAAAATATAACATATCTCGAGATCACTAACCGTTCGTTAGCCTCATTGCATAATTGCCACAGTCACATTTAAGACACTTTTTAAAAGCAGGAATAATCACACAATTTGGAATTTAGGTTCTAATACATTTTTTGTGCAGTGCACAAATACAACAAAAGAATCAGATTCTGATTTTTACTCTGGGATAATATGAAAATTTGGTCAATGATATAACTGAGGCATTCATGCTATGAGGCTAACGCACGTTTTTTTGGAGGGGGAGGAGTTCATTTCAAGAAGGGCCGGTAACCAACAAGTGATATAGAAGGCATGGCTCTCCTTAACCCCTCCCCCCCCCAGCCCTCCACCAGCCGCCCTAATGGCTACATAACATTTATGCTGTATCTGTACAAATTAAAAATATAATATGTCTCGAGATCACTAACCGTTCGTTAGCCTCATTGCATAATTGCCACAGTCACATTTAAGACACTTTTTAAAAGCAGGAATAATCACACAATTTGGAATTTAGGTTCTAATAATTTTTTTGTGCAGTGCACAAATACAACAAAAGAATCAGATTCTGATTTTTTATCTTTAGATAATATGAGAATTTGGCTTACAATATAACTTAGGAATTCATGCTATGAGGCTAACGCACGTTTTTTTGGAGGGGGAGGAGCTCATTTCAAGAAGGGCCGGCAACCAACAAGTGATATAGAAGGCATGGCTCTCCTTAACCCCTCCCCCCCCCCAGCCCTCCACCACCCGCCCTAATGGCTACGTCACATTTACGCATATCTGTACATATTAAAAATATAATATGTCTCAAGATCACTTACTGTTCGTTAGCTTCATTGCATAATTGCCACAGTCACATTTAAGACACTTTTTAAAAGCAGGAATAATCACACAATTTGGAATTTAGGTTCTAATAAATTTTTTGTGCAGTGCACAAATACAACAAAAGAATCAGATTCTGATTTTTACTCTGGGATAATATGAAAATTTGGTCAATGATATAACTGAGGCATTCATGCTATGAGGCTAACGCACGTTTTTTGCAGGGGGAGGAGTTCATTTCAAGAAGGGCCGATAACAAACAAGTGATATAGAAGGCATGGCTCACCTTAACACCCCCCCCCCCCCAGCCCTCCACCAGCCGCCCTAATGGCTACATCACATTTATGCCGTATCTGTACAAATTAAAAATATAATATGTCTCGAGATCACTTACTGTTCGTTAGCTTCATTGCATAATTGCCACAGTCACATTTAAGACACTTTTTAAAAGCAGGAATAATCACACAATTTGGAATTTAGGTTCTAATAAATTTTTTGTGCAGTGCACAAATACAACAAAAGAATCAGATTCTGATTTTTACTCTGGGATAATATGAAAATTTGGTCAATGATATAACTGAGGCATTCATGCTATGAGGCTAACGCACGTTTTTTGGAGGGGGAGGAGTTCATTTCAAGAAGGGCCGGTAACCAACAAGTGATATAGAAGGCATGGCTCTCCTTAACCTCCCCCCCCCCCCCCCCCCAGCCCTCCATTAGCCGCCCTAATGGCTACATCACATTTATGCCGTATCTGTACAAATTAAAAATATAATATGTCTCGAGATCACTAACCGTTCGTTAGCCTCATTGCATAATTGCCACAGTCACATTTAAGACACTTTTTAAAAGCAGGAATAATCACACAATTTGGAATTTAGGTTCTAATACATTTTTTTGTGCAGTGCACAAATACAACAAAAGAATCAGATTCTGATTTTTTATCTTTAGATAATATGAGAATTTGGCTTACAATATAACTTAGGCATTCATGCTATGAGGCTAACGCATGTTTTTTTGGAGGGGCAGGAGTTTAATTAAACAAGGGCCGGTAACCAACAATTAATATAAAAGGCATGGCCCTCCTTAACCACCCCAGCCCTCCACCACCCGCCCTAATGGCTACGTTACATTTACGCGTATCTGTACAAATTAAAAATATAACATATCTCGAGATCACTAACCGTTCGTTAGCCTCATTGCATAATTGCCACAGTCACATTTAAGACACTTTTTAAAAGCAGGAATAATCACACAATTTGGAATTTAGGTTCTAATAAATTTTTTGTGCAGTGCACAAATACAACAAAAGAATCAGATTCTGATTTTTACTCTGGGATAATATGAAAATTTGGTCAATGATATAACTGAGGCATTCATGCTATGAGGCTAACGCACGTTTTTTTGGAGGGGGAGGAGTTCATTTCAAGAAGGGCCGGTAACCAACAAGTGATATAGAAGGCATGGCTCTCCTTAACCCCTCCCCCCCCCCAGCCCCCCAGCCCTCCATTAGCCGCCCTAATGGCTACATCACATTTATGCCGTATCTGTACAAATTAAAAATATAATATGTCTCGAGATCACTAACCGTTCGTTAGCCTCATTGCATAATTGCCACAGTCACATTTAAGACACTTTTTAAAAGCAGGAATAATCACACAATTTGGAATTTAGGTTCTAATACATTTTTTTGTGCAGTGCACAAATACAACAAAAGAATCAGATTCTGATTTTTTATCTTTAGATAATATGAGAATTTGGCTTACAATATAACTTAGGCATTCATGCTATGAGGCTAACGCATGTTTTTTTGGAGGGGCAGGAGTTTAATTAAACAAGGGCCGGTAACCAACAATTAATATAAAAGGCATGGCCCTCCTTAACCACCCCAGCCCTCCACCACCCGCCCTAATGGCTACGTTACATTTACGCGTATCTGTACAAATTAAAAATATAACATATCTCGAGATCACTAACCGTTCGTTAGCCTCATTGCATAATTGCCACAGTCACATTTAAGACACTTTTTAAAAGCAGGAATAATCACACAATTTGGAATTTAGGTTCTAATAAATTTTTTGTGCAGTGCACAAATACAACAAAAGAATCAGATTCTGATTTTTACTCTGGGATAATATGAAAATTTGGTCAATGATATAACTGAGGCATTCATGCTATGAGGCTAACGCACGTTTTTTTGGAGGGGGAGGAGTTCATTTCAAGAAGGGCCGGTAACCAACAAGTGATATAGAAGGCATGGCTCTCCTTAACCCCTCCCCCCCCCCAGCCCTCCACCAGCCGCCCTAATGGCTACATCACATTTATGCTGTATCTGTACAAATTAAAAATATAATATGTCTCGAGATCACTAACCGTTCGTTAGCCTCATTGCATAATTGCCACAGTCACATTTAAGACACTTTTTAAAAGCAGGAATAATCACACAATTTGGAATTGAGGTTCTAATAATTTTTTTGTGCAGTGCACAAATACAACAAAAGAATCAGATTCTGATTTTTTATCTTTAGATAATATGAGAATTTGGCTTACAATATAACTTAGGAATTCATGCTATGAGGCTAACGCACGTTTTTTTGGAGGGGGAGGAGCTCATTTCAAGAAGGGCCGGCAACCAACAAGTGATATAGAAGGCATGGCTCTCCTTAACCCCCCCCCCCCCCCCCCCCCCCCCCCAGCCCTTCACCACCCGCCCTAATGGCTACGTCACATTTACGCATATCTGTACATATTAAAAATATAATATGTCTCGAGATCACTTACTGTTCGTTAGCTTCATTGCATAATTGCCACAGTCACATTTAAGACACTTTTTAAAAGCAGGAATAATCACACAATTTGGAATTTAGGTTCTAATAAATTTTTTGTGCAGTGCACAAATACAACAAAAGAATCAGATTCTGATTTTTACTCTGGGATAATATGAAAATTTGGTCAATGATATAACTGAGGCATTCATGCTATGAGGCTAACGCACGTTTTTTGGAGGGGGAGGAGTTCATTTCAAGAAGGGCCGGTAACCAACAAGTGATATAGAAGGCATGGCTCTCCTTAACCCCCCCCCCCCCCCCCCCCCAGCCCTCCACCAGCCTCCCTAATGGCTACATCACATTTATGCCGTATCTGTACAAATTAAAAATATAATATGTCTCGAGATCACTAACCGTTCGTTAGCCTCATTGCATAATTGCCACAGTCACATTTAAGACACTTTTTAAAAGCAGGAATAATCACACAATTTGGAATTTAGGTTCTAATAATTTTTTTGTGCAGTGCACAAATACAACAAAAGAATCAGATTCTGATTTTTTATCTTTAGATAATATGAGAATTTGGCTTACAATATAACTTAGGAATTCATGCTATGAGGCTAACGCACGTTTTTTTGGAGGGGGAGGAGTTCATTTCAAGAAGGGCCGGTAACCAACAAGTTATATAGAAGGCATGGCTCTCCTTAACCCCTCCCCCCCCCAGCCCTCCACCAACCGCCCTAATGGCTACGTCACATTTACGCGTATCTGTACAAATTAAAAATATAATATGTCTCGAGATCACTAACCGTTTGTTAGCCTCATTGCATAATTGCCACAGTCACATTTAAGACACTTTTTAAAAGCAGTAATAATCACACAATTTGGAATTTAGGTTCTAATAATTTTTTTGTGCAGTGCACAAATACAACAAAAGAATCAGATTCTGATTTTTTATCTTTAGATAATATGAGAATTTGGCTTACAATATAACTTAGGCATTCATGCTATGAGGCTAATTCATGTTTTTTTGGAGGGGCAGGAGTTTAATTAAACAAGGGCCGGTAACCAACAATTGATATAAAAGGCATGGCCCTCCTTAACCACCTCGGCCCTCCACCACCCGCCCTAATGGCTACGTTACATTTACGCGTATCTGTACAAATTAAAAATATAACATATCTCGAGATCACTAACCGTTCGTTAGCCTCATTGCATAATTGCCACAGTCACATTTAAGACACTTTTTAAAAGCAGGAATAATCACACAATTTGGAATTTAGGTTCTAATAAATTTTTTGTGCAGTGCACAAATACAACAAAAGAATCAGATTCTGATTTTTATCCTTAGATAATATGAAAATTTGGTCAAGATATAACTTAGGCATTCATGTTACGAGGCTAACGTACGTTTTTTTGGAGGGGCAGGAGTTTAATTAAACAAGGGCCGGTAACCAACAAGTGATATAGAAGGCATGGCTCACCTTAAACCCCCCCCCAGCCCTCCACCACCCGCCTAAATGGCTGTTTCACATTTACACCGAATCTGTACAAATAAAAAAAAACATATCTCGAGCTAACAGTTCGTTAGCCTAATTACATAATTGCCACAGTCACATTTAAGACACTTTATAAAAGCAGGAATAATCACACTATAGGGAATTTAGGTTCTAGTAATTTTGTTGTGCAGTGCACAAATACAATAAATGAATCCGATTCTGATTTTTATCCTTAGATAATATGAAAATTTGGTTAACGATATAACTGAGGCATTCATGTTACGAGGCTAACGCACGTTTTTTTGGAGGGGGAGGAGTTTATTTCAAGTAGGGCCGGTAACCAACAATTGATATAGAAGGCATGGCTCTCCTTAACCCCCCCCCCCCCCCCAGCCCTCCACCACCCGCCCTAATGGCTACGTCACATTTACGCATATCTGTACATATTAAAAATATAATATGTCTCGAGATCACTTTCTGTTCGTTAGCTTCATTGCATAATTGCCACAGTCACATTTAAGACACTTTTTAAAAGCAGGAATAATCACACAATTTGGAATTTAGGTTCTAATAAATTTTTTGTGCAGTGCACAAATACAACAAAAGAATCAGATTCTGATTTTTACTCTGGGATAATATGAAAATTTGGTCAATGATATAACTGAGGCATTCATGCTATGAGGCTAACGCACGTTTTTTGGAGGGGGAGGAGTTCATTTCAAGAAGGGCCGGTAACCAACAAGTGATATAGAAGGCATGGCTCTCCTTAACCCCCCCCCCCAGCCCTCCATTAGCCGCCCTAATGGCTACATCACATTTATGCCGTATCTGTACAAATTAAAAATATAATATGTCTCGAGATCACTAACCGTTCGTTAGCCTCATTGCATAATTGCCACAGTCACATTTAAGACACTTTTTAAAAGCAGGAATAATCACACAATTTGGAATTGAGGTTCTAATAATTTTTTTGTGCAGTGCACAAATACAACAAAAGAATCAGATTCTGATTTTTTATCTTTAGATAATATGAGAATTTGGCTTACAATATAACTTAGGCATTCATGCTATGAGGCTAACGCACGTTTTTTTGGAGGGGGAGGAGTTCATTTCAAGAAGGGCCGGCAACCAACAAGTGATATAGAAGGCATGGCTCTCCTTAACCCCTCCCCCCCCCCCCCAGCCCTCCACCACCCGCCCTAATGGCTACGTCACATTTACGCATATCTGTACATATTAAAAATATAATATGTCTCGAGATCACTTACTGTTCGTTAGCTTCATTGCATAATTGCCACAGTCACATTTAAGACACTTTTTAAAAGCAGGAATAATCACACAATTTGGAATTTAGGTTCTAATAAATTTTTTGTGCAGTGCACAAATACAACAAAAGAATCAGATTCTGATTCTTACTCTGGGATAATATGAAAATTTGGTCAATGATATAACTGAGGCATTCATGCTATGAGGCTAACGCACGTTTTTTGGAGGGGGAGGAGTTCATTTCAAGAAGGGCCGGTAACCAACAAGTGATATAGAAGGCATGGCTCTCCTTAACCCCCCCCCCCCCCCCCCCCCAGCCCTCCATTAGCCGCCCTAATGGCTACATCACATTTATGCCGTATCTGTACAAATTAAAAATATATAATATGTCTCGAGATCACTAACCGTTCGTTAGCCTCATTGCATAATTGCCACAGTCACATTTAAGACACTTTTTAAAAGCAGGAATAATCACACAATTTGGAATTTAGGTTCTAATACATTTTTTGTGCAGTGCACAAATACAACAAAAGAATCAGATTCTGATTTTTTTATCTTTAGATAATTTGAAAATTTGGCTTACAATATAACTTAGGCATTCATGCTATGAGGCTAACGCATGTTTTTTTGGAGGGGCAGGAGTTTAATTAAACAAGGGCCGGTAACCAACAATTAATATAAAAGGCATGGCCCTCCTTAACCACCCCAGCCCTCCACCACCCGCCCTAATGGCTACGTTACATTTACGCGTATCTGTACAAATTAAAAATATAACATATCTCGAGATCACTAACCGTTCGTTAGCCTCATTGCATAATTGCCACAGTCACATTTAAGACACTTTTTAAAAGCAGGAATAATCACACAATTTGGAATTTAGGTTCTAATAAATTTTTTGTGCAGTGCACAAATACAACAAAAGAATCAGATTCTGATTTTTACTCTGGGATAATATGAAAATTTGGTCAATGATATAACTGAGGCATTCATGCTATGAGGCTAACGCACGTTTTTTTGGAGGGGGAGGAGTTCATTTCAAGAAGGGCCGGTAACCAACAAGTGATATAGAAGGCATGGCTCTCCTTAACCCCTCCCCCCCCCAGCCCTCCACCAGCCGCCCTAATGGCTACATCACATTTATGCTGTATCTGTACAAATTAAAAATATAATATGTCTCGAGATCACTAACCGTTCGTTAGCCTCATTGCATAATTGCCACAGTCACATTTAAGACACTTTTTAAAAGCAGGAATAATCACACAATTTGGAATTTAGGTTCTAATAATTTATTTGTGCAGTGCACAAATACAACAAAAGAATCAGATTCTGATTTTTACTCTGGGATAATATGAAAATTTGGTCAATGATATAACTGAGGCATTCATGCTGTGAGGCTAACGCACGTTTTTTGGAGGGGGAGGAGTTCATTTCAAGAAGGGCCGGTAACCAACAAGTGATATAGAAGGCATGGCTCTCCTTAACCCCCCCCCCCCCCCCCCCAGCCCTCCACCAGCCGCCCTAATGGCTACATCACATTTATGCCGTATCTGTACAAATTAAAAATATAATATGTCTCGAGATCACTTACTGTTCGTTAGCTTCATTGCATAATTGCCACAGTCACATTTAAGACACTTTTTAAAAGCAGGAATAATCACACAATTTGGAATTTAGGTTCTAATAAATTTTTTGTGCAGTGCACAAATACAACAAAAGAATCAGATTCTGATTCTTACTCTGGGATAATATGAAAATTTGGTCAATGATATAACTGAGGCATTCATGCTATGAGGCTAACGCACGTTTTTTGGAGGGGGAGGAGTTCATTTCAAGAAGGGCCGGTAACCAACAAGTGATATAGAAGGCATGGCTCTCCTTAACCCCCCCCCCCCCAGCCCTCCATTAGCCGCCCTAATGGCTACATCACATTTATGCCGTATCTGTACAAATTAAAAATATAATATGTCTCGAGATCACTAACCGTTCGTTAGCCTCATTGCATAATTGCCACAGTCACATTTAAGACACTTTTTAAAAGCAGGAATAATCACACAATTTGGAATTTAGGTTCTAATACATTTTTTGTGCAGTGCACAAATACAACAAAAGAATCAGATTCTGATTTTTTTATCTTTAGATAATATGAAAATTTGGCTTACAATATAACTTAGGCATTCATGCTATGAGGCTAACGCATGTTTTTTTGGAGGGGCAGGAGTTTAATTAAACAAGGGCCGGTAACCAACAATTAATATAAAAGGCATGGCCCTCCTTAACCACCCCAGCCCTCCACCACCCGCCCTAATGGCTACGTTACATTTACGCGTATCTGTACAAATTAAAAATATAACATATCTCGAGATCACTAACCGTTCGTTAGCCTCATTGCATAATTGCCACAGTCACATTTAAGACACTTTTTAAAAGCAGGAATAATCACACAATTTGGAATTTAGGTTCTAATAAATTTTTTGTGCAGTGCACAAATACAACAAAAGAATCAGATTCTGATTTTTACTCTGGGATAATATGAAAATTTGGTCAATGATATAACTGAGGCATTCATGCTATGAGGCTAACGCACGTTTTTTTGGAGGGGGAGGAGTTCATTTCAAGAAGGGCCGGTAACCAACAAGTGATATAGAAGGCATGGCTCTCCTTAACCCCTCCCCCCCCCAGCCCTCCACCAGCCGCCCTAATGGCTACATCACATTTATGCTGTATCTGTACAAATTAAAAATATAATATGTCTCGAGATCACTAACCGTTCGTTAGCCTCATTGCATAATTGCCACAGTCACATTTAAGACACTTTTTAAAAGCAGGAATAATCACACAATTTGGAATTGAGGTTCTAATAATTTTTTTGTGCAGTGCACAAATACAACAAAAGAATCAGATTCTGATTTTTTATCTTTAGATAATATGAGAATTTGGCTTACAATATAACTTAGGAATTCATGCTATGAGGCTAACGCACGTTTTTTTGGAGGGGGAGGAGCTCATTTCAAGAAGGGCCGGCAACCAACAAGTGATATAGAAGGCATGGCTCTCCTTAACCCCCCCCCCCCCCCCCCCCAGCCCTTCACCACCCGCCCTAATGGCTACGTCACATTTACGCATATCTGTACATATTAAAAATATAATATGTCTCGAGATCACTAACCGTTCGTTAGCTTCATTGCATAATTGCCACAGTCACATTTAAGACACTTTTTAAAAGCAGGAATAATCACACAATTTGGAATTTAGGTTCTAATAAATTTTTTGTGCAGTGCACAAATACAACAAAAGAATCAGATTCTGATTTTTACTCTGGGATAATATGAAAATTTGGTCAATGATATAACTGAGGCATTCATGCTATGAGGCTAACGCCTGTTTTTTGGAGGGGGAGGAGTTCATTTCAAGAAGGGCCGGTAACCAACAAGTGATATAGAAGGCATGGCTCTCCTTAACCCCCCCCCCCCCCCCCCCCCCAGCCCTCCATTAGCCGCCCTAATGGCTACATCACATTTATGCCGTATCTGTACAAATTAAAAATATAATATGTCTCGAGATCACTAACCGTTCGTTAGCCTCATTGCATAATTGCCACAGTCACATTTAAGACACTTTTTAAAAGCAGGAATAATCACACAATTTGGAATTGAGGTTCTAATAATTTTTTTGTGCAGTGCACAAATACAACAAAAGAATCAGATTCTGATTTTTTATCTTTAGATAATATGAGAATTTGGCTTACAATATAACTTAGGAATTCATGCTATGAGGCTAACGCACGTTTTTTTGGAGGGGGAGGAGTTCATTTCAAGAAGGGCCGGTAACCAACAAGTGATATAGAAGGCATGGCTCTCCTTAACCCCTCCCCCCCCCAGCCCTCCACCAACCGCCCTAATGGCTACGTCACATTTACGCGTATCTGTACAAATTAAAAATATAATATGTCTCGAGATCACTAACCGTTCGTTAGCCTCATTGCATAATTGCCACAGTCACATTTAAGACACTTTTTAAAAGCAGTAATAATCACACAATTTGGAATTTAGGTTCTAATAATTTTTTTGTGCAGTGCACAAATACAACAAAAGAATCAGATTCTGATTTTTTTTATCTTTAGATAATATGAGAATTTGGCTTACAATATAACTTAGGCATTCATGCTATGAGGCTAACGCATGTTTTTTTGGAGAGGCAGGAGTTTAATTAAACAAGGGCCGGTAACCAACAATTGATATAAAAGGCATGGCCCTCCTTAACCACCTCGGCCCTCCACCACCCGCCCTAATGGCTACGTTACATTTACGCGTATCTGTACAAATTAAAAATATAACATATCTCGAGATCACTAACCGTTCGTTAGCCTCATTGCATAATTGCCACAGTCACATTTAAGACACTTTTTAAAAGCAGGAATAATCACACAATTTGGAATTTAGGTTCTAATAAATTTTTTGTGCAGTGCACAAATACAACAAAAGAATCAGATTCTGATTTTTATCCTTAGATAATATGAAAATTTGGTCAAGATATAACTTAGGCATTCATGCTATGAGGCTAACGTACGTTTTTTTGGAGGGGCAGGAGTTTAATTAAACAAGGGCCGGTGACCAACAAGTGATATAGAAGGCATGGCTCACCTTAAACCCCCCCCCCAGCCCTCCACCACCCGCCTAAATGGCTGTTTCACATTTACACCGAATCTGTACAAATAAAAAAAAACATATCTCGAGTTAACAGTTCGTTAGCCTAATTACATAATTGCCACAGTCACATTTAAGACACTTTATAAAAGCAGGAATAATCACACTATAGGGAATTTAGGTTCTAGTAATTTTGTTGTGCAGTGCACAAATACAATAAATGAATCCGATTCTGATTTTTATCCTTAGATAATATGAAAATTTGGTTAACGATATAACTGAGGCATTCATGCTACGAGGCTAACGCACGTTTTTTTGGAGGGGGAGGAGTTTATTTCAAGTAGGGCCGGTAACCAACAATTGATATAGAAGGCATGGCCCTCTTTAACCACCACCCCCCCCCCCAGCCCTCCACCAGCCGCCCTAATGGCTACGTCACATTTACGCCGTATCTGTACAAATAAAAAAAAACATCTCGAGATCATTAACAGTTCGTTAGCCTCATTGTATAATTGCCACAGTCAAAACTTTTTAAAAGCAGGAATAATCACACTATTGGGAATTTAGGTTCTTTTAATTTTGTTGTGCAATGCACAATTGAAATAAATGAGTCAGATTCTAATTTTTATCCTTGAATAAATATTAAAATTTGGTCAACGATATAACTTAGGCATTCATGCTATGAGGCTAACGCACGTTTTTTTGAAAAGACGCCACTTACCAACATTTGACAGAGAAGGCTGCTCTACGTCACACTCCCTGTAATCCGTCAGAAATACGATGGCCGGCATAAACAGACCTGTAGCCTCCTTTTCCCAGCAGGCCTTTCTTCTTGTTTTTTGCTGCAGAGACACACCAAATACCTTCAGTTATGACTGAGGAAAAAGTAATTTAGCAGGATGTGAATGTTTTCCTTCACTGAATAAGACACCTGAATATTATTTTCACCTATAGATGTGTCTCCACTGCTGGTCTCTGCTTCATCCTCACTTGTTTCGCTGCTTGAATCATCAAATGAAGACTGGTTCCTCCATCTTCATGGAGAAGAGCTTTTGTCTTGTGAAGAAGATCTTCTGGCCTCTAAAGAAGATTTTCTACGTTCTGAAGAACTGTTACCATCTGAGGTTTAGAGAAGAAGACCAGACACATGTTTTAGACTCTGTAGCTAAAGAAAAAGTTGACCTAAAATAAAAGGACTCCTTTTTTATGAGGGAAAAACGTGAAAATAAAACAGAACTTTTCTAATGTCTTTTAACCAGATTCATTGACAGACATTTAAAGACAGGCAGAGGCTGATTAGATGAAGTGGATTACATCAGCAGATTTTGGTTCAGATCAATTCTGGATCAACAACCAAACAGTTCACAGTTTTTCAAAGAGAATAATCCTGAATCAACAGTTTAGTTAAAGTTCAACAGTTTGATGTTATTTTAAGGGAAAGACTGAAACGTTAAGGTTAACATTAAGGTTAGCAGAAGATAAGCTTTGAAAAAAAATATTTAAAATGGATGTTGTTTCACCAATTTCTGTTATCCTCATGTGGATGTTCAATTTTTTATCTGAGCTTTCTCATTTTTCCTTTAAAAAATTTAATTATTATTATATTTTGGAGTTTGTAGAAGTCACTCATGAATTCTTCGATCAAAATAAATATTCCCCACAGACTAAAATCACATATCTGACTAAATATTATAAGCTGCAAGTTTGTCGTTTATTATTTCAAAATGTCCCCAATTCCCTGACAAAGCTTCAAAGATCATTTATTTAATGTAAAACATTAGTAAAATATGAATATATTAAACCATATACCTGAACTTATCTTAAAATCCAACTTTTACTGCTTTTTAAATTTACCTTTACTAGTAAAACAGAGCTTCATTACCAATCAGTTTTGCTGTTGTGTTTCGCGATTTCATCAAAGGAATATATTTTGGAGAAAAGATGTCTGCGTTTACTCCTTAGAGTCTCTAAGCAGTCTGTTGATCTCTAAGTGTGTTGCTATAGCAACAATCTGTGACATCACAAAGAAGAACCCAAAGCCTGACTGAACTGTGCCATCTTGTTACCATGGAGATGTTAATTTAAATAATAACAATGCACACCTTTGTATTTATAATCAAATGACTAAATCACATGCCAAATCTTTGCTGAAACATGTATTGTTTTTTATTACATCTCTGGGTGGAGGGAAGGGTTGCCAATTTTTTTTTTCATTTTACTGCCAATTTTTGCATATTGAAACACATGTTTAAACATTATAACCTGGGTGTTTGTCGTTTGACATTTAAAATTTCACCACTAACCTAAAAAGCTTCAAAGATCATTTATTTAATGTAAAATATATGAATTTATTAAATCATAAACCTGAACTTATCTTAAAATTCAACTTTTTCTGCTTTTTAAACTTACCTTTACCAGTAAAACAGCGCTTTGTTAGGTTTTCCATCAGTTTTTCTGTTGTGTTTCGCAGTTTCATCAAAAAGATAGGTTTTTGAAGGAAACCGTTGAACAAACAAAGCTGGCTACATGTTGACGTCTCAGAGTCCCTAAGCGGTCTGTTGATCTCTAAGTGTGTTGCTATAGCAACAATTTGTGACATCACAAAGAAGAACCCAAAGTCTAGCTGAACTGTGACATCATGTCACCGTGGAGATGTTGATTCGAATAATAACAATGCAGGGATAAGGTTTTTACAATTCATACAGCACAGACCAAAAGTTTGGACTATCAGATTATATTTTCATGGAAGGTCTGAACGAGGCAAAAGCTGCTGCCGGTTCAACAAAAAGTTTTTCAAATGAAAATGCTCCTACATATAATTCAGTTTAATGGGCCCATATCTTGCTTTTCTGTAGCCTTTCAGAGTAAACTATGTCCACATTTATGATCATATATTACGTTTGGTTTACTAAAGAACAAATTACATATTAGTTATGTTCATGAACTCTTTTCCTACATGGATGTAAAGCGACTCGCCAGATTTCGCTCATTGGGAGTGTCGCCAATTTCTGACGTCATCGTAGAGCCAGCCTCTGCAGTGTGTCTGCGTTTTGTCCATGCAGCCTCCGGTAAAGCGAAGGGGGGCGGCGTGTGTGTGTTTATCAACAACACGTGGTGTGGGGACGTACGTACTGTCCACCAACACTGTTCGCCTGATGTGGAGTTTTTGTTGCCAATGTGCCGTCCTACCTGCCAAGGGAGTTTACAGCCGTGTTTTTAGCTGCTGTTTACATTCCCCCACGAGCCAACTCTGCAGCGGCTCTCGGCGAGCTCCATGACATCATCAGTGCTCTTGAGACGGCTCACCCTGATGCTGTTTTTATTGCTGCGGGCGACTTTAATCAGTGCAATCTCAGGACCGTATTTCCCAGATATTACCAGCACGTTGACATTCCCACTCGTGACAAGAACATCTTGGATCACGTTTACACCAACATAAAGGGTGCATACAGGGCCGCCCCCTTTGGACACTTTGGACACTCGGACCACATCTCTTTAATTCTGTGCCCAGCATACAGACTCAAACAAGACTCAAACAATCTAATCCAGTCACCAAACAGGTTCAGCTCTGGACCCCTGAGACTGAGAGCAAATTGCAGGACTGTTTCATGACAACAGACTGGGATGTGTTCAAAGCTGCAGCCACTCTGGAGGACTCTTCTGTCAGCACACAGGATTATGCTGACTATGTGACTGGATACATCAGCACTTGTGTGGGAAACATTGTGCCCACCATCCAAGTCAGGAAATTTCCTAACCAGAAGCCCAGGATAAACGGCCATGTACGTCACATGCTGCGTGCTCGCTCCACTGCATTCACATCTGGCAATGAGTCCGAGTACAAAGCTGCGAAGTACGGCCTGAGAAAGGCCATCACAGCAGCAAAGAGGCAGTACAGAGAGAAGCTGGATGGCTTCTATTCTACTGCTGACTCTGGCCGCATGTGGAGGGGCCTACAGCTCATCACAGACTACAGAAGCAGCAATAGCACCATCAGTGCTGCAGACAGCCTGCCCGACGAGCTCAATGCTTTCTACACCCACTTTGAGATGTCCACCCCCCACACGGAGGGACCGTTATACTCTTGGACCATTACACCCCCCTCACCCCCACCAGTCGTCTCATCAGCCCAGGTAAACAAAGCTAGGCAACAGGTCCGGACAACATTCCTGGACGAGCCCTCAGAGCATGTGCTAACGAACTGCCAGACATTCTCACCTCCATAATTAACCTCTCCGTCAGCCAGAGAGTCGTCCCCTCCTACTTCAAGACCACAACCATTGTTCCCTTCCCCAAGAAGAGCCCTCCCACCTGCCTGAATGATTACAGACCAGTAGCACTCACTCCGATCATTATGAAGTGCTTTGAGAGAGTGATAGTGACCCACATTCAAGGCAGCATCCCAGACACACTAGACCCCCTGCAGTACGCATACCAGCCCAACAGGTCCACCTCGGACGCCATTGCTGCAGCACTGCACACCTCCCTCTCATACCTGGAGAATAAAGACTCCAGAAACTGTTCTCCCTTGGAATACACCCCATCATCTGTGACTGGCTCCTGGACTTTTTGACTGGCAGGCCTCAGTCTGTCAGAATAGGGAACAGGACTTCAGCCAGCATCATCACGAACATTGGCACACAACAGGGCAATGTTCTCAGCCCTATCCTCTACACCCTGTTCACCCACGACTGTGCGGCCTCTCATAAGAACAACATCATCCTGAAGTTCGCTGACGACACCGCTGTGATGGGACGCATCACTGGCGGGGACGAAGCAGCCTACAGGAGGGAGGTGGCCAGTCTGGTGACATGGTGTGGGGACAACAACCTCACCCTCTAAACCGACAAGATAAAGGAGATGATAGTGGACATGAGGAAGGAGAGGAGGAACCCTCATCAGCCGCTTTGGTGAAGAAAGCTCATCAGCGGGTGTACTTTAGGGGGGAATCTGATGAGGTTCGGCATATCCCCAAAGATCCTCAGCAACTTCTACAGCTTCATGGTTGAGTCCATCCTGACCAGCTGCATCACAGTGTGGTACGGCAGCTCTACCGCCATGGACCGCAAACGCCTGCAGAGAGTAGTGAAGACTGCGTCCAAGCTCATCAGGACTCCTCTTCCCTCGCTGCAGAGCATATACAAAAAAATGCAGGGTCTCCAGGAGAGCTGCCTCCATCATCAAGGACTCCACCCACCCACAACGAGGTCTGTTCACTCTCCTCCCCTCAGGAGGGAGGTACAGGAGTGTGAAGTGCAGGACCACCAGACTCAAAAACTCTTTTTTCCCCTCTGCCATCAGACTCCTTAACAGCTGACAGGAGTCTGAAACAACAAACTGCACCTTTGCACATCCTCATTGTTCGCTACTGTTTATAATCACTTTTTGCACATTTGCACCCTTAGAATTGCCACTCGACATCTTGTGTTTTTGTGTGTATGTTGTGTGTGAATTGTTTCAGTTTCCTCTATACTTTTTGGCATTCGGAGCAGACAACAAAGAAAGAATTTCATTGTGCAGGGAAACCCGTTTCTTTACTGTCCATATGATAATGAACCCTTTGAATCTTGAATGAAAAAAAAACAATTTTCGGACTTTTGCAAAGATGAATGTGCATATTGTTCATCTGCCTTCAGTAGCCTTGGAGTTTATTCCATTTCAGACAGAATGGAGATGGCTAATGGGTTCACTGGGTTGAAATTCTGTAACAAAATGTAGACAACATCACCAGACGATCATTACAGGTTTTATTCAAATAAGAACATCGTTTTATGTTCTGATTACCAATGGTTGCTAACATTTTCCTTTCTCTTTGAAGCATCAATCTCCATATCAAAAATCCTCTTCACTTTCATCCAAATCATTTTCCTCAAAAAAGTCAACTCAGAGAAGAAAAAGTAACCCCTCTGTTTTTTTCTTTTAATTGTCTGTGTGAGAAGAAGTATTCAAAATTTCTCTCAGTGGATGTCAACTTTAATGGTCAAAGTACAGGCAGGGTCACGGGGGTCAGCAGGCAAACAGAGTCAGGGTCAGGAGACAGAAGATCAGGTCCAGATGTAACGCTCTGTTAGGAAGGCAGAGGCACCAACCAGACTTCACACTGAGCTGAGCTCCATGCAGAGCTTCAGTGAGCTGTGGTTTACAGAGTAAAAGAGTCAGGTGCACAGCAGCATTCAGGAAGTGTGGTTAGAACTCTGGAGATGGTTCCCGATGATGACCAGAGGGGGAGACACTTATGACCTCTGACAGAGCCCCCCTCCTGCGAGAGGCTCCGGAAGTGAGGGGCACTAAAATGAATACATTACGTTTGGGTCGGGCCAGGCTTCTCTTTCGCTGACTTTTTAAATAAATGTTTATAAAAATGTATACTAAAACGATGTGTGGATACTAAACAAATGAATACTTGTTATAAATAAATAATTTTGTTAAAACAGAGAAGGCGCTGTAAGGTAATTGCTATATTAATAACCACTACAGAACAGGAAGCGCAGCATGCAGAGCAGGGGACGCATTGCGCACTTGAATGTAATCTTCCCCCGGCAAGTCTGCATCTATTTTGTTTAGGTATCCCCGATATGGAGCAGAAAGAAGTCAAAGATAAACTAAAGACAGGGGAACTGAAAAGGTAAACACGCACTGCCTGTAAGAGTGAAGTGTGGAAAAGCTTCAAATTGATAGTGGAAAAAATGATGCAGAAACTTGTGTTGGCTTCACTGAATGTAGTCAATGTGGCGCTTTGCTTTCATATGAGAGCAAAAAGACTGGCACCTCGACGCCGAGCAGGCATTTAAACAGCTGTACTGGCAAAAGTGATGATCGTCAACGTCAAACATCTATATTATCATTTGTCCCAAGGACCGCCCCTCTTCACGCTAAGCAGGCCATCACACACAAGTGTGTGGACTTTTGCTGTCATGACCTTAGACCATCTTCCGTAGTCAGTGGCGAAGGTTTCAAAAGTCTGGCCCAAGAGTTGATCAATGTTGGGTCAACTTTTGGGCGCATACCCGTCGACTCGGTCCTCCCCCATTACACCACAGTGTCAAAGGCGTCCGCCAAGAAGGCTGAGGTAAAAAGGAGCTTGTTAATTAAGCCGGTAAAGCGTGTGTCAGAAGTTTCCTCCCACAACAAACACTGTTGCTCTGGGGACGCCTATGCGCTCCGCGCTCGCCCCGCGCGCTCCTCGTCTCCCCTTCCTATTTTTATCTGACACCCCTGGCCAGGGCGGCTCTAGGGAGTAGCGCTTCGTCCCCATTGTGCCGGTGGACGGAGCGAATCGTGTCTGTGCAGAACAATCAGATGTAATACTGGACGTTTTGTGGATGAGGGGTGGATGCGTTGTTACGTGTGGGAGCCTTCAGACTGCCATCGGTCCCGCAGCTCAATGTGAACGAGCAGCGAGAGAACTTTTTGTTTTAAACTTTATTAACAAATATTGCACATACAAAATACCAAACACAAAACTCCACTGTTTGCACTGATTGCAAAATCGGAGGCTGATTAGATGAAGTGGATTACATCAGCAGATTTTGGTTCAGATCAATTCTGGATCAACAACCAAATAGTTCACAGTTTTTCAAAGAGAATAATCCTGAATCAACAGTTTAGTTAAAGTTCAACAGTTTGATGTTATTTTAAGGGAAAGACTGAAACGTTGAATGGTTGCATTAAATTATTGCTTTAACTTTTTTAATTTCTTTATCAAGCTTTGTTGAGTATTAACATGAGTAACGCTTTTAAGATTATGGGACTAGGGGCAATAATCAGAAATCGTCTCAGGGAGCCCAAGTTATGTAAATGAAAACAAGACAGCGATGAAAGTAAAATGCAAATTGTTTGTATTAACAGAAAATAAACATTTAAACAATACAAAAAAAACAAAAGGAACTTGGATATGGGTCTGAGTCCTATTAAGGTGTTTCCAAAAGTCTACTGGTGATGATGTAGTTGAGTTTTGCTGCAGCTGAGGAGTCGTTATTGAAGGTGGTAGTATCAGGATCTCAGATCATGTGGTTGGGTAGCTCGCCATCAAGTTGCAGATCAAAGAATACACAAAAAAAACCCTGACCGATGAGTAGGTCTCTTTGGGGTTAGTCAAATGGAAGTGTTGAGGTTTCCAATTATGTTTGTATCAAGAACAAGGTTTCAGGCGTCCTGGTGTGGCCACAGCAACAGCTGAGAGCAGGAAGCAGGAAGTAGCAAGCAGGAAGTGCACCAACTGACCTGGAGCTTATTTCCACATTGACCCTTTCACAATAAGGGCGGGGCCAGGTGTTCCCACTTAGTCTGATGGCAAGGGGTTAAACATGAAATATTTCTTTCTTCTTGAACATTTCATTTGATTTTTATAACAAAGTGACAGATAACTATTCAATGTTATGGTAAAAAGAAGAGATTTTTCTGCCAAACCTTTGACAAAACTTGTGTCTTAAATTGAGAAGAAGAAAGAAAATAAGCTTTGAAACATTATTTTAAATTTATTTTCTGACCTACTTATTATAGCAAGTTTTTTTATAAAGGCTTCTCCAACATATTATAATTTAAAGAAATGATTTTTTTTCACTTTTTTATTGATCCTTCTGTCAGATTGAGTCCAAATCAGCTTCTAAGGTCAAATATTTTGCACAGTAATCTGTTTGTTAACAGTGAGAGGCAACAGATAGTCTTCTAATCGTCTTACCGCTGTCAGATTTTGAGTCAAGTGGTTCTGGTTCTGGTTCTGGGCTGCTGCTGGCCTGAGAGAGTTTCCTCTTTTTCAAATCAGAGCATTTCCTATTTCTTGATGTGGTCCCATCATCTTCAGCAAAAGATGAAGACTGTTGGACCACACCGCTGATATGTGCTACAAAAAGAGAAACACAACACTGGGTCAAAACAACACTTTATATGAGATTAAGGGTGGCTGTATATCAGGCATCAGCTAGCATCAATAAATGCATCCTAATAACATAACAAATGTGTCATTAAATCTGTGCTAAACATGCAATTTACATGCTTGATTCTGATCATTTTAATCATTTGTAAACTCAGCAAAGGTTAGAGCAGTGTGTGCATGTGTGTGTGTGTGTGACAATAACTTCTGTTATTGAGGTTATGAGGTGAGCATCTCTCTCTGTGGTGGGAGGCGGCCCTTTTTCTATTGGAGGTGGGTGGTCATGTGAGGCTCACCCACATGAAGCGGGGATCTTTGCTGGGTGGACATTACCAGTCCACTAATTACAGTATAATAGAGGGATGGTCTAAAACAGTAAAAATGACCATGAAAAAACACTAATGTGATGTACTCAAAAGTAAAGTTGGAAAATGATTCAGGAAAGTTGTTTTGGTAGAGGGTCACCCAAGCCATTGAGGAGGTGCAGCTGAACATAATTTCTGTGAGGGAGGGCGAGGAGAAAGGGGACCTGGAGCTGCTCCTTGAGGATCAGGAGACCCTGGATGTGGGTGAAGAGCTCTGGGAGTCTCTGGAGCATCACTTGAAGACGGTCCTCTCAGGATTCAGGCTGAGAAAACTACCAAGAGGCTGTCCTAAACTCATTAATGTTATTTTTGAATGCAATTGAATGTAATAAAGTAAATAGTATTTATTGATCGTATTTAAAATGTTTTTTATTATTATTATTATTTATTGATTGCATTTATTAAATATGTAATGTTGAATGTGTTGAAATATGCAGTTAAATCAGTTATGTTATTAGTTATGATATCTAAGGATTTTGACCAAATTGATGATGATGATAATTGATGATAATGTTATTTCATTAAATGTTAATGTCTGTTTGAAATTAAACTTTAGATCATTGAAGGATTTATTTCATTGTGTTTTTATTTAGCATTTTTTCTGAAGACTTCAGTCTCTACTATGGGTTCTGGTCCTGGATGATCACAGAGAGCAACACTGGTCAGTGTGTGAATAATCTCCAAGCAATGACAGACCAGATGATGACCTTTTTCTGTTTCTTCTACTTTACAGTCTTGCATATCTATATTTCTGTTTGTGTGATGTTCTAAAACAGAATAAAGAAAACAAATAATGGAATTATAATTAAAAAAATTCAGTAACCAAACCCAAAATAATAAGTCTTAATAAAAACCACTTAGCCTGTTTTATCTGCACTTTAAAAACCTCTATAACATTAATACTCAAAATTATACCCAGAAAACATATATGATTATGTAGGAACTAAATCAGGGTTCACCAACCTTTTTGAGACCGAGGGCTATTTCATGGGCACCAAGTGGTATGAAGGGCGCCACTAAAAACCTCCTAGCCCCCCCCCCCAAAAAAAAAAAACCCAACACAATTTGAGGACTTCCTTTTGTGTGCCCTATTTTTATTTGCTCATTTTACACACAAAAACATGCATGAATTTTCTAGACTCGTATTACAGGGGGGGGTCAAACTCAGTTGCAGAGGGAGCCTAATTTCAAAACAGACTTTAGGTTGCAGCCGAACAAGATAAATATTTATTGAACACACTAAAGCTAAACTTTTAAACCTTTATAACTTTAACTTAATTTTAACTTTTTAAACATAAATGTAAATAAAAACAGACAGGAATATTAATCCTCATATTAATGGATTACTCAACCACCTCAACCTATTCTCAAAATCTTTACATTACATGAATCATAAGAATGTCCAGAAATTGTGTAATTTATTTGATCTATATAAACTTTTGTAATAGACCCTTACTTTTAGTGATTATTTTTTAAGTTATATTTGTTTACATATTTGGGTTTTCTTTGTCTACCTTTATCTCAGAATTGATAATGTTTGTCATTGACAGACATGCCGTGGTTGTTTGTTGAATATTTGCTTCAATAAAAAAAAAAAGATTTTTTTTGGGTGCATTCCCTGCGGGCGCCACAAGGGGTGCTCGCGGGCGCCAGGGCACAGGGTTGGTGACCCCTGAACTAAATAAATCCTATACACTTCTAACCAAAACTAGCTTAACTTGTTAAGTTAAGTTAGCAGAAAATGTCCACACCAATAAACAAACATATTATTTACTAATATAAACACCAAAAATGGGCTCACCGCTCTCATAAAAGCACACTAAAGCTAATAAAACTGAACTGCTGTGGAAACATCACCATTTGCTCCTCTGTTTACAAATTATGACTTTATCAACTCAAAAAACAGCCACACCCTCTGGAGGCGAACTTCAGAACAACACCTCAGTCCACTTCAGAAAAGCATTGAATAAAATGAGAGTTTAATAATAAAGAATTGTATTTTGATTTTAGAAAATAATATTGCGTTACCTTATTAGCCAGGTTGACTGAATTTGTGTTTCAATGAGTTTTAGCTTGTGTTAAAAATTAATCCTCTTGCATAACTAGAACAGTGATATTTGATTCAAATCAACATCTTTTCATGTTTCTCTCTTGTAGGAATGAGCTGTATATGTTTCTGAGGCACTAACTTAATGCTGTTGTCGCGTATGAAGTGTGTGTTTGTTTAAATGCATTGTAAGGACGGAAATGTCATAAAAAAAAATTCTGCCCTAACTTGTTCTACGTATTACAGATTTATAAGATAATTGATAACATATGAAAATATGTTTCTATATTTGTGAAAACCATGGCATATGTACAATAAATCAATTCAAATGGATCATTTAATCTTATTTTCTAAATGTTACTAAATTATGCATCATAAGTAATTTAAAAATATATGTAGTGAAATCATATGTAATGAAAACCACATCTACAATATGTGATCCCTAAAATGGGGAGCATGAAAAAAACATCTGCAATTTAGGACCAGATGCAGCTCAAACTTCAGCTGAGTGTTGAGTCTAATGTTCAGGTCATGCCATGGTGCAAAACCAACATTTTTACAAAAACCAAACGCCAGTTTTCAAAACAAAAACTGGGTCCGAATGAAAAAGAGTTAAGAAAAGAAAACAAAGAAACTGAAGAGGAGCCGGAAACTTCACAACATTCCAGACAAACACCAAACACTTGGACAATTGAAACAGCCAGAATACACAAAATGAAACTAAGCTTTCTGCCAGATCAAATAGCTGAACTTTATAACTCCGACCCTGAAAATGCATTTGGCCCAGACCCAGAGGCTGAATTTGAGCCAGATGACAAACTCCTATATGAGCCTGATGCACCTGCCGTCCATACTGCTCAGACAAACACAATACAACAAATGTACACCTCTTTAATGACATGATTGAAGCATTTTCTGATCCAGACATTTTGACCACACCACTGGAAGTAAGGTGTACTCACTGATAACACAGAAGAAGCTGGTTGGGAGTTCTTAGAGATGTCTACTGTGCTTTTTGGCATGAATTCTACTAGGGCTGGGCGATATGGCCCAAAAATGAAATCTCTGATTTTATTTTATAAATTCGATTTCCGATTTTTTTCCCGATCCCCCCCCCCCCCCCCCTTACTTAAGGAAAGCAAGAAGTACAAACGGGAGACAACTTAAAGCAAATGTTGCTTTTATTTAATCAAACCCAAGACAAATGTAACCCCCATTTCTGGGATGAACAATAAATAAATGAACACACTCTTGGAATCAAAGTGAAGTGTAAGACTTTTCTTCTTACTCCGTTTTTGGACTTGTGTTTAAATAATTTTGTTTTATTTTAAATATTTTTTGTCTTTTTTGGTCTAATTTCGTTATTCCACACTTGTTTTCACTTGTCCAAAATAAAAAGGTTATTTCCTTACTTAAAGTCCCAGCTGTGTTTTAATTCACACTTTGTAGTCCAGACTTAAAGGAGACAAACATTCACCTTGAGAGTAGCACAATTTTTTTAAAGGATTAACAATACAGCTCATATCTGGGGTCTAAGGTTTTAATTAAATTAAGAAACCCCGTCTTCTCCACGGAGAAGATGACTGATCAGCAGATTTGCCATGAGCCATTCAAGGGCGCTTGGAGTTTTAGGTTGAACAACCAGGATCAATAAAAGAAGATTAGAAACCATAAATGGTACAGGTAGGAAAATCACCTGTTACACATACCCAGTGTGTACATAGCATAGATTTGTGCCTGGTTTGTCTGCAGGAGTGCGTCTGAATGAGTGAATGGCCTACCATGGCCTGGCCTTCATGTACCAACACCTGGAGCAGTCTGAACTGTCTGAACACTACCTGAAAGCACTGGCGCTCTGTCCAAGTCCTCTGCAGGTTGATGAGGAAACGCTGTACTATGTGAGGGTGTAGCAGACACTTGGAGACATCATATTCCTGAAGGTAACCTAACACACAGAGGATGGGGGGTGTGGAGAATGTTCTCTGAAGGGAGACTTCTCTTTGGGTCATTCTGAGCAGGACCCGTTGGATGCTGCTGGATAATACCACCTGGCTCTGGCTGCAGCAATGGATCTGGGCAACAAGAGGTCTCAGCTGCAGCTGTTCACACGCCTCGCCACCATTTACCACACCTTCCTCGTAGACCGGGAGCTCTCCCTGTTCTTCTACCAGAAGGCCAGAAGCTTTGCCACAGAGCTGAACATGAAAAGGATCAACATCTCAGCAGATCAGCAGCATGTCAGCATGTTCCAGCACAACACTCAGTAGGCCGGATCAGCTGTGACCAGAAAGACACTCCATGCATCAGACGGACTAAATGTTTGTGATAGAAAGATAGAAAACTCATTTTGAGAGAAATGTATAATTCAGGGGTCACCAACCTTTTTGAACCTGAGAGCTACTTCATGGGTACTGAGTCATACGAAGGACTACCAAGTTGATAGGCTCTCCTGAAAGAACATATTTTCTCAGTTTGCCTTTAGTTATATAATAAAAATGATTAATGATACTCATTTATGTGAAATGATTCATCACTTTAATGATTTCTCATAATAATGATCACCAATGACAATAAGGCGGGAAACAGAAATCAATATTCAGCCCTTTATTAATCTCAGTAATTGTTACATTTACAGATGATCCCTAACATCACTACATCGGTAGGGCGGTCGGCCCATGATCCTAATATTGCAGGTTCGATTCCCGTCTTGCACGCCCATGTGTCGAAGTGTCCTTGGGCAAGACACTGAACCCCACCTTGCCTCTGGTGGGAGGTTGGCGCCAGTGTTTGGCAGCGGAGCTGCCATCAGTGTGTGAATGTGTGTGTGAATGTGTGTGTGCATGGGTGAATGGGACTGTGACTGTAAAGCGCTTTGGGCCTTCGTAAGAAGGTAGAAAGCGCTATATAAGTATACACCATTTACCATTTACATTTCATAGGAAAAAGGTCCCATTTTCACTATGTTGCACCATGTTTATCAATTATGTAATGTTCAAGAAAAATCAACTTACATATTTTGAAATCTTTAAAATTTCACATTTTGAGCTAATGAGCAAATCTGCAGCGTTTAACCCTTGTGCTATCTTAGATGACCCCACCCTTACATTGACGTGTTCTCCTTACCATGACAAAGGTGGATAAAGGTGGAAAGATTTCATGGAATCCATGGACACCAGTGAAGATCACAAATCATTGAAGAAAAAAGGTTCAGTGCACTGTCTAGTGGGTCTAGATGACCCAACGCCCAATGTTAAAGTGCCTAGGATAGAACAAGGGTTACCAAAATTCTAACTGCTACATGTCATGAACACAGTTCTTTATTGAACACATTTCTTCAATATTTGAATTCAGCTTTGCCATGGCACTGCCATGTTTCCACTGACATGGTCTGGTTTTATTTTTTGTGGTAGTTTTAGCCCAAGGGACGTCACAGTACTTTTCTGCCACTTTGCTTCTACATCAGAGACATTTGACAATGTCTTTCAGCACCGACTGCACAGAGGGAAAGTGCAGCAGGTTTTTCTCCTGAAAATCCTGAACAACATTTTCTCTGTGGATTTACAAATGGGGGTCATCATGGGCCCAAAGCCCATCCCTTTGGCACATAACGCCCGCTAATGAATGATGCAGTGGTAATGCAGGCATTTTGGGAAGTCTGGGTCAGCTTTACAGTGAGCGATTTTTTTTAACACGCGGCTGAAGAATGTCCGTCACCGATCCTTCCTCATCAAAAACCCCTCTGAAACATTTCTGAGGCTTTGTAAAACATTTATTAAAATGTAAGGAACATTTTTTGCTCAACATAAAAGGGCGGTTTCATTTATCATTCATCCATCTGGATGATAATTATTGTCTGCGATCATCTTTTTTGCCAGCTGCTTCTGAGTCAGCTGATGCCGTTTCTCCATGCAGCGACACAAACTTTGGTCCCAGCGATTCAGGAACTGCTGGAACCAGCTGTTGGAAGCTGACAGGCCGGCATGCTCTTCATCTCCTCCCCCTTCCTCAGAAATTCACGCAGCTTCTCAGTTTATGTGAAACCAGGAATATTGAAACGTGAATAAGCAGGGAAACACTGTATGATAAACATATTTTACGGTATTGTCATTTTGTCAGCTCACTGGTGAGTCGTGCTATTTTTAGAACAGGCCTGCGGGCGACTTATGTGGCCCTTGGGTACGACTGATCTATCTATCTATCTATCTATCTATCTATCTATCTATCTATCTATCTATCTATCTATCTATCTATCTATCTATCTATCTATCTATCTATCTATCTATCTATCTATGCACAGCAAAAACTGGAGAATTAAAATTTCGGGGTTAAACAAACCAGAGTTGATTTCCACTCTTGAAGTGTTATTTTAACACATTGTGATTCAAATGGTGTTCAGTGTTGGGGTTATTTATCAGTGTTACCCAAATCAAGCTAATTTAACACTACAGAGAGTCAATGCCCCTGGGCTTCTGCCTCGGAAACCCTGTGCAAGAAAGTACAACGGACTGACACTCTTGAAGTGTTATTTTAACTCACTGCGATTCAAATAATGTTCAGAGTTGGAGTTATTTTAGCCAAATCAAGCTCATTGAACACTGTAGAGCAGGGGTGTCAAACATACGGCCCCAGGTGGTTTAGTCCGGCCCACACATGAAGAGTAAAAATCATAAGGATGTTTAAAAAAGAAAGCAAGTTTGTCGTCCATTCCTGTGGCGAGTTATGATTTTGTAAAGAAATACCCGAAATGCGCAATTCCGACACTAGGGGGAGCAAAGGAAAAGCTTAATAGGGGAAACAACATAACTCTGCATGTGCCAAAAACGAAACCTAACAGCTCTGTGTCTGGGAAGGCAGTAGTTTGGGAAGGCAGTAGCCTCACCATTGTTTTGTTGCTAGTAGAATGATCAGTAGTGACACCCTAATGACCAAAATGTTGTCAAAAAGAAAAAAAAGGTTGAAGGGAAGTGCTGAGCTTTCCAGGAAAATGGAAAGCATTTTATTTGTTCACGGAGCTGAATGCAAACCTGCATGCTTGGTACATCATCAACAGGTTTTCCAAGAATATAACATTCAGCACCACTATGAGACTCTCCACAAAGAAAAGTTTCACCATTTACAGCTAAGAAAGAAAAAGATTTAGCAACTATCAGCTGGACCGATAAATAACCATCTGGATTTACTGCAGCCGTGACGTCAGTGATGGAGCAGTGACACCTAGCTACCTTATTGCAAACAAGTTGGACCAAACATCCAATCCATTTTCTGATGGTGGCTGCAAAAGTCTTGTGCCCCAAAAAGCAGTCGACCTTAAACATTAGTCTTTCAAGAATTACGACTCCAGATCCAACATCTCTGAGGAAACATGGGCAGCCATATGAAGGAATCCAGTCATTTATTGTATTTTCAGCCACTATTGATGAAAGCACAAACATCACAGATTTGTACGGCATGTTTTCCAATTGGGTAAAAAAACAAGAATAAAGCTTTATTTTTGGCCAACATCAGTCACCTCCTTTACATGGATGACATCAAGCTATATGCTAAGAGCGAGCGTGACATTGACTCCCTGATCCACACCACCATGATCTACAGTACTGACATTGGGATGTCATTCGGGCTCGAGAAATGCAGCCGGATGGTGACAAAGAGAGGCAAGGTAATCCACACAGGAGGGGTCTCACTCCCAGAAGGAACAATAGCAGACATTGAGGACAGTTACAAGTACCTTGGAATTCCACAGGCAAATAGCAACCTGGAACAAGCAACAAGAAAAGCTGCAACAGCTAAATACCTCCAACGAGTAAGGCAAGTCCTGAGAAGCCAGCTCAATGACAAAAATAAGACCCAGGCAATAAACAGTTACGCACTGCCAGTTATCAGATACCCTGCAGGAATAATAAGATGGCCAAAGGAAGTGATACAGACCACGGATGTTAAAACACGAAAGCTCCTCACCATGCATGGAGGGTTCCATCCCGAATCCAGCACCCTGAGACTGTATGCTAGCCGCAAGGAAGGAGGCCGAGGACTAGTGAGCGTAGAAGCCACTATCCAGGATGAAACATCCAAGATGCATGAGTACATCAAGCTCAAGGCCCCAACTGACAGTGTGCTCAGTGAATGTCTCAGGCAATGGAGAGCAGAGGATACAGTGCTGGAGGACAGATCTTCATGGGAGTACAAACCCTGCATGGAATGTACCACCGGACCATAACTGAAGTGGCTGATATCAAGAAGTCCTACCAATGGCTAGAAAGGGCTGGCCTACAGGACAGCACTGAAGTGCTCATCTTGGCAGCTAAGGAACAAGCCCTGAGCACCAGAGCGATAGAGGCTCAGATCTACCACACCAGACAAGACCCAAGGTGTAGATATACCACACCAGACAAGACCCAAGGTGTAGGCTGTGCAAAGAGGCGCCTGAAACAATCCAGCACATAACTGCAGGGTGTAAGATGCTGGCAGGGAAAGCATACATGGAGCGACACCATCAAGTGGCTGGAATAATATACAGGAACATGTGTGCAGAATATGGACTGGAAACCCCAAGGTAAAAATGGGAAACGCCTCCGAAGGTGGTAGAGAATGAGAGGGCAAAGATCCTGTGGGACTTCCAGATCCAGACTGATAGGATGGTAATGGCGAACCAACCAGACATTGTAGTGGTAGATAAAGAGCAGAGGAAAACCGTTGTGGTGGATGTGGCAGTGCCAAGCGATGGGAACATCAGGAAGAAGGAACATGAGAAACTGGAGAAATACCAGGGACTCAGAGAGGAACTGGGGAAAGCCTGGAAAGTGAAGGTGACAGTGGTGGCTGTGGTAATTGGAGCACTCGGGGCATTAACCCAAGCTGGAGGGTGGCTACAACAGATACCTGGAAAGACCTCAGACCTCTCAGTCCAGAAAAGCGCAGTGCTAGGAACAGCTAAGATACTGTGCAGGACCCTCAAGCTCCCAGGCCTCTGGTAGAGGACCCAAGCTTGGGTGAGAAACCACCCACGTGAGGGTGAGAGGGCGTTTTTTTATATATAAATGTTTGTCCAAGGATTTAACATTCTCTGAGAAATTCCAATTTTTTAAAGTTTAATCCAATGATGCACGTTTATTTTTATGTTCTTTTCTTCAACATTTCTGTCATCTTTTGTGCTCCTTTGACTAACAGGAGGATGATCATCTAGTGAACTTATTTAGTAAAAATTTCAATGAAGCTGCATCCAAGTCCTCTTATTTTATTGTTTAACTTATCAGGAAAAATGGACAGTTTTGGTCTGGGTTTGGACGGTTACTCTGTCAGTTGTACAGATTCAATCCCAAAAGAAAATATGGGGTGGATATGTTTTCCCAGCAGTGCTTTCTCTCAGCAGCTCAACATCTACACACTGATGGTGGCTCCACTGCCCAACACTGATGCCAACCTATAACATGAGGTTCAGTGCCTTGCCCATGGACACTTTGACATGAGGCAGGCAAGGCCGGAACCAAGCCTGCAATCTTCCCCGGGGCCTTAACAGTGGACCATCCCCAGAACAAAATCCACTTTAAATGTATGCATTACATAACTAATGTTTAAGGATTTGTTTAAAAACATTTTAGTTGTGAGATAGCTGAGGAAAAATGTGATCTTGATGTTGAATCACAGCAGCTGGACGTATTCAAGCATTTTGCCTCTCAGCCAGTTGTCTTCATTAGACTCATGATTTATTCAAACATTTTGTTATTAGGGCCCGAGCACGGAGTGCAAGGACCCTATTGTAATTCGAATGTTTATTATTATTATTATTATTATTATTATTATTCTACCGGAAGAGTCGCCTTTTTGAGGCCTTTAACATACCCCAAAACTCACCAAATTTGGCACACACATCAGGAGTCGCGAAAAATTTCGTATTTTATAGGAGATTGGCATGGGCGCAGAAAAACGGCTCGATAGCGCCACCTACAGTGACTTTTGTCCCGACGCCCCGCATACGCTTTAACGTACAAGCTTGATTTTTACAGGGCATGTTCTTCAGATGGAGACCTACAAAAAAGTCTGAAAGGACCCACCTGTCACTCGCACAGGAAGTCTGATATATTGAGGTCAATATGTCATTTTTGCTCCATTTTGGACATTTGCAGGCCTCGCTCTAGAACGAACTCCTCCTAGAGATTTGTGAATAATGACTCCAAACTTTGGTTTTGTAAACTAAACACATGTCCGATGTTAAATTGCGAAGCTTTTAAGTTTTTACGGATGTTTGTGACCGTGGCGGCGCGTCGAAAATGGAGGTCATTTTGAAAACACGCCATGAAAAGAAAAATGGCCATTACTCAGCCATGCAAAATCCAATCTGATCCAAAATTGATATGCATGATTGTAGTCTGACTCTGAACACATCAGAAGTGGAAAAATCCAGAACAGGTGTAGCGCCACCTGCTGGTAAAAGGAAATGACATGTTTTACTTGGAGCATCACTGCTCCAAGTAGGATGAGCCGACACACCTCAAAATGATGTCCACCTGTTGAAAAGCCATTGATGTTTACTCTGATAAAAAGCCATAACTTTCAATGCGGGGGTGTGGTCGTGACAGAGCGGCGAAGTTGGGCGTCTCGCCATGCACACAAAAGTTGCTCTCACGTGCACATTCCTTGTCCAATCTCACTGAAATTCAATAGAGGTGATGAGGCTTCCATTCTGAACCAATGGATATGACAATCTTGGACGAGCTCCATAGCGCCACCTAGATATTGACAAATACATTTTATGTCACATTCTGACCTATCTTTTCTCTGTGCTTTGTCCGACATTCATAAAATTACAACAGGAGATACTCATAAGGGTCTTCTCTCATCGTCTAAAGTTTCATGGGTGTACACCTGACGGTGCCTGCGCAAGCCACCACCAAACAGGAAGTGGTTGATTGCGTTGCAGTCAGATAATTAAAAATTCATAAAAAATCAGCCGTTTGTATCACGAGGCTGAGATTTCAGAATGAGAGGCCTCTTACATATCTCCAACTTAGATACACAGCACTTGCATGGGTGAACAAAAAACGGCTCAATAGCGCCACCTACCATGTTTGTTTTTGAGAGCCCCGCCATGTTCTTTAACATACAAGCTTGATTTTTACAGGACATGTTCATCAGATAGAAACCTACAAAAAAGTCTCTTGGGACCAAGCTGTCAGTCGCACAGGAAGTCTGCTATATTGGTGTCAATATGTCATTTTTGCTGTATTTTGGTCATTTGCAGGCCTCGTTCTAGAACGAACTCCTCCTAGAGATTTTTGAACAATGACTCCAAACTTTGGTTTTGTAAACTAAACACATGTCCGATCTTAAATTGCGAAGCTTTTAAGTTTTTACGGTTGTTTGTGACCGTGGCGGCGCGTCAAAATTTGAGGTCGTTTCGAAATCACGCCATGAAAAGAAAAATGGCCATTACTCAGCCATAAATAATCTAATCTGATCCAAATTTGTTGTGCATGATTGTAGTCTGACTTTGAACACATCTGCAGTGGAAAAATCCGAAACAGGTGTAGCGCCACCTGTTGGCAACAGGAAATGACATGTTTTACTTGGAGCATCACTGCTCCAAGTAGGATGAGCAAACACACCTCAAAATGACGTCCACCTGTTGAAAAACCATTGAAGTTTACTCTGATGAAAAACAAATCTTTCAACGCGGGGGTGTGGTCGTGACAGAGCGGCGAAGTTGGGTATCTCGCCATGCACAAATGTTGCTCTCACGTTCACATTCCTTGTCTGATCTCACTGAAATTAAATAGATTTGATGAAACTTCCATTCTGAACCCATGGATATGACAATTTTGGACGAGCTATATATGTTCATAAATGATCATGAAGCATGATCATATAATCAAGCTTCATAGGAAATCAGCCGTTTGTCTCAGGAAGCTGAGATTTCAGAATTAGATGCGTCTTACAAAGCTCCACGTTTGAAAAGCAGCACTATACGTACGAGAAACATTTAACCACCTTAATCACCCTATTGTGCTGAAAGCAAATTTTTGGACATTTTGACTCAAGCAAATATTTTTATCATAACATCTGTTTAGTTTATCAGCACCAAAATAAAAAATATTTACATTTATAAAATGAACTGGTCAACTCTAGGATTTTATTTATTCAATCTTACATCCTCAAGCTTTTCATCAGTCTCCCCTGCTGCAGGAGTGGAGTTAGCCCCCCCCCCCCCCCCCCCCAACCCCCGGCTGTGTGCTCACATGTAAATTAGCCAGGAGTGGCAGACAGAAAGTAGAACAGTTAGAAAGCCTAGTTCAACACTAAAATACAGCAATTTCCTTTGTTTTGTTTGTCTTTTATACATCCTTAGCACTAATCATTGCTTTTTTATTCATCCAAAATACAATTAACTTTATATTTTATCTTTTTTTTTTTTACAAACAAAATATATGAATGTGCTCCAAAACAAAACCCAGCCTCAGTACACTCCTACAGATGTCACATCAGACAGTAAATGTCTCTTTTATGCTTTTTTAATCAATGCTGCAACTTCTTTTCATTTCCTTTCAATACATCCAAAGAAATTAAACTACAACGACAACAAACACAACACATAGCAAATGTCTCTAAGAAGATTGTGTATATACATTATGTACCACCTTTAAACACCAAATAAATAACAAATCTTTCTAATACAATCACAAAAAATGGAACACAAAATGTAAAACCCAAATTAGAAATTGCAATTTTAAAAAGATACATTTTTCAGCAGCTTTTCAAAATCAATCACATATTTTACTCTTCTGTGGATGAAACAAAGAAGTCCAGAGCAATGTAGCCACTTCTCCAAAGTCTCTGTCACCTTCAGTTTTACACAAAGTCTGTGAAAATCCACCATACATTGGTCACATGTATTCAGAGACCTGCTAAAAGTCCACAATTGTAAAAGCTCTTATATAGACAACTGTTTGTTTGCTTGGAGCTCTAAATATAAAAAAATGCTTTTCTATCACCTAGACACAGGTGGAGAACCACATCAACTGGATTAGTAACAGGGAAACATGTTTAGGTTTAAACTTACATCAATAGACAACATGAAGCTGTTCATCACATTTTTGACCTAAACATGTAAACACATCCTTGGCTCTGCGGTTAGGAAATGGTACTTGGGAATCTCTTCATACCAGGAGCCAGCCTGAACATTGGAACATCGCCACAGTGCCCATCCAGACTGGGACAGCAACGGGGTCCACTTCACAGCCGTGAGGCTGCTGTGTTTAACTCCAGCTGTCCCAGCAAGGGAGACAACTGCAGCAACATCCACTGACCAAGCTGGCAAGCCCTGGCAGAAAAGATCCCCACAAGAAAAACACTGGCTCAGGCAGGCTGGTCAAAAAAAAATAGTTTTGCCATTGTCTTGCAGCTCGCAGATCAAGTGGTTTAGTTTTCCAGTAATGTCAGTCAAGAATACAAGTTCAGATTCACAATGTTCATATTCACCATATTCAGCAGATATCTCCACCAATAGCACCTTAAAAATCCTGTTCTGTTTTGCTTTGCAGCTGAGGTTTTTTATGATTTTCACAATAGGAGTCATTATATGTCCAGAGCCAATCACTTCTGCACATAAGGCCTACTGGTGAAAGAAGCAGCAGTAATGCAGACATTTTGGAAAGTCTGGGTCAGCTTTACAGTGAGTGATGAAACCTGTTTGTCTATTGATCATAGCAGGAGTCCCATCTGCAGTCACTGCTACCAGCTTTTCTAATGGTACCTTTTTCTGCACAAAAACTCCTTCACCGTGTTATACATTTCAACTCCTCTTGTAATTGTCTGTTAGGGCAGATGTGTCAGGAGTTCTTCTCTTGTGGAAACCAAAAGCTATGCTGTACTGTTGCCGTCCACAGACTCATCACACTGGACGTTAAACCACCTGCACTTTGTAAGATCCCGGTCCAGCTAATTCGCCAAGTTATCAGACATAGCTGACACTCATCTAGACATTGTAGTGGAAATTGAATGAGTTCTATTGTTCTCATCCTTAGGAACAGTGATAGCAATTATCATCATTGCTTGTTTCTTAATCTGATAAAAACCTTCTTCTACTTGATGAGAAAATGAGCAGGTCTAAACGAGGCTTAGATTTAAGAATTTTTTTCATGCTATATGCAAAAGTCTTTGTCCTTTAAGGCAACAGATTATAGTCCCCCCCCCCCCCCCCCCACAGGCTGCTGTCATATTAACATTAGCTTGGAGCTCCAGAATGGACAAGAAAAAACGACGAGAATGGCTCGAGCAGGGCGTTGCTCACGGGGCGGTCGCTCGTGCCAGGCGGTGGCACGTGCTCGGGCCTGCTAAATGCTACTTGTAGCTTTAATTCAAAAGTTGTAACTGGTTTTTCTCTCCAGCTATCTGGCAGCTGTTGTTAAACAGTTTAGTATAACTAAAACAACCTAGTATGAATATACTAGGTTGTGTCTTCTAAGTGATTGCATCATTGTTGAAGTTTTCTTTCTTTAATTATAAGTGTTTTTTGTGAAGTTTCTTTTTGTTATATGCGTTGTCAGCATTTTTTTTTGTTGGTTATTTGTGGGTTCTTTTTTTCTATTTTGATTATTTTATTTTATTATTTTTTTTTTTATTGTTGAGGGTGAGCCACTTAAATTAGGACAGCTGTGGTAACTAGCAAATGAATCCAGGGGAGACGGTGACAGGGGGCTCCAAACCTGAAAAAAAGTCAAGTCCCGGTTCAAGTCCCGGCTGGGGACCTGAACCAGAACACCAATGGGGGACCATCCTGGGTGGACTTTGCATATTCTCCCCCTGCATGCGTAGGTTTTCTCCCACCGTCCAAAAACATGCTTCCTAGGTTCATAGGTTACTCTAAATCAGGGCTCTGAAACCTTTACCACTTAAAGAGCCGTTTGGTTCAGTTTCCCACAGAAATGAAAACAGAGGGAGCTGCAGCAGCGTTTGGAAAACCCAGTTTCCATTGAACGGCATCATTTCACTGGTTTTGAGAGTTTTCACTCGTTATTCACTTCCCATTGAACTAAACTGTCTTCAGAGGCTAGTCTGACGCCCTGGGCGTCCTGGGCCAAACCACATTCACACGCATCGTTCATGTTTTCTTTCTGAAGGCTGGCTGGTTCTGGTAAAAATTGCCACATTTTTCTGTTGTTTTTCTGGATCTGAATACAACCCTGACACCAATTAAGAATTAAGACATTCCAGTCATTTCTGTTGGCTTCATGAATGAACATCAATGGAAACTAAAAGACATGTTCTTCTGTTTTTTGTTCTCATCTGTCTCATAAAACTGAACAACAAAACACAAATGATTGTGTACATTGAATCATAAGAATTTATTAGATATGGGAACAGCAGAAAAGTGTGTGGAGCTAACGTAGCTGTAACGAAAGAATATAACATGAAAAGAAATATGAAGAGGTTAACCCTTGTGTGGTGTTCATATTGTTGTTACTCAGCCAGTGTTCGTGGGTCTGGTGGACCCGTTGCATGTTGTGGTTTTTAATGCCTCACAATCAAACACTTTGATGTTAAAATACTCCACAGATGTTTACCTCATCCAATTACAAGCAGTATATTTGGTTAATATTTGCCCTTTACCTTTGTTAGATCACATTCATAACTCGTTATTTAAAACGTGATAAAGAAAATCAATTAAAATCAAGATGAGTGGAAACAAATTTTCAAGTGAAGCAAGGTTTTTCAAAACTACTGACTTTTATTTATTTGAACACAGAAACTGAACCCATTCAGGTGCACAACACAAGCTGAACACATAGAGTAAACCTATTAGTCAAGACAACACATCAGCCCCATTGAATACATGGCCTTCTAGCCACTAGCCTGTACAACACATGGTCCACACTGTGGCTGGGTGCTGATGGCTTCGTTTTGGAACTGGCTGATGCTCAATCTAAATGGTAAATGGTAAATTGCGTATACTTATATAGCGCCTTTCTTCCAACAAGGACAAAGCGCTTTACAGTCACAGACCCATTCACCCAGTCACACACACATTCACTCACACATTCACACACTGGTGGCGGCTCCGCTGCCAAACACAGGCGCCCGCCTACCACCAGAGGCAAGGTGGGGTTCAGTGTCTTGCCCAAGGACACTTCGACTCATGGGCGTGCAAGGCGGGAATTGAACCTGCAATCTTACGATCATGGGCCGACCGCCCTACCTCTGCTCCACGGCCGCCCCAATCTAATCATCTTCTTCAGAGTCACTGTCAGACTCTGAATTTTCAGAAATGTGATCCTCAAATTCTGAAACCTCCTCTTCTGAATCGTCTCCCTCTACATCATCATCAAAAACGTCTCTCTCTTCTAAAATCAACTCTGGGCAGAAAGTCTTTTGGCCATTTTGATCAGTTGTGATAAGAAACCACACTGGCAAAGCTATATTTAACGTGTCCCGCCTCCACTTTGTAGCAGATAAAGAGCGAGATATTAAAGATTCCCGCAAGAAAGTCAAATGGTCAAATGTGCGGGAGAACGAGAGCAAACAGAGTTGATGCTTGAATTATTCTAACAATGTTGCAACCTTGTGCGGGAACCGCAGGTGCAGAAACAGAACTCACATTTACAGTGAATCTTTCTCTCTCTGCCACTCTCTCTCTCTCTTTCTCACTGGTCACACACACAAGCCCACACACACACACACAGCAGGCCCAGACAGGTGGAGGACAGAGTGTAGGTACATAAAACATCAATTTCCACACTTCTATTAGCCCCGGGTCCAGTGGACCCGAACATCTTATATGTAATAGAAATGTGTTGGGGGGGTATACGGTGTGTGGTCATTAAAAATGTATTCTGATATATGTTTTTCACAGAAAATGAGCCAAGGCCAGTGAGTCTGAGTTTGAAGAATTAATTAATTGTATCATTTTTCTTTTGATAAAAAATGAAAACGGGTCCCACAGACCCGAATACCACATAAGGGTTAAACATGACATCTGCAGTAAATGTTTCAATAAATATTGAGTTTGGCCAGTAACTTTACTTCACTGCTTCATTTTGGCCCACTGTGAATTGGAGTTGGACAGCCCTGCCTCAGCTCACTTTCTTGTGGAGACCAACATGTTCCTTGTGGCAGGAGAATGATAGGCCACTCCTTTCTCCATGAAGGAGCCTGCTTGTCTGGGCTCAGCCCGGCTGTTGTTCATGTCCTGCTTGGTGGGAGCCCAGAAACTGCAAAAATTCCACAGGACTGCACAGACCTGGACATCAGAGACAAAAACTCAAGCTTGTAGGTTTGGGATTTTTTTCTTCCAACTTTTTGTTCTTCTCGTGATGAGATGGGACCCAGGTAGACACTCGTGGGATTTTGTATTGTAGATGAGGCGGAGAATTGCAGTTATCATTGAGCATGAACAAAGAGAGCAAGAGACAAAACTAGAGCCCAGGTGACGAATGCTGGAGCTGGATCTGCTTAAGAAGGCTGGCAGGTGATGAGGTGATTGTCCACAGCTGGATCCAATCAGGAAGCCAGAGCAAAGAGGGGAGGGGGACTGACAGAGGCACCATGACAAATACAAAGAAATGCAAAAACTCTCAATAAATCTGAAATCTTATTGAATTCACAAACAGCAGGAAAAATTTCTTTTTTTAAACATGTTTTGTCATTAACTCAAAGTGCTTTTTATACCTAGATCAATAGGATTGGATATTTCAAAAAAGTAAAAATATTTCCAAGAACTTCACAATCATCAGCATGAAAAAACGAGTTATTTTGGTTTATCCCTTGTGCTATCCTAGACACTTTAACGTTGGGAGTGGGGTCATCTGGACCCACTAGACAGTGCTCTGAACCTTTTATCTTCAATGATTTGTGATCTTCACTGGTGTCCATGGATTACATGAAATCTTTCCACGTTTATCCACCTTTGTCATGGTAGGGAGAACACGTCAATGTAAGGGTGGGGTCATCTAAGATAACACAAGGGTCATTCATTTTTTTGTTCCACTCTGAGACAGAACCTAAGTAGCTAAATTCAAGTTCATTCTGTGAAGGGGCTTTTATTGCATATGAAATGAAATGTTTTTACTTTTTTATTAGTTTATTTATTTATAATAATATACATGTTTCCACTATTGGACAGCGTCATTCTTCGTTATTTCCTCCTCAGTAAATGGTGATCAGTTGTTGTATTAACTTTAAAACTTGCTCACATTTCATGTTGACATTTGGCAGAAGAGAACAAAAGTCTGGATTTAATCTGACCCTGCTCTGTTCTTATTCAACAAACAGAACTTAGAACTTCAAAAATTTCAGCCGCTGCAAAGCCAAAGACATGACCAAAAAACCTGCTGTGCGCTCATAAACGTGAGCAACAGCTTGTGGGTCAGCTTTGCACGCGCTCACGTTCCATTCACAGACGCTCATGTCACCCCACTCACATCTCACTGGCAACAGTTTCAAACAGAGGCTCATGATCACAAAGTTTCTGTGTCACCTCTGCAAAACTAAGTTTTGTTCTTCTATTCATGGACACTCATGGCTACCAGATGAGTTGTAGAGTCTGATGGCAGGAATGACTTCCTGTATCGTTCCTTAGCACAGCGGTAGAGGTAATATTGGGCCTAAAAAATCCAGCCCTGAGGGCATTAAAGCCCAACCCAGCCCAAACCCGACCAATTAACTTGATTTGCAGGCCCGAGCTCGAAGCAAAACCGAAATTTCAAGTATTATGTATTAAGTATTTTTGGCAGAAAAAAACGCAAGATTTCTTAAGGTTAAAATAATCTACATATTTTTATGATCATGATAAACTCATTTGCACAACGAAATAACGCTGGAACACAGAATAAGGGGCCAGACAAAGAGAGTGAAAGAGAGATATTGATGCACACTTGCTTAATTACGCAGAGAAATACTGCAGCCCACTAGGCTTTATTGCGGAGGGAAGATCATGACATTCATGACACGTGCGCAAAGCGTGCCCTGGCTCTGCGTCTGCGCTTCCTGTTTAGTGGTAGTTACATAGCAATTACCTTACAGCGCCTTCTCTGTTTTAACCAAATTATTTATTTATAACAAGTATTTGTTAGTTTAGTATCCACACATCGTTTTGGTATAAATTTTTAGAAACACATTTTAATGGCTGCAAAGAAGCTCCTTAAGCGGGCGGTTGTCAAACAGCTCTTTATTAATCCTGTACGTAGAACGGTTACCACACAAACCAAATACCACAGCCAGCTTTTTCCTTACTCAAAGGGAGAACGTGCACTGAGTGCACACACACACAGGTAGACCCCACCCCCTCTATCATACAAGTCACCAGCCCACCGTTGATTGACTGGTCCAGCAACTGGCAGAAAGAGGGGGGCGATGGCCACCCACAGCTCTGTCCAAACTCTGGGTCGTTACACTATATTTATTAAAGTCAGTTAGAGAGAAACCCGGCCCGACCCGAACGTAATGATAGTTATTTTAATCCCCTGGCCAGATCAAATTTTACTTTGATTGTATTCTAATTAAAAGTTAAAGGACTTCAACATTTCATTCAATGGCTTGAACAGGAGCCTGAATCTCTGTGATCCTGAAAGGAATAAGTAGATAGAGAAGTTTGATGGATGTTCATGATTAAATACTTTATTATTATTGACTTTACAGATTAAAACATCCTTAGTTTTTGTGTGGAGGATTTGTTCTTTGTTAATTACTAATTAAATTTAAAAAATAGAAGAAATCAACTAAATGTAAAGGTATACAATTTTTAAGATAATGGGAATAGAATCAGGGTTTAGTGATGTCATAGATCTCAGATGACATCAGTGCCATTATGTAATGATGATGTCAGAGCACATGATGTAAGTATATGTCATCATGACATCATAGGACATCATGCAGACTGAGTACTCTGCTTGTTAGTTTATGTCATCATGTAATCATATGACATCACATGACATCACATGATATAATATGACATCATGCAGACTGCCACTCTAGTCCAGATATACATGTCAGATTTCTAGTCAAAATATTTGCTGTGGTTGAAGAGATTTAAGGTTAGTGCTCCAGAAAGAATTTGGAAACACACTTGGAACACGGTCTTTGAGGAGACTAAAAGCTTTTGTTTCAGAAACTTTCTGTAAACTCTGTCATTTCTGTTATTTTACACCTAACAACTGGTAAAAATGCCCCGTGTGACTGAGGAAAACAGGCCCAAAAATCCAAGCCCAAAACTCAGTAAAGTTCTGGAGGAACTCAACACGCTGGAAAGGACCAACAAAAATCTCATGCAGGACAAAAGAGGCCAGGGTCTAACTACTGAGGTGGAAGCTCTTGAGCATGAAAATGCTAAATTACAGAAAGAATTAGAAGAACTTGCTGTTCCAACTGACACCAAAGAGTTGAGACAGAAATTCAATCACTTAAAAGAAGAGAAAGATCAGACGAGTGAAGAACACTTGACCCTAAAACAGGCCAACCTTGACATGGTCTGGGTACTTAAAGAGTGCAAAGCCATGTTGATGCAACAACTGGACATTGGTGAGAAAAATGTATCCGACATCGAAAAGCTGAGACAACAGCTTAAAATTTTCGGAGAACAGAAGGCTGCAAAGGGAGGCAAAGAACCCAAACCAGACAACAAGAAAGCCTTTGAGGACCTTGAAAGAAAATATCAGGAGGCTCAAAAAGAAAATGAGGAACTAAAGGCAAAAAATCAAGTTCTGGTTGATGAAGTTGAAGATTTGGAGAAAGAAAATGCTGACTTAAACAAGAAACTGTTGCAGCATGAATCCACTATCACTGAGCTGAAAGAGCAACTAAAGAAACATGAAGAGGAGAAAAAGGCTCTCCTTGAATTGAATAAACTCAAGGAAAAGGAAGCAGAAGATGCAAAAAGGGAGTTGGAAGAACTGAAGGCAAACAAAGAGAAGAAAACAGTTTCTGTACAGACTGACTCTGATGCTGAGGAGAAGAAAACAGTTTCTGTACAGACTGACTCTGATGCTGAGGAGAAGAAAACAGTCTCTGTACAGACTGACTCTGATGCTGAGGAGAAGAAAACAGTCTCTGTACAGACTGACTCTGATGCTGAGGAGAAGAAAACTGTCTCTGTACAGACTGACTCTGATGCTGAGGAGAAGAAAACTGTCTCTGTACAGACTGACTCTGATGCTGAGGAGAAGAAAAAAGTTTCTGTACAGACTGACTCTGATGCTGAGAAGAAGAAAACAGTTTCTGTACAGACTGACTCTGATGCTGAGGAGAAGAAAACAGTTTCTGTACAGACTGACTCTGATGCTGAGGAGAAGAAAACAGTCTCTGTACAGACTGACTCTGATGCTGAGGAGAAGAAAACAGTCTCTGTACAGACTGACTCTGATGCTGAGGAGAAGAAAACTGTCTCTGTACAGACTGACTCTGATGCTGAGGAGAAGAAAACTGTCTCTGTACAGACTGACTCTGATGCTGAGGAGAAGAAAAAAGTTTCTGTACAGACTGACTCTGATGCTGAGGAGAAGAAAGCAGTTTCTGTACAGACTGACTCTGATGCTAAGGAGAAGAAAACAGTCTCTGTACAGACTGACTCTGATGCTGAGGAGAAGAAAACAGTTTCTGTCCAGACTGACTCTGGGAATCAGGAATGCATCACCAAAGAGGGAGAAACCACAAGTCCCAAAGACCAGACTGGGGAAAAGACAACAGAGGTTGAAAAAACAAACTCTCCTGTCACAGAAAATGATGGAAGGGCTGAGAAGGAGAGTGATGGAATGAAGAAAGATCTTCAAGAAATCCAAGAGGAACTTTCTGTCAAGAACCTCGAAAGCTGGGAGAAAACAGAACAACAGGTTGAAGTAGAAGTGAAACCAAAGAAAGGAAAGAAGGTCAAGAGGTTTTCCTTCACCAAATTTTGGCAGGGATTGTTTTGCTGTATAAAAGTAAAGCAAACAACCTCGCACAATTAAATAGAAGATCAACCTAGTCTTAAAAAAAGGGGCTGCATGGTAAGGTTTGCATGTTCTTTCCATGCATGCGTGGGTTTTTCTCTGGGTGCTCCAGTTTTCCCCCCACAACCCAAACTAAAAAAGATCTAAATCAAGATTAGTCAGGGTTTTGATGCTAGTGGGAGTTTGTGAAGTGATTGAGTTCAACTTTTTTGGATTTTTTTTTTATTGAAAAAAAAAAAGGGCTGCATGGTTAAATTGGCGTTTTCTTTCCATGCATGCGTGGGGTTTTCTCTGGGTGCTCTAGTTTCCCCCCACAACCCCAAATAGAAAATATGTAACTCAAGAGTCATCAGGGTTTTGATGCTAGTGGGAGTATGAGCAGTGATTGAGTAAAAAAAAAAAATTGAATTTGTTTTTTAAATTGAAAAAACGGGCTGCATGGTTAAATTGGCGTTTTCTTTCCATGCATGCGTGGGGTTTTCTCTGGGTGCTCTAGTTTCCCCCCACACACAGAAAAAAGTGAAAATCAAGATTCCTAAATGTAGTGACACAAGACACTGGTAATATCCATGAAAACATTGAAAAAGATTTTAAAAACATTTATTTTTTGTGGTTAAATTGAACCTTTTAACAAAAGTGTTCATGTTTACTTTCAGTCATTAATTAATATTTGTAATTAATATAATATTAATTAATAACTGTTTTGGTTTTATCTCCATGTATTTTTTGAAAATGTATATAATGTGCAATAACTAGTTATCATTTAGTTTGTAATAAAAAAATTATTAAAAATATAAAAAGTACAATAAAAAAACATACATATAATCCAGCCTCAGAGAGTCACAAAGCTGTGTACTTTCTGTGATGGTCCCAAGCCCATAGAAATGGAGAGGGTATATATGCTGGTTGGACTCCAGGTTTTTCTTTGCCGGCCATGTTCAGTCAAAAAAGCAAAAGGCACTGGTAGATGGTACTCTGGCTTCAGCTAGACGGGTTCAACTCCCTGCAGTGTCCTTGAAAATTCTTTGACTTTCCCATGAAACATCAAAGTAAGTAGTCTTCCAAAAAAGATTATTCTAAAGTTTTTGATCGTACCAACCTGACACATTTTCACTTAAGTTTCAGATATGAGGAGGCAGCTGCTGTTCCTGGAAATGTCTTAATGTCAAACCAAAGATTGAGCTCCAGTTGAAAAATGCTTCAACCTCTTCTGTTCCAGAAAGGTTGAAGTCACCATTTGATAATCCCTGAGCTCCAGAGATCATGCGTGTGCACGCTGATGACATAAAGGCCTTCTCAATAGATCACTGAATTCATGATCCACCATGGAAAGTGAAGGAGAGAGGAAACACGTGGCATATTTTTCAGAGGCGGCATTGGAGGTCTTAATGATTTCAAATAAAGAATTCAAGCCTGTCTTTGCTAAGAAAAGCAACACTGATGCATCACTCAGGGAAAGAGGGTCAGCTTGGCAAAAACTAACTGGAAGAGTAAATGCTGACTTCCTAAAGATCATTCCCACTTTAATTCTAGAATAATGAACAAGCGATTAAGGGCATTAAGATGATGTCTATTGAATCATTCTATAACTAATCAAGCGTGACTTTATTTCCTGCAACCGAGTTCCCATAAAGTAAAATCATGTTATAAATTGACTTAGAAATATGTTGTGTTGTAGCTAAGATTCAATCCTTTTAGAGCCAGAAGAACTGAACCAAGTGAAAATGAAACAAAACAATTTTACAAAAAGGTAACGGTGAAATCAAGTAATCTCTGGAGCCATGAATCAATTTCAATTTATTATTATTTGTATAGCACTTATAAAAGCCAAGGCAACCAAAGTGCTTAACATAAAATCCAATAAAATCACAAACAATATGATGCAATAAAAAAAATAATAACAATAAAACAATAAAATCAATTGAACAATAAAAGCAATAAAACAATAAAAACAATAAAAGAATAAATTTACTAAAATGCACAAGTCCCACTAGATACGCTCACTGGAGTTAAAAGCCTGAGTAAAAAGATGTGTTTTTAAAAGAGTCTTAAAATTACTTACAGTTCTGGCAGACCTCACAGAATAGGGGAGAGCATTCCAGAGTTTAGGACCTGCAACTGAAAAGGCTCTGTCTCCCCGAGTCACAAGCCGAGTCCTGGGAACCGCTAAAAGCATTTGATCTTTAGACCTTAGGACTCGACATGGACGATAAACATGCAAAAGCTCAGAAAGATACTGAGGTGCCAGACCATTCAGACATTTAAAAACCAAAAGTAGAATATTAAAAATAATTCTAAAAGACACAGGCAGCCAACGAAGGGAGCGTAAAAGTGGAGTGATATGCTCACACCGTCTGGTCCCCGTTAACAGGCGGGCCGCTGTATTTTGAACCAGCTGGAGACGGCGGAGCAGAGGCTAATCTATAGCACTGGAAAGAGAGTTACAATAGTCCAGTCTGGAAAAAATCAAAGCATGCATCACTTGTTGCAAAGCGTGAGTAGGAAGATATGGCTTGACTTTGCTAATTAGCCTCAAGTGATAAAAACTAGACTGGACTACAAGACTGACCTGTTTGTCAAATTTAAAATGCCTGTCAAGGTTTACCCCAAGATTTCTAATGAATGGAGCATCTGAAGGGTCCAGGAGGTAAACAGCACTACAGCAGCCTGTCAGCAGGTCAGACTTTCCAAAAACAAACACCTCTGTCTTGTTTTTGTTCAGACAGAGGAAGTTCAGCTCCATCCAAGACTTGATGTCTGCTAAGCAGTTCTGCAATCTGTAAAGACCCTCCGCTCCTCCAGATTTTAGGGGAAGATAGATCTGGATGTCATCTGCGTGGCAGTGGAATGACACATTATATTTCCTAAAAATGGACCCCAGTGGCAACAGATAAAGTGAGAATAAAAGAGGTCCTAAAACTGAGCCCTGGGGTACACCATATTTGAGCGGAGCCTCTGAAGAAGAGCACTGTCCTAGTTGGACAGAAAAACTTCTGCCACATAAATATAAACTGAACCAACTGAGTGCTGTGCCCTTCACACCGACAGACTGATCCAGTCGGGATAATAAAACACTGTGATCCACTGTATCGAAAGCTGCAGAGAGATCTAAAACAATTAAAACAGTGGAGGCCCCAGAATCAGCAGCTAGAAGCAGGTCGTTACAGACCCTGAGGAGAGCCGTTTCAGTGCTGTGGCAGGATTTAAAACCAGATGTCACGATGCCTGTCAGACTCCTCCCCCTCCAGCTCTGCCTGCTCTGCTCCCTGATTGCCACCAGCTGACGCCACTCACCTCATCTACCATGCTGCTTAAAAGGAGACCTCACTCATCAGTTCAACGCCAGTTCGTTACCCCTTATGGTGACTAAAGCCTGGTCTTCAGTTTATGCTCTCATGTTCTTGTTTTGCTCTCAGCCTTGCATTAATCCTTGCTCTCTGCTTCAAGATCATCATCTCACGAGTGACGTCAGCTTTCTGCCATTCTGCTGCTTTGTGAAGCCAGAAGATCTCACTGCACACACTAACGGCACTAAGCCCTCCAGCCACGCCACCAGCTGACTTCAAGCCTGGACACCCTCCAACTATTTACACAACCATCCCTGGAGAAACAATAAACCCCTTTTTCACCAAAACCACTTACCTGTCTTCTTCTGGGTTCCAGCGTCTGGGTCCTCACACTAAGAGCGTCATGACACCAGACTGAAACTTCTCGAAAATATCGTAATTTGTTAGATGGTCCTGCAGTTGTAGATAAACCACCTTCTCTAAAATTTTTGAAAGAATAGATAACTTGGAGATCGGCCTAAAGTTTGATAGAACATTAAGATCCAAGCTATGCTTTTTCAAAGGGGGGTGCACAACAGCATGTTTAAAAGCAGCTGGAAAAAAACCCCGAGACAAGAGAGGAGCTAAGGAGACCAACTATCCAGGGGCCAATGGTATCAAAGACCTCTTTCAGGAGTCTGGGGGGAATACAGTCACCTGGGAAGGAGGAAGGCATCAGGTGTTGAACTATCTCCGAAATCTGAGAGACAGTGACAGGCTCAAACTGGTCAAAAACAGCAGGTGGGGGCGTTAAAACAGAGGGGTCAGGGGTACAAGGAGAGGGTAAAAACCTGACAGCACTGACTTTGTCAATAAAAAATGTTAAGAACTGTTCACAAAGTAAAACAGCAGGAGTCAGGCAGGAGAAATTAGCAGGACTTAAAAGAGACTTTAAAGAGTTAAAAAGGATCTTATGCTTGCTGATGTTCTCAGACACAACATTTGACATAAACTGGGTCTTGGAATTTTTTACAGCAGCCTGATACTCAGTCAAGGAGTTTCTAAAAATCTGTAATGAAACATGAAGCCCGTCTTTACGCTCCGCGCGATGGCAGGAGCGTCCGAGCGCGCGAGTATGGTCATTAATCCAAGGCTCCGGGGCCGGTTTACTGCGTTTAACCTTATATGGAGCAATGACAACTAAAATGCCCGTGCAAACATAGCTAAAATCCTCCAGGAGCTTATCAACATCTCCATCCTGAACATCCAAGGAGCAAAGCTCAGAGGCTGAGAAAGCCGCTGAAAACCGCAGCGCCGTCTGCGCGTTCATCAGGCGGCAGCGTTAAGAGATCAAAGTCAAATAAAACGGGCAGATGGTCAGAAAAACGGGCATCAATAATCTACTTGATATCTCCATGTAATCCCAGAGTTAAAACCAGATCCAAGATGTGTCTTTTCTCGTGCGTGGAGCTCTTCACTAACTGCTGCAGGTTAAAAGAGCTGATCAAGTCCAGAAAGTCTTTTGTTAGTGACTTGGGCTCACATCACACATGAATATTAAAATCTCCAACAATTCAAACCCGCTCATACTTTAAAATGATCTGGGACAGTAATGTTGCAAAGTCCTGAAGAAAGTCCTTATGGAACTTGGGCGGCCTGTAGATCAGCACGCAGAGAACCGGAGAGTCGCATTTCATTTCCACCAGCTGAACCTCAAAGCTGGAGAAACTGACAGCTGGCAGCTGCCGACACGAAAGGTGAGATCGGAAAACTACAGCAACTCCTCCACCTCTACTTACAGCCCGAGGAGAACTGAGGAATCCACAGCCTGGAGGGAGAAGCTCTGACAACGGCGTCAAGTCTCCAGCCTGAAGCCACGTCTCTGTCTGTTACGTCTCTGTTAACCTGACAATCCAGAGACGAGACCCGGGCGCAGAGCAGCAGTGTAAAACGCTCCTCTGAGCCTCCCTTAGGGTTAGTGCCGGTGCAAAACCCATGCAGGGAAAGTCAAGCAGGTTCGAGCTTTAGCTTATATGCTGAAAGACAAATGAAAGGAGCGCGTCATAGAAACCTTAAAGTGACAGACAGCAGTTCTCACAAGCAGAATTATGATGTAATTAAATGCGGTTTATTAAACATTCGGAGAACATTCCAAGTCCTTCTTAGTCAATGAGTTAATCACTGATAAAAACCTTAGTCTTCTAGCCTTAACAGAAACTTGGCTCCAACAGGATGACTATGTTAGATTGAATGAAGCAACCCCCCCCACTTATGCTAACTTTCAGAAATCCAGGATTTCAGGGAAAGGAGCTGGTTTGGCAGTAATATCAGTCTAGCTTACTTCTCAGCCCTAAAGTTAAAAATGCTTATAATTCATTTGAAAGCATCATATTGTCTTTAAGTCACCCAGACAGGAAAACTCGAAAATCTGTTTTACTCATAATTATTTATCGCCCCCCCGGCCCATATTCAGAATTTTTAACTGAGTTTTCCGACTTCCTATCGACTATTGCCTTAGATTCTGATCAAACTATAATATTAGGGGATTTTAATATTCATGTTGATGACCCCAGTGACTGCCTAGGAAAGGCTTTTGCAGCTTTATTAGATGATGTTGGTTTCACCCAAAGTGTGAATGAACCCACTCACTGTCACAAGCACACCCTGGACCTTGTTCTAACCCATGGTATAGAGATCAGCCAGCTGAGTGTCCTTCCTCTTAACCCCATCATTTCTGATCACTTTATGATTACCTTCCAGTTTACACTGGAACATCCTTCTGCCCCAGTGAATAAGAAACAGGTTAGAAGAACCTTAACTGACCGTTCTGTGTCTGAGTTTAAACACACAGTTCAGCCAGTACTTAATGATATTCTGAGAAAATACTCTGAGTCCAGCTCCCATAGCATCAGTCCTAGTATAAATGACCACTTTGTTAATGATGCCTTACAAGTCCTCAGGAGTACACTTGATGTTGTTGCCCCCTTGAAACCTGAGTTCGTCAGACAAAACCGAGTAGCACCGTGGTTTAACGCTGAAACTCGTTCTCTTAAACAAAAAACCCGTAAGTTGGAAAGAGAATGGCGCAGCTCCGGTTCAGAGCAGTCTCTGGATATCTGGAAACATAGCCTATTAAATTATAAAAAAGCTCTGCGTAGAGCTAGAAGCCAGTACTATTCAACCTTAATATCAGAGAATGGAAACAACCCAAGATTTCTTTTTAGCACTATTGCTAAATTAACTCGCAGTCAGAGCTCAGTAGAACAACATGTTCCTGTTTCTCTCAGCTCTGATGATTTTCTTACATTTTTCGATAGTAAAATCTCAAATATTAGACACAAGTTAAATCAAGTTATTCCTACTATCAGCCCAGAACAGGCTGAAGCGGTAGAAATGGAGGCATCCATAGAAACCTCTATAACATTGGACTGCTTTATTGCTGTGGATCAAGCGGAAATAACATCAGTTATTACGTCCTCCAAATCCTCAACGTGTCTGTTAGACCCAATTCCCACTAGACTTTTTAAAGAAACTTTTCCCCTAATTAATGATCCCATATTAACAATGATAAATGCCTCTCTGGAAACGGGTTACGTGCCACAGTCTTTTAAATATGCAGTTGTTAAACCTCTTCTGAAAAAGCCCAGTTTGGATCCTAGCATGTTGGCCAACTATAGACCGATATCAAACCTCCCCTTTATTTCTAAAATCCTAGAAAGAGTTGTAGTTAAGCAGCTTTACTGCCACCTACAGGACAACGGCCACTTTGAAGACTTTCAGTCGGGGTTTAGACCTCACCACAGTACGGAAACTGCACTAGTTAGAGTCTCTAATGACTTGTTATTGGCCTCAGAAAAGGGTCTACTTTCTATTCTGGTCCTGTTGGACCTCAGTGCAGCCTTTGACACTATCGACCACGGTATTTTACTCCATAGATTAGAGCAGGACATAGGGATCAGAGGATCTGCTCTCCAGTGGTTTAAATCCTATCTGTCTGATAGGTATAAGTTCGTTAATGTAAATGGCCATTCCTCTCAGTGCACTCGAGTCAACTATGGAGTCCCACAGGGCTCAGTCTTAGGACCCATCCTGTTTACGCTTTATATGCTACCCCTAGGAAACATAATCAGGAAACACCGCATTAATTTTCATTGTTATGCCGACGATTCGCAGTTGTATATATCCATGAAGCCCCACCAGAATGACCAAATAGAGAAACTGAACACCTGCATCAGTGACATCAAGACCTGGATGACAATTAATTACCTCCTCTTGAACCCAGAAAAAACTGAGGTCATTATACTTGGTCCTAAAAACCTCAGAGATGCTCTGTCTGATCAGATAGTCTCCCTGGATGTCGTAAGTATAGCCCCCAATTCCACAGTTAGAAACCTTGGGGTTTTATTTGACCAGGATTTATCATTTAAGGCTCACATATCTCAGGCGTGTAGAACTGCCTTTTTTCACCTGCAGAATATTGCTAAGATCAGAAATATACTTTCTAAGAGTGATGCTGAAAAACTCATCCATGCATTTGTTACGTCGAGGCTGGATTACTGTAAATCCTTGTTAGCAGCGTGTCCTAAGAGTTCCTTAAGAAGTCTCCAGCTTGTTCAGAACGCAGCAGCTAGATTGTTAGCTGGAACTAGCAGAAGAGATCACATCACTCCTGTGTTAGTTTCGCTCCATTGGCTCCCAGTTGATTCTAGAATCAAGTTCAAGATCCTCCTGTTAACCTATAAGGCCTTACATGGACTGGCCCCGTCCTATATTAAGGACCTCATAGTCCCTTACCACCCAAACAGAACACTTCGCTCGCAAAATGCAGGACTGCTTGTGGTTCCTAGAATTAGTAAAAGTACGGTTGGAGGTAGAGCGTTTAGCCACCAAGCCCCTGTCTTATGGAATAAACTCCCAGCTCATGTAAGAGAGGCCGACTCAGTTTCTACATTCAAAGTTAGACTGAAAACATTCCTATTTGGACAGGCTTATCGTCAGACTAGTTAGTATTTAGAGATTATTTAACTTAATGTTAATGTGTTTAAATTAAACTTAATAATAACTATTTGTTTTAAAAGGCTGCTAGAAGTTGAAGCTGGGGTAACTATGGTGCGCTGGGGTTCTGTCCTCTTTTCTCTTCTACTTCTACCCTTCCTCTCTTCTCCATTCTTGATCATTATTCATCATTTAGTTCTCCATGCCTCTGTTTGGTGCAGTGCGATTCATGTATTGTCCCTCTTTTCCTCTCCCCTCCTGGGGAGTGGGATTGCTTCCAGACTCCTGTTGGCTCATCCGTGCTCCAGTTCCTGACCATTTACCTCGCCTTCGCTCCCGCTCCTACACCTGGCTGTGGTTCCTGTCTCCGGCTCATCTCTGGTTCGTCTCTGCTCTGTACCTGACCGAGTACCTCGTCTCTGCTCCCGCTCCTACACCTGGCTGTGGATCCTGCCTCTGGCTCGTCTCTGGTTCGTCTCTGCTCTGTACCTGACCGAGTACCTCGTCTCTGCTCCTGCTCCTACACCTGGCTGTGGTTCCTGTCTCCGGCTCGACTCGCGCCTTTGACTGTCCCCCCAACCACAGCTGGATAAAGCTCGTCTGCTGGACTTTATATATGTAGTTGTAGATTTAGATAAGTTAATTCTTCTCTAAGAGTTCTGGTAAATCGCCTGTCCGTCCTGGGGGAGGATCCCTCCTTCGTGTGGGCACCCCTGAGGTTTCTTCGTTTTTTCCGGAATCCGTTTTTTTTGGGAGTTTTTCCTTACCGCGAAGGGGGGCCTAAGGACAGGGATGCCAGTATAGCTTAGTCAGTTTGTTAGTTCATTTTTAGTATTTTCCTATTGAACTCTTTGTATTCGTGATCCTTTTGAGTTCATGTTTTACTTCGAAGCCCATCGAGACGACTGTTGTTGTGATTTTGGGCTATACAAATAAATTGAATTGAATTGAATTGTCAGGAACATCATATCCAGCTCCCGGGAAGTGAAGAAGTCAGGATAAATGATTTGTTTGTGAGAGATCTGGCATTGATGAGGGCCGATCTTGCAAACACCTGACTCGTACTGAAGGATGAGGACGCCCGACACAGTGGAAGAAGATTCCCGAGCCCCACAGCGCGTTTGGAGAACCGGCGCCGACTGAGAGAGAAGGCCGCTGCCGGCAGGTGAGCCTGGTCCACCGCTGTTTCGGGAACAACAGACAGGATCCAGCGCAAGGAAGCAGAACGATGCCGTTCAGAAGATCTGCGAAGGGCCTTAATCCTCAGAAAAACCCCACTCCTCTTTCCCCGTCTCCTTAGACGCCTTCCTCGCTGACAGCTGGGCAGGATGCGACGCAGGTAAACAGGTATTCTAGAGAGGAGCGGTGACGAGAATGGAGCTTCATATTTAAAAGTCCGTTTAAAAATAAATTCCTGGTAATGCTCAAATTTTAGAAGAGCTTGGCGATCATAGACCAAGAGAGCAGATACAGGGTGCCATCTTATTAAAAATAGTAAAAAAGCAACAAACAAAATTAGGAGCGGAGCTGACAGACGGCTGGCCGCACACGCTGGCGCCATTATCATGCCACGTCATGCATGAAAGGCTTTAAAGTCATTTTGAAGTCATTGTGCCTGTTTGTAGCTAATGGAAAGAAGCCTGAGCCTCTTCCTCTCATTCCTGGGGGGTAACTCATGACAGTGTACCCGCATGACCCAAGTGACTTAGTGTTGTGCAGGTTTATCACTGGATAATTGTAACATATTACAAATGTGGCTAAAGGTGCTAGCATTACAGTCCGCATCGTTCGCCATCTTGTAGTGCTGTCCGAATCCACAATTCCAATATCAAGTCCCCAATAGATTTCCCAGAATTCTCTGCAAAAAAACAGTGTGCAGCAATGCTCACTAAATAGGCGAATATAGACCACAATGCACTGCGTTTGAATGATTTGAAAATGCCGTGAGGGAGATGACCTATAAATACGTATTTGAAGAAGTATCTGTAGTAAAATACCATATTAGTAAATATGTAATATGACATATGTAATATGCAAGTATTATTAGTTTAGTCCAAAGACAAAGCTAGTTGTCCGGGGAAGATTCGACGAAGGAGGACCGCGGAAGGCGGAAACACTGCTATGTAGTCCTGAGAAGATCACAACCGTCACAAAGCCCTCTCTCAAAGAAAGCGTGTTACCAGTGTAATGAAGTAATTCCTCTGCAGATGTTTGCAGTGCACATTAAAACATCCAATGGGAAATCTGCTTCAGATGAGGGTGAGGCAAGAAAATACTATGAAGTTCAAAGTGAAGGTTTTATTTAGGAAATATTGCTCTTTTCTAAATTTACAGGACTCTGACTTGTGGATTGCAGAGAACAGATGTACGGTAAATAAATGTTAGTAGAATCCTAAATAAATGTTTTGGAACTGCACTAGTGCTTTTTTAGATGTACCTTTCTTATAATGTCATAAGATGTTTGTCCAATTTTCTTTTCTAAGCAAGACATTGCAGTGCATGCTGGTCTGTGTGGAGAGAGGTGTGATTTTGTCTTTCCCCTTTATGTGGTTTAGTTGGTTTAAACTGTTTTTGATCAGATATGCCATTGGTATGTTGACTCTATACAGCTTTGAAGAAGAAATACGTGCAGCAGAGGACAAGACTCTTCTTTAGAGACTGCAGTACAGACACCACAAAGGTTAGTTTTTAATTAGGAAGATTGGGGCCAAATTCAAATTCTTCCTCTACAGCTTCTCCCTACCCCTCCATTGTAATTTTGAGATTTCGTGTTGTCTGAAATGTTTTTTTAAGGGGAAGGGGTAGTTACTTAGAGCTTTCTATCCCTCTTCCGTAGGGGTGATGTGCGTCACACTGTGACACTGAGAAGAAGCACATTTCTTCTTGTGGATGTGCTCTGAAGCACAGAGATTTACATTTCAATGCAATTTATGACTTTTTGTTTTAGCATGACTTTCTTAAAGTTATAAAATTGATGTTCTGTATTTTCCAAGCGCTGGCAGCTACACACTAATGTAAATGACCGGTGACTATTAATGACATGATCAATGCTTAGTAAGGTCCAAATTAGGAGACATTTTTCCATAACTCTCCATTTGGAGGGTAGAAAGTAGCGAGTCAATCCAGTTTTACTAACACACTTAAATCACTTTGTATTTAGTATATCCTACCAATCTACCGTTCTCTTTCTCCGATTTTCAAAATAATTAAATGGTTTTATTGTTACAGATATTAAGGATTATTATTTAATGTTTTTTTTGTCTCAAAGAACAGAAGATGTATTGCATCACCTTGAGCAACAAGTTAACAAGAATATGAAATTTCAACTGGGTAGACAGAGAGGGGCTTCTGCAATGGCAAAGAAAAAAATCTTCATCTCCTGCTGGTATACTGAAGGTTGTGTACATTGGGGTGGCAGAAGTTGATGCAGGAACAATGAAAAGAGAATTGTTGACAGGTTGGTCATCTACAACACCCCTTTTTGCACAAACAAAAAGTTGTGTGTATAAACTGCAACTTGAGTCTCCCTGTTGTGCACCAGATATGATTTCAAGTATTGAGAAAAGGTTCTTTGAAGGAGTTGAAGCCCAGGATAAAATTCCCAAGTTCTCTCCTTGACAATGAATATTTCAGGTTAGACACAGGGTTCCTTCATATCATAGAATATGGAACATAAAAAAATATTTGTTCATAATATATCTTTACTTGTTCTAACACAGGACTGTTGGTGAAATAAATGCGGTCAGCCTAGCCCAAGGTGGCCCAGCTCCAGCGTTCCTGAAAGAGTGCTGCTATAGATTCATTTGCACGATAGAGATGGATATCTGCTCTTTGTCGAAGCAAGTTGTAACAGATCTAGAATTATCTCTCCTTATCACTAAAGTAAGCATCTGGTAGCATGTCAGTACTTTTACAATATTCCTCCTACGTTTTTATTATGAACTTGAACATTTTCTATAATCGCACGTGTTTGTTTATTATGATTAAGGATATTTTAGAAAAAAATACTTAGAAGGGTGTTTGCTAACAGATCATTTTAGTCTTACTCAAATGATCAGAGATCCAACTAGGATAACAACTCATTCCCGAGCAAGAATGGAGCTTTTCTTTAAATCAAAATCTGCCAGAAAGAAAGAAAAAACACACATTTTTAACTGGTTTCAGATCAAAAAGCCATTTTTATTTCCAGAAAACTCACCAAAAAGTGTTTTAATAACAAAAACAATTACTCAAGACAAACAAATGTTTTTACCAAGAAGCAGCAACAAAATCTTCTCATGGCCTTAATTTCAATTGCTCAGACATTATTTCATGAGTATGAGAGACACATTTTGTGATCTTTCAGTTTCCGTTGGGATTCTTCAGTTAAAAAAATATATATATAAAAAAAAAAGATTAAAAAAGACAACTAGGGAGAGCAAAACACCGGCTGCTAACTCCACGAAAAAGAACAGCACAGCAGTCCAACAGGCGTCCGTATTTCAGAATTTTGCAAATGGGACCCTTATGAAAAATCTTCTAAGCAGTACAAAGAAATAACACAGGCAATTTCAAATTTTTTGGCAAAGGACATGATGCCCATAAATACAGTGAGTCAACAGGGCTTTGTCACTTTGATGAACAAAATGGAACGGAGATTTAAGATCCCGTTACAAAATTACTTTTCACAAGTCGCCATTGCACAAATAGACGAGACGTGCCGCCGGACAGTTACATCTGACTTGAGCCAAGCAGGATTTTTCGCGAGTACCACAGACCTGTGGTCAAGCTGCACAACTGAACCGTATTTGAGTTTTACTGTGCATTTTCTCACTGCGGACATTGATAAAAAAACACGTTGACTGGAGACCGTGTATGTTCCGGAGTTGCATCAAATTGAAGACATAACGCACAGATTACTGGATGTGCTGGCGAGCTGGGAACTTGAAGAAGAGCAACAGGTGTGCATCACCACAGAAAACAGTCCCAATGTCGTTAGAGCCATGGAGCTGAACAAGTGTATGGAGTTAATTCAGTCTCAATAATCAGAAATGCACACAACCTGTTTCACAAATACTCATCCTCTATTTCACAAATGTCCTTTTATGCAAACGTGAAAAATAAATTTGGAAATGCACATGTTGTGTTTCACAAATGCACACACTGTGTTTTACAAACACACATTGTGTTTCACACATGCACACTGAATGTTTTACAAATGCACAATAAGTGTTTCTCACAAATGTGCACACTGTTTCACAAAAACACAAAAGAAATTCAGAAATTCACAACAAATGTATTAGAAATGTACAGTAGGTGCTTCACAAACATGAATTTTAGGTACACATGTGATGTTAACTTACAGATCATACGAATTGCAGAATGTGCATTCAAAAACCCGCTCTCATTTCTGAATCTCCCCACATTTTTGAGAGATTTTCCTACGATGAATATTGACTCCTTTGACGGAGCAGGTCAACTAATGTCACCATTGGCTAGTGAATCTGTCAATCTAACTCATCAGCAAAGCAGGAGGGTTCGCTTGTAGCCAATCGAATGGGCCCCCTTACACTTTCTCTACGCTTTCAAACTGATGAGGGAGCTGTTCAGCAAAGCAGTTGAAAACACGGGCGGCAATCATGGCGAAGAGGTCAATCGAACGGGATCAGTCCCAGCCCGTAATGCATTTATTTGATCATTCCCTCGACTTTAGCAGAGTTGTTTGCAAAGTACACCCACCGCAAATTAGTTTAGCTTAGCCCGTGCGGTCATATTTTTTAAAATGGTTTTAAAGGGGGGGAGGACTTATGATGGATTTGTCAAGTTTTATACTCTGCATACCAGCTCATCACACAACACGAGTAACTACAACCAACCAGGGACCTCGAAACTAGCCGGCTTTCGACTCTCAAGTTGTCTGCTGTGAGCTGCTGGGACCGGCTAGCGTCTTTTGGCAATCTGTATATTGAGTTCTTAACACGATTCATGGAAAGTATTGATTTGGAGACAGCAATGTTGTTGCACACTGGTGCTATGCTATGCTAAATAGCTACGTAGCTGTTCCGTATGCTGCCTTCATGTAAACACGATCCGGGTTAAAGTTAGACACAGTATTTTCACAACCCAGACTTTAAGACGGGGTGGATATGTGCAACAAAATGTATTCATATGACATTCATGAAAACGGCATTTTTTTAAATATAACAGACGTGAATCCACTGTTGAATGAATGAAGCGTCGTAGAAGTTTCTAACGTTAGAACCCGTGTTGTGCTGAGAAGCCCAGTGAGATTGTGTCAGAGTGAAAGCCACTAAAATCCCTGTATCTTTACTTCCAATGACGTAATGACAAGAATCCCAAACATTATAATGTTTTTAAGCTGTTTGTAGTCGATAAGTAGTCACAGAAAGTCTGGATCATGGGAGAAATCCGCTGTCAGCAGTGATAAGAGTAAAAGTTACTGTAAGTATTACACACAGGCTTCCTGCGATCAGTGTCTTGTCCCTGCTTTTTTTTAAAGCTCTTCTTCACTACAAACTCAAATTATCATTGCAAGAGTGTTTTATAAAAAGTCCCCTTTTAAATATTTGAAAGTTTTGTAATTTAATTTCAGCCAGCTAAATTATGTAATCCATCTTTGTCGTGTACTCTCTCCTCATAATTAACATTTTACCCCCCCCTTAACAGTCTCTCTCGCCTCATTTTTTCCCAATGATACATGTAACCCACTCCTGTAATTTTTTTACCTAGAAATTCTACTTATTGCCAACGTACATAAGAAAATTAACATAAAAAATGTTAAATTGATGTGTACCGTATTGGATTTGTAATTATGTGTTTGAGACATGAGTTTGCATGTTCTCCCCGTGCACGCGTGGGTTCTATCCGGGATCTCCGGCTTCCTCCCACCGTCCAAAAACATGCTTCATAGGTTGATTGGCAACTCTAAATTGACCATAGGTATGACTGTGAGAGTGAATGGATGTGTGATTGAGGATATTCTACCCTGCGACAGACTGGCGACCTGTCCAGGGCATCCCTTGTCTACACCCAAGTGGCCGGGATAGGCTCTGGCAACCCCGTGACCCCGAAAGGGAATAAAAGGTAAAGAAGATGAATGAATGAATGAATGAATGTGAAATGTGAATGAACAAAGGCCAGGAAGGCAACAGGCCCTGACAACATCACCTCCAGGCTCCTCAGGGAGTGTGCAGACCAGCTCTGTGTGGTGATGCTGTTCATATTTAATATGAGCCTCAGACTGGAGAAGGTACCAGTCCTCTGGAGGACTTCCTGCCTGGTTCCGGTTCCAAAGGTACCTCGTCCTACAGAACCGAACAACTTCAGACCTGTCGCCCTGACTTCCCACCTGATGAAGGCTACGGAGAGGATCATCCTCAGCCATCTCCGCACCCAGGTGAGCTCAGCACTGGACCCGCTGCAGTTTGCATATCGACCAGGCATCGGGGTGGATGACGCCATCATCTACCTGCAGCATCGGGCCCTGTCTCACCCGGAGTCCCCTGGGAGCACTGTGAGAGTCATGTTTTTTTATTTCTCCAGTGCTTTCAACACCATCCAGCCTTCACTACTGAGGAGGAAGCTGGAGGTTGCAGGTGTGGACCAAGATCTGGCTGCTTGTGTGTCTGATGTGGTGGTCTGCAGCACGGGGGCACCTCAAGGAACTGTGCTCTCCCCATTCCTATTTACCCTGTACACATCAGACTTCATCTACGACTCCCACCACTGTCATCTCCAGAAGTTCTCAGATGACAGTGCCATTGTGGGCTGTGTATAGGGGGGGATGAGCAGGAGTACAGGGGGGTCATCTCTGACTTTGTTGGCTGGTGTGAAGTTAACCACCTGCTGCTTAACACCAGCAAGGAGCAAAGGAGCTGGTCCTAGACTTCAGGAGGTCCTCACCATCACAGTCACCGGTGAACATCCAGGGTTCAGACATTGAGGTCGTGGACACATTTAAATATCTGGGTGTTCACCTGAACAACAGACTGGACTGGTCCAACAACACGGATGTTCTGTACAGGAAGGGTCAGAGTCGCTTCCACCTGCTGAGGAGACTGAGGTTGTTCGGTGTGTGCAGACAGCTGCTCAGGACCTTTTACAACACTGTGGTGGCCTCAGTGGTCCTTTATGGAGTTGTGTGCTGGGCGGGGGGCAGTGCAGGCAGAGACTTGAAGAGGCTTAACAAACTGGTTAGGAAGGCCGGCTCTGTCTTGGGCTGCACACTAGAGTCCATGGAGGAGGTGGCGGACAGGAGGATGTTAGCTAAGCTGACATCCATCATGGATAACCCCTCCCACCCCCTACACCAAACTGTAGAGGCGCTGACCAGCTCCTTCAGCACAAGACTGTTGCACCCTCAGTGTAAGAAGGAGCTACTGCAGGTCATTCCTCCCCACAGCCATCAGACTATACAACACTGTGTTACAGTGACACTCCACGGTCCCAGGGTGTTTTTTTTCATTCACTCATTTATTTATTTTCTTTTGTTGTTTTTCAATTTTAAATTGTTTTTTATTCCTGAACAGTTGTTTGTTTTTGGTGTGAACTTCATTAGTTATTTCTGTATTTTGAAAAAAAATTGTAATGTCTTTTTACAGTTTACATGTTTTGCAGACTGCATGTTTTTTACACTTTTGCAGCTGAATTTATTTAACTTTTAATATTTATTTCTTTATTTAATAAGAATCTCATTTTTGATAATAATTTTATATATATAAATGTCATTTGTCATGTCCTTTATTGATGTTATATTATAAAGATTATTTCTGAATGTCGTGTTGCTGCCACAGATAAATGAAATTTCCCCATTGTGGGATTACTAAAGTTATCTATCTATCTATCCATCTATCCATCTATCCATCCATCCATCCATCCATCCATCCATCCATGTTTGAGACATGATTTTCATGCTATTGTCAGGGTGAGAGGAGATCTCGGATAAGAAAATGTGGGCATAGCCGAGTTAATGTTCACAGTACATAGAACTGACACAAACAGCTTCATTGCGGGAGAAGTGTACACACAATCAATGGTGAGTTGAACCTAGTTTTAGAAGCTTTAATATATACATCAAAGTAAATGATGTATTAAAAAGAAATCTGACAGTATAATTCATGAGTGTTACTGGTTTATATTACAACATCCTGCACTCTCCTTAGGACCAAGGACTGCTCAATATCAGTAACATCACTTATTCTACTGCCACTACATTCTTCTACCACGCATCCAGGCCAGTTTGGATGTCTTTAGTGACGCGTGGGACAGCCATCCAATCAGGACGGAGCAAAGCATGACACCAAATCAGCTGTGGCAGTTGGGCTTGACCCAGAACCCTGTTTCTGATCCCCGGGTAAATCCTTTATTTAATCTCACTGTACTGGACAACTGATTTGTGTGCAGTTTGACTAAAGTGGGAAGTATCAAGAACAGAATAATGAAATCACAATGACTACAATGAATTTTCATCAAAAACGAATCGCACCTTTTTTTTTTAAAGTGTTATTGTTGTGCGGTGCAAACAATTTCCCTAAATTGATTGGTTTTTTAAATCAAGTAGGAAGAATAGCACATCTGCAAATTCAAAAGGCATCGCAATGCATGGCATTATGAGTGATCAGATCTCACTACTTTATTAAGGATCACTTATTTACAAATTAAAAACATATGAAGATATGACGTTTGCCTGCCAGCAACAATATAAGTAATTATTACTAGGTCACTCTGCCTACATAATCTAAAACATAAAAAAAAACAGCGCTGTTCATAAAAGGTATCTTTTTTCTTTTTTTGCCAGGGTATGCTGGTTCCAGAGATTGAATGGGAGGAAAGTGGATCCATGACTGAACGTCATCCTGGGATCAATGTCCCGGTATGGGACAGTCCTCTTTTGGGTCCACAAATGTTGGAACTGCAAGACAACATCAATCCATTGCAGAATTCAGACCGTTTTGGAGTGGCTCTATGTTTAGAACTTAATTTAGGCTAAATAATTACATAAAGAAAGGAGAGAGACTGAGGGGAGGAAGACAAAGTTCAAATAAATACTGCTGTATGGTTCAAGGGACTTCATTGTATGCAAGGATGTTATGAAAATGAGTTCCAGTTTAAATAAAATTCAAATCAGTAAAGATCCCACATCTGCTTAAATTTTGATGTTTTAATCTGTCCATGTTTTGACTGAATTTTACTCGGCAATAAAGGGTGAATGTTTGCACTTTGTTGTTTCTATGACCATCTTTTGTTGTGTAGTATTTAACCAGTTATAAAACCCATAGAGATGAGGATCTGACCTGGCCAAGAGGTTAGCAGCAGAAATATGCTTACAATATGAAATCAATGACTTTAAAGTTATTACAAAATTAAAATTATGGTCCAGCAAAGTGACTTTGGGTTGAGCAGGGGAGGTCTATTGGGTATCTGTGATTGACAGTGAGATGAGCTTGAGGTAATGTAGTCCCACTGCGTGGTACGGAGCAAAGTGATGCCAGTTTCTCCACAGAACTTCCTGTGGAAGTTGAAGATTTTTCTCCTCCACCTTCATATGATCAAGACTGAAGGGAACCATGTCTGAGTGTTGAAATGACGCTAGCATCAAAGCTAAGGATAACGTATTAGCAAACAATCCCGAGTGAAACGTTCATTGTAAATCTCATGACCGGGACACAGGTCGCTGGATTCAATGTCAACTGCATTTAACCACTGTTGCCTTGCTTCCAGGTCCACTGAAAAATTTCGCAAGCCAGTAATTTTTGACAACAGAAGGCAATAAACCGACAAGCCATGCTAAGGCTAACACGCTAACGGCCGACTGGTACAGAATCAAATATGGGCGGGGCTTTTGCCACCTGCTCGAAAGCCTAGAGAAAGTGCAAGGGGCCATTCGATTGGCTAAAAGCGAACCTGCCTGCTTTGCTGATGAGTTAGATTGACAGATTCACTAGCCAATGGTGACATTAGTTGACCTGCTCCGTCAAAAGAGTCTCAATATTCATCGTAGGAAAATCTCTCAAAAATGTGGGGATATTCACAAATGAGTGCGGGTTTTTGAATGCACATTCTGCAATTTGTATGATTTGTGAGTTCACATCACATGTGCACCTAAAAATCATGTTTGTGAAGCACCTACTGAGCATTTCTGATACATTTATTGTGAGTTTCTGAAATGTTTTTGTGCTTTTGTGAAACACAGTGTGCACATTTGTGAGAAACACTTATTGTGCATTTGTAAAACATTCAGTGTGCATGTGTGAAACACAATGTGTGTGTTAGGGTGTGTTTTTTCCTCATAAATATAAGGTGTTAACAGCGCTACGCCACACAGATCTAGCAACAGACAGTCTAAAATGTGTAATGAAGCTCAAAACATGCTTACTGAGGGGATTGCAATACACCATGGCTGATTCTATCTGCCTCATGTAAACACAAAATACTCTGTTACCAAATCAAATGCTGCCATATATTTATCCGTTACTAGTTTACTATTGGCGCTCAGTTGCTTTCCCCCATCTCACTCAGACAACAACATCAACAGCATCAGCAGTATGTCTTAGCTAATGCAAAGTACAAGAAAATGTTCGCTTAACGTCACCACCGCTAGAGACAACAAAACAAAACCAGTTCGTGTTCATTCGCAGTTAGCTTAATAAGTTGTTGCCTCTGTATCTAGTGTGAGCACCCCGTCTAGGTATTACCCTGAAAGTGATGGTCTTCGCCAAATAGAACCTTCCTCACGGCTCAACAATTCAGAGATTTTGAAGGACTTAGGTTCTTTCTTGAGTCATTTGGCTGAATCTGAGAAGACAGAGGTTTCTCTATTAATTAAAGATTATGTCTCTCTATTTTCTGATATCCCAACTCGTACTTCAGTGATCTCCCATGACATTGACGTTGAGGATAACAACCCAATAAAACACTGTGCTTACCGTGTTAATCCTGTCAAGCGCAACCAGCTTCAACAGGATATCAGCTACCTTCTAGACAATGGTTTTGCTGTCCTAGCTCCAGCTCATAAAATTCTCCATGTCTGCTTGTGCCCAAGTCTGACAATACTTTCCGCTTCTGCACAGACTTTCGAAAAGTGAACAAGGTCAACAAAACTGATTCGTATCCATTACCACGCATGGAAGATTGTGTTGACCGGGTTGGTTTGTATATTGAGAGTTTGTGTAGGGGGTGAAAGTACTTTTGTATGTGTGTAGGTTCTCTTCTTTTTTTCCAAGTGACCTGGATTGCTGCACTAAGGCCTTGTGGCTGCCTATGATTGGAGGACAAGTGACTGGTGTTGCTGCTCAGGATTGGAGGGAGGATGATTGATGGTGGCACATGATTGGAGGATGAGAATTTAAAACCCTGGCATCTTAGCATTTTAAGCTTAGCTTATTGGTAATTTGTATTAGGATTTTTTTTGTTTTGTTATTTGTAGAGCAGTAACAAAACAAAAAAAAAAAAAAAAAAAAAAAAAAAAAAAACAAAAAAAAAAAAAAACAAGGTTTTTGTAGAGCAGTAAGAGTGAACTACCATTTTGTTTGACTGTTTTTCTCCTGTTTTGGTTGAGGTTGAGTGAGACAGGTCAGACTCTGTCATTTATTTTTTTACTTTGGTTTCTGGAAGGTCAGATAGAGCATTTGACATTTGAGTTGGTTCTGTTCTGTTTATTATTTTGGCATGTGTTCACCCTGAAGTTTGATGCTCCTTTTTCTTTCCTTTTGTCACCTTTACATTTAGGACAATAAACCCTTATTTGTACGGAAATTGGTTTTGGCAGCTTTATTAAATTAGGTGGGTTTTGTTTTAGGGCTTACTTTTTGCATTTTTGGGTCATTTTTCTTATTTAATTCAACTTTATGTTATGCCCCATACCCCTAGACATAGGGTGCATAACAGACAGGCTTGATTAAGACATTTTTGTACAACTTCTGTACTAGGAAAGGAATTCAAGTCTACCTGTGACCATGTCCTCCTCTGCCCCAAAAGCATCCTAGGTTGATCTTGTGAATCTTCCGATCTCATTTAGCCACAGTGCTTTTCCCTGTGCCCGCTTCTCATTCTCAAAAAGGTTGTGGACATGGAGTAAAGTTGATATCCATCTATCACACTTTGATTGTTTTTGTAGCTCATTTTGTATCCCTGGCTTGTTTTTGATTCCCAGATACATTGCGTAAAGCAGGTTGTCAACTGAACTAGTGTTTATCATTGTAATGGTTTTTTGTTCAATAACAGCCTTTCTTCCCCACTGTGGACACGATCCCTTTTGTTTTTTTAATTCAGGGTTGGGCACTGACTTGAACACCATGCTTTTTGTTTTTGAAGAGGAATGTGTCATGGTTAGCAAGCGTGGTCGACTCAGGTGCTGGAACCCGGAAGGAGGCTCGGCAGGCAGTGAGAGTATAATGATGTTTTAATAAGAAAAGGTCAGAATAGAGTTGAGCTCCAGTATCCTTCCAGACAGTCCAAGGAGTGGTTGGAGGGTCTTGCTGGCAGCAACCGCGTGATCCGAGACTGGGGTTGGAGAATGTCCGAGCGAGACGGCGAGAGGTGAACCGTGATCAGGTAAGTTCCACAGGTAGGCGAGATCCTGGAATGAATGTGGAGACAAAAGCAGTTTAGTCGAGAGCATGAGACAGGCAAGGGCAAGAATCTAAGAGAGGCCAGGAGATGCACCATAGGAGTACAACGAACTAGCGTCGGTTACAGGTCCGCGGTCTCCTTAAGAGTCTGCTGGCTGACGAGGATGAGGAGGCGCAGCTGGAGGCATCAGGTGGAGCTGATGAGGAGGAGGGGTTTGCTGGAGGCACCGTGACAGAATGAACGTTTTTCACTGGAGGAGGTGAACTGAAATACTTGGATTTCTTTTCCGAGATGCTTGTTTTTTCCATTGCTCCTCTTGAGACAAGGCTGGGCCTTCAGTTTTCTGCATATCTCTGTTGTCTAGGGTTACTGTAGGTGCATGTTTCTTTGCAAGTGAAATTCCTTTTACTCTTCCAACAACAAACTCATGCTAGACTTGCAGAAATTCTCCAGGTCTTCTGTGTAGTTTTGAACCCAGGATGACTGATTTGGTTGTACGAAACCAGTTCTCCACCACAGCATTGCTATCTCTACTTTTGCCGCTACTTTTCAGCATTATACCTGACCAAAGGGGAACAGTGCCAGCATAATGCAAAATCACATCTAGGAATGGAGTGTAAAAATAAGTATTCTGTTGCCCAATGTTCTCTCCTAAATCCTCTTTATGCGCTTCTCGTTGTGCTACTTTGGCAACATCTTCCATTGGAGCAAAGAATGGGGATGAGTTTGAGATAGATTTTGACACAAAATCCCCAGGCCCTTGTGGTTCATCTGTGCTTCTAATTTCCATGTTTTCTGCATTCTGTGTCAAAATGGTGTCCTTCAGAGCAGACAGATGTTTCTGAGAGCCCTCCGTGTCAAATCTGGATGAAAATACATATGAGATGCATCTGGAAATGGACGAGATTTAATCAAACCTTGTTGCACTTTGAAGAAGACCAAAGCAGTACAAGCAGTATTCCATCTTGGTAAGCTTGACACTTATTATTTTAAGCATGTGAGCAGCACATAGATGTGAGACTGTTAACTGCACTGTCTTGGTTTCCTGGCACACTTGAAAGCCGAGCTTCAGGTACTCTTGAACACTGACTGTTAAACACTTGAACCACTGCATGGATCATTGCCCAACTGAAATCAGTTCAATTTTTTGTGGTTTCAGATGTTTTTGGAAGAGTTTGTAATAACCTCTGCCAGTGTTAATTTCGTTGACTAAATATTTTCGTCATTATTTTCGTCACGAATATTTTTTTGCTGACGAAAACTAAACGAAAACTAGAAAAAGAGTCACTGGTGGAGACTAAAACTATGACTAAATTGATTGACATTATCGTCAACGAATAAAGGACGAGATGAAAACAGACTGTGACGAAAATCCAATCAGTAGACGGGAGACACGAACAAAAGAACCAATCGGCAAAACGGGACAGACGAAACTGCATGAGAGAAGAGACCAATCACAGCTTGACTTATTTGACTGAGCTCCCGGGAAGACGGCATTTAAAGAGCGACAAAATGTCCAAAGCTGGGAGAAAAAGAAGGGGAGACTTGTGGGCTCACTTCACATTTGACGAGGAAGAAAAAAAAACAAAGTGTGAAGCATGCGGAGCGATCATTCGTGGCAAGAACACAACGAATTTAAAAAGGCATTTACAGACGAGCCACCCGGACATTTTCTCAAAGGTAAATTCACAACGATGTTTTTTTGTTTATTAAGCTAAGCAAAATTGGATGACTGCAGTGGCAAGATGTTGAAGCATTAATATTACGAACTGAAAAATACTGTAAGATAGCTCCCTCTTAAAGTTAGATGAGAGCACCATATACTAATACGTAATACTATGCTATACAATAGATTAATACTAATGTTTAGTATATTTTATAATGTTATACTTGTTGACAATATCATATATATTTCTAGATTAGTCATGTAACGTGACTGTTCACATCCTATCGTTATACATACTAATCTAGCAATATTGTGGTATTTAAAACATACAATATTGCTAGACAAATGAATACCTTATAAAATCTTTTTTCTTTATCCACCTAGCTGCCAACTTAATAAATATTTACTCTTTTCATACTTTTATTTGCTTTTATTGCTTTAATATTTACTGCTTGCACAAATAAAGTGATTAAAATAAATACATAATATAAACATATTTAAATTATTTTCCTTTTTTATGTCACAGCTCCAGAAGTCTCCTGATGAAGGCGGTGAACCAAGCGCAAAAAAGGCAAAAAATGTCTAATCAAAACATTGCTGAAGCACTGTTAGGTACTACAAAGTACAAAAGCAATGCCAGAGAACAACAAGTAAAAGAGGAGGCTATAGCCAAATGGATTGGACGGTCAGGGTTACCACTGACTACAGTAGAAGATGAGGACTTTATTCTCATGATAGAAGTATTTGATAAGAAGCTGACAGTGCCAAAGAAAACAAAGATAAACAATCTGATTGAAAAACACTATGAGGAAGAAATTACAAACTTTAAGAAACGGCTGTGTGGTGCTCGTAAAGTGTCAATTGGAATTGACCTATGGACTAAAAAGGGACTGTCTGCATCATTCCTTGGCATAAGTTGTTGCTTTTTTTGTGTTGATCAAAACAATCCAGAACACATCCTGCTCGCTCTTGAACAAGTTGCCCATCCACACACTGCCCAGTCCATTAAGGCCTGCGTGGATAAGTGCATGCAGGAATGGGGCATTTCAAATGACAAAATTCTGACTGTAATAACAGACAATGGTAGCAGCATTTAAACACACTACTCAACAAGAAGAAGAGGCCAGCTCAGAGGATCAAGAGGAGTCCCCCCGAGGTGAAAGTGATTCAGAGGAGATTGAAGACCATCAGTAAGTCACTTTTATTCATAATTTCATTTGACAGTAAGTTAATGTATTAACTCATTTACCTGATATGTTTTTACTTTGTTTTTGGTAGCTATCAAGACATGGAGATGGATATGGAAAGGATGCCATGTGTGGTTCACACGCTGCAGCTTGTGGTCCATATGCTAAACAAGGAGTCAAGTGTGAAGCGAATCCTTGACAAAGCACGATCAATTGTGAAGCTCTTTCGGAAGTCATCTGTTGCAACACAGAAGATTTTGGATAAGTGTGGCCTAATTGTTTTGAATGATTGTCCCACGCGCTGGTCCAGTACATATAACATGATTGCACGACTCCTCAAAGTTAAAGATCCTCTTTGTAAAATAGCAAATGAGATGGGGTGGGACAACTTACTTTCTAGTGAGTGGCAGAAGCTCAGCTCATTGCATGAACTCTTGTTGCCTTTTGCCGAACACACGCAGACTCTTCAGAGTGACACAATGTCTATGTCACTGATCGTCCCTGCCCTCTTGGATTTGCATAGCCACCTTACTGATTTTGAAGAAAACACAAGTCATCAGGATTTTGCCACTCTAGCACGAAAAATGAAAGTAAATTTAAACCAGCGCTTTGCCTGGGTATTGGATTCATCAGATGAAAAGTTCTCTCCAGTTGTTGCCGGTGCTTTCTTTCTCAACCCTACTGTGTGTGATACTCTCCTCGATGCTACTGATGACAGTGTTCAGGAACTTTTTAAGCAGGCAGAGGGGTATGTGGTCCAGTGCACTCAGAGTCAAGAGACTCACCCTGATGATGATGATGTGGAGGAACTGAATAGACCAGAGCCTGATCCTGAACCACCATCCTCCTCCTCCTCAAGGCAGCCAGTCTTCAGATTTCTGTCCAAATGTCGTGCAAAGCCTAAACCGAAGTTATCCACATGTAGCATCAGGCAGCAACTGAGCAAGTATAAGGGGGAGCTCTCACAGCCCATTCGCAAGCTTTTGCAGAGAGAGTTTTCAGTGTCACAGGTGACCTAACCAGGGGAAAGCGTAACAGAGCAAAAGTCACTTTAGCACGAAGTGCTTTCTTGAAAATGAATAGAGGTAAATAAGTGTTGCTATTCTGTGGTTGAATTGCCAGCATTGTGGTAGCAAGAAGAAAATGTCGTTCAGCGCACTTTAGATTCTAAATTAAAAATGTTTGCAGTTATTGTTCAGCTCAGCTGTAAGCTTTAAGGTCATGGACCTAACTTTATTTTTCTTTTATTGATGGTGAATTGGCAGCTATTTATTGTCTGAATTACCATGACAGTGTTTGTTGCTGCAAAAAAACTTTTGATTTGAAATAAAGACAACGTTGTATTGACATAAAGTTGAATTTGTGTTTTATATATTTTGGTTAAGTTTGTTTCCTATACCAAACTTTAAAAATATTGTAAAAGATTTTCTAGTAAATCTGTTATTGATTTTAGTCTTATTTTAGTCGACTAAAATACCAAGCAATTTTAGTCGACTAAAATAAGACTAAAATTAAAACAAATCAGATGACTAAAACTTGACTAAAACTAAAAAGAATTATAGTCAAAGGACTAAGACTAAAACTAAATTAAAATTTTGTGTCAAAATTAACACTGACCTCTACATAAACATGTCAACCAATGCAGGATTGTTGCTGTGGTTTGATCAGATGAAAGCATTTCAGCCACATGGATCACAGTCTTTGTTGTAGACTGGCAGGCAATGCAAAGTACAGCACTGATTGGGTGGATGAATGAGATTTTGAGACTACGCTGCCAGTGGCATCCAAATACAGCTAACAACGCTTTGTCTTCTACAGTTCTTGAAGAATATTCAGTTGGGATTCTGAATATGAATGTACAACAAAAGGAAACATGGCAATGAACTGAATACTGCTGTGTTTTGTTTTGGAGCTTGGCTTTTCCGCATCCTGCTTACACTGAATTCCAAAGCATTCCATGAAAGCATTTTCATTGAAACGGTTGTCAAGGTTTTTCTCACTTGATATCTTCTGCAGAACACTGACAGATTTCACATCATTGAGATTACCTGCAAAAAGTTTATCTTCATCTGATCTGAAAAGTTGCAGAGTGTGGACATGCATTGGAGTAAATTCTCCGAGTTTAGTTTTAAGTTGATCTCTCTGGTTGTCGGCAGTGGCGGGTACGTTGTTCATCACAAGTGTGGCTTCTCTTTCTCAGTTTGATGTCAATGGTTATGTCATCAGTCTTTGTGCCTGGATCTCCTTTAATTGACAAAAGATAAGTAACACAGCCAGTAAACTTGCAGACAGCCTTGCCTCCCCGATACGGTTTGTGTCTTTCAGCTTTGACTGCACTGTTCTTTGTTTGTTTTGAATGAAAGAACACAGTATTTGTTCACAAGGCCTATTTTATGGGTCATGAGGTCAGTCCATCTTTTTTTTTAAACTCTGTATCCTTTTCAATCCTCTGGCTTTATCGTAGACCACTCTTCTCTCGTCAGACTTATAGTAAATTGTTGTGGGCAAGGTGGCAGCTTCTTACCAAAGGACAACTTTCTTTTTATGTTCTCCCCCTGTCCAGAGACTGCCGCTTGTGGTTTTGTGTCACAGGAAGGACAGCACCATGGGGAGATGTTTGCAATGTTTTCCACACTTTGATAGCCAATACATCAGCCAATACTGAGCATATGGCAGTCTCGGGTCGTTTGGCTGTTTACAAACACAAAATAAAGTATCGGCAGGATATTCCATGTCCATGTACTGAGCTGGACTGGCTTCAAGACTAACTTCACAGTTGTTGTTTGAGTCTTTTAAAAGCTGATTATCAGATGCCCCAACCTCTTCTCTACAAACAACCATGTTTTCACTGTCTTTGCATTGAGATGTTGCATCATCATCATCATTGTTCATGCTCATATTGTTTTCATCAGGATAGTCGTTTTGATCAGTCTTTGTGAACTTTTTGAAACTTGTCTGACAATACAAGTCCTCGGTACACATTCTATCTTTAATCTCTTGGCTGTTTTATTGAACATTGCCAGTTTCTCTGTGGTGGTTGTTTTCTTCAGCCTTGGTAACACCTGTGTTGGAGCTGGTATCAGCGCCCTTTCTCACACTGGGACCACCAGCACATCCCTCAATGTTTTTGGCAGTAATAAGCTCTACAACATTCACCATTACATTTAAGGGATCTGTACTCATTGATTGATACATGTCATCAGACATGGTCACTGTTTTTTTCTCCCCAGTATTGTTGACACTTTGTCTCTCCACGTCACTTTCACCGATGGCCTTGCCTCTATGTCTGTCTTTAACTTGTTGAAACTTTGACAATTTTTTCCCACTTTTTCTAAGCATTGCTCTTGTTCTGACAAACTTTCTGTCACTATGCCATACAGTGTAGAGCCACTTCTTCTTCTAAACTGTCTTGTCATTGAATATCACATTTGCCAAACCTTCCCACATAGGGTCACTCTAACAGATCTTCTTTGGAAGATTTTCAAATGCTGAAAATTCTTCTACCAACTTGTCCTCACCACCTGACTCTTTCCATAAGTCTGGACAGCCATGTTTTTGCCCTATTTTTAACATTTCCATTTTTAAGCCTGACAGAGGAAGGAAAAGAATAGTCACGTTCGTATTTTTATAGAAAAGTATATTATTCTCAGATTCTCAGATTTATCAATTTAGATGCTGATCTTAATTGGGACCACAGTATATCTCGTAAACGGATTACACTACATGAAATACATAGTTTCAGTAATTTGTCCATTATTTATTTAAAATGTAGGTTTTGAATTTTGATTCGATTTATTGATTTATTTCAAGCATTGCAGTCAAAGCAATAAAGAACTGAAATGTAAGTTGTTGTTTTGGTTCTCACTTTTTTGATACAAAAAATTGATGGAAAGTGAAACATGCAGCCCAGATTTTGATGCAGCACCTTGCTGGTTTTCAGGGCATATCTGGCATGGAAGGGCAGCAGCCTCTAAACCCTGTTCATCCACTGTTACTCGGGGATGTAAATATGGGAAAGCTGGTCCATACACCAGTCCCACACAGTTCAGATTGCTGCCAACTGTCAAATCCCATCATTCTTGAAAAATACAGCTTCTCTGTGCTTAGACCAGTGTTTTTCAACCTTTTTTGAGCCACGGCACACTTTAACCTTGACAAAAATCCCGCGGCACACCAGCATCCCAAAAAAAAAAAAAAAAAGCAGAAACTCATAGTCTGTTTTGATCTACAGCCCCCCCCGGGCAATCTGACGTGCATTTTTGTGATAATTGTGGCAGAAAAAGCAGGAAGTTGCAGATGTTTTTCTAAAAGATGTAATGAAAGTTAAGTTACATACAAACTGTATGTTCGTTGTGTTTTCAAGACGCTGTCCCTTTAAGCCAATGCATCATGGGAGATGTAGTGTGAAAACTGCGAGAAAACGGCAGAAAGACTCGCGTCTCTGAGCTTCATGGTTTTGTTCACTTGTTCCACGGTCTGATACCGGATTCTGTGGAAAGCTACACTGCTAAAGACGAGCTTTAGCTGGTGTTTTTGTCGGAACTGACTGAGTTATGAGCTAAATTGGAACAAGGAAGTGGAGACTTTAACCACTTCTGATTGGTCAGACTGATGACATGTGATTAAGCCTTCAAGAATGATTGGTGGAGTCGTGGAGACAGTAAAAGCTGCGGGACTTTTCCTTACACAGTTATAGCTGCAGCTATTTCGCGTCATTCTTATCAAAATGTCTTTAATAGAATCAAATAAACACAAAGAAAAAAGTATTTTATGATCGTTTATATTCCTAACTACTCAGTGTTTTATCAGGACCTGTTTGGATGAACAAAGAGCTGATTTCCTGGAGATGGGAAATGCTTTTAGATCAGTTAATGAGGGCAATTTTCCACGGCACACTTGACCATCTCCCACGGCACACTAGTGTGCCGCGGCACACTGGTTGAAAAACACTGGCTTAGACAATACTTAGACCTAAAAATTAAGCACTTGCTTAGTCACACACTAAGTGACCCTAATACCACATGAAGCATGTAAAAATGTGGGGTTTAAAAGCAAGTGTCCTCAATTAATTTTTGTTGTTTTTACCTATGCTCATGTAAAAATTTCAACATTTGATACTTGTAAAAAATTTGAAAAGGGTCAATTTTACCTGAAGACCATACAAGGGCTAATGGAAATGGCTTCAATGATAAAAAAGCCATCTAAATATTAAATGAATCATTTTCTGCCATCTCAAAGTGGTTTTTCAAGTGTAATAACAACTGTAAGTTCCAGGTGTTGTGGTAGAGTGTCCGCCCTGTGACTGGATGGTTGTGAGTTCAAATCCAGGCCAAGTCATACCAAAGACTCTAAAAATGGGACCCAATGCCTCCCTGCTTGACACTCATCATTAGGCGGTTGGATTTGGGGGTTAATCCACCAAATAGTTCCTGAATGTGTGCAGCTCACTGCTCCCCCAGGGGATGAGTCAAATGCAGAGAACAAATTTCACACACTAATGGGACTTTCACTTTAGCTTTATTTGCATAGGTGGTGTGAATTTTTGTAAGCAACATACGGTTTTCTATCTAAATTTCCCTACTTGCTATGTATCTAAATTTGGTTATTTTTGCTTAACATGATAACAATGCAAGAAAAGGAAAATGCGCCTTTTCTCCAAAAAAAAAACAAAAGAAAAAAAAAACTTACAAAAACAGTTCCTGCAGTTCCTTAAAAATTACTAATGTTCTTTAACTCTGTAAGAATGATTGCCAGCTGCCTTTAACCTGTTCTGACTTAAAATTAATAATTTATCCAACACTAAAAACTGTTTTGTCTATTTTCTTCCTTTTTTACAGTTTTGAAACAGAAGTCTGAAAAGATATTTATTTATAAAACATTATTCAGAGGAAACAATCACCCACTACAGCATTACCTTTAGAGCAAATTTGACCTGGTATGCCGCCACTACACCAAAGTGATCAAATATTGGAAAATACTACTTAAAAGTTAGTCCTGTGTCCCTCTGACACAGGTACTACTTTCCAAGCACTATGTATTATTTTGCCCAATGTATGAGGTTTTTGCTAAACTTCCATTTCAATGAAAAACACATTTACTAGCGGGACCACAACTTTGATTCTCATAGCTGCTGAAAATGAAAAGGCTGGGTGGCTACTGTGTCCCAGGTATTGGGGGAGAAGAAAAGGGAGGGAGTAAAAAAGCTTTATTGAAACAACAGGTTTTGAAAACAAAATATTTTTCTAAATGAAGTCCTTACCTTTGTCTATTCATTCTGGTTTAAAAACTCTGTCCACTTCTCTGTTTTCGGAGCACAACGTTTTAATGTTTATCTCTTTCTTTTTCAGTTTTCACCTGTCATGGTGGCCTGTCAGACTCCTCCCCCTCCAGCTCTGCTGCTCATTCCTCTCAGCTGTGACCACTCATCTCATCAAGCCACTGCTACAAAAGGAGACCCAGCTTTATCATTCCTTGCCGGTTCATTAGCCCTGATGGTGCCTAGTCTCCTGAAGCTCTCTACGTCTGGCCCCTTGTCTCGTCCTGAGCTGACTAGTCATGGGACGATGATACATCAAGGAGTGTATTGACACACTAAACAAACTGTATCGGCACTGTATTGATACTGTGTTGGTCATCCAATAGTGACCCCTGCAGTAGTTATGAAATCATTGCAGGTAAAGAAATTATTTTGTGTAAATGCTAAAATTGAGTTGGTATGTAAAATATCGCAAATTAGAGTGAACATTCAGAGTTACAATTTTTTAACTTATGTGCACATTTGTCAACTTAACTGTTAAATCATATGAAATAAAAGAAAAAAAAGTGATTAGTTCATGAATTTCTATTGAAGGAAACTATATTTTTGGTCCTCACTTTAGAAGGGTTTTTCTGTCTTATTTTATTACGTTCTCTGTTTTACCTATATCACTTGAAGTTTATTCCATAGCTTAAGTATGTGCTTTAACTGAACTCTGTGCATCCTGACCTCACATTCCTGAGATGTGACCTATGGACTGCAGCTGCGACCCCTTCCTCTACAGAGGAGGGGGATGTTGACCTTTTAGGTGTTGTTTAACAGAGGTCAGCAGTAGTGAAGACAACATCCTCATTCAAACCATCTCTGGAACAGATTATATCTGTGAGATCCTCTCTAGATGTCCGGTGCCAAGGGAAGAACAAAAGACTGAACTTTGACCCAGAGGCTTCTTGCAGTTCCTGCTGTCAATCTGATTTTTGATGGACATATCTGAAGGAAACCAGATGTCACTGTGGACTTGTCTCCGTGAGGGTGTGGACTATATTCAAAGAGGACCATCGACTATTGGCGGATGGACGAAGGCGGACTGTCAGCCAATCCGAGTGTTCCAGGGTGGAGATTCGACGTCATGTTTTCCATGGGAGGAGGGAAACCCGAATTGTCTTTAAAAGTCTGAGCAGAGCATAATTTTATTGTCTTCTTCTTCTCTCTTTTGGCCTTTCATGTAAAACGCCTGTAACTTCTTGCGTTTTGAAGGCCTTCTAAAATGAGGACCCAGATCTGTTTTAATTCTGTCTTAGAACTTTTGTTAGGGAATAAACCTTCTGTGACTTTATCCGGCTGAATCTTGGTCTTCTATCTGTCCTGACTATCAGAACACGCATGGAAAAACCTCAGAGCGAAAGATATTTTCCGACACTATTGAGAAACAAAAGTTTTTGGAGTGTCTTTGCTCCAAGGCGATTTCTCCTCTTACACACCAGCTCCCCAGCCTTGGAAAATACTTTTTCGCACGGTACAGACGATGATGGTGAGCAGAGAGTTTTAATTGCAAGTTGATGAAGTTGTGGGTATATTTCCTGGTTCCATTTCCAATATTGCAAAGGATCTTGGTTTCTGGGTGTGTTTGTTTCTGCCAGGTAGCGTTGGACTTCAATAATGGAGTCAGATGTTGCGTTCCTCGTCTTCTGGGTCTCTGCAACCTCCATATCTAAAGTTTTCCAGAGATTCTGCCCTAAAAAAAATAGTTAATAATTAATTTATTATCACATGATATATAATATCACAAAGTGCCACAGAAATGTATTTTCATACCTGAACTGGGTTCTGACCCATGTGAAGAGCTAGGCTCTTCTTCTCTTGGGTCAGCCTCTTGGCTCCTCATTTCTTCTGCACATTCTGACTGCAGTCTCTTCACCGCTTCACTTGCCTTTTGCTGACTAACAAATCCATTCTTTTTAAATCTGGGATCTAACAGAGTTGCCAGAGTCATCACACTGAGAGATCCAATGCCGCAAATAGCGTTAGTTAGCCTCTTCTTCAGGTTTTCAGCCAGTTGCTGAGCAGCTGTTTTTGTCACTGTTGTGGCCTGACGTTGAAGCTCAATGTGGAGAATTCTCATCATGGGAATGACCTCCGACCCAGAGACCCTTTTTTCCTCAGACAGTTCTCTTGTAGCTTGGTCAAAAGGAGCAAGAACCCTGAGCATCTCTTCAATGATCTGACATTCTTCTGGAATCAGTGGAGTGATGTCAGGTTTTAATGAGGCCAGTGACACCCAGACTGCCTCCTTCTGCTCAGTCATTCCTTCAAACATTTGGTAGGTACTGTTCCATCGTGTTGGCACCTCGTTTATTAATTTATGGCCCGGTGTTCCCAGCTGTTGCTGTATTTGAGTGAGCTTCTTTTTAGCAGTCACGCTCGATCGAAAGTATGTCACAATGTGTCGTGTTTTGTTGCGTATTTCAGTTATTGTTGGGATATGATCACACGATTTTCTCACAATTGAATTCAGGGAATGGGCTATACAAATGGTGTGCCATATTTGCAGCATTCAAGCACATGCAGTCATGTTTGCTGCTGCGTCAGTGACAAGACACCTGACCTTTCCTGCTATGCCCCACTCTTCCATGAGGCTCCTTTTAACCGTGGCGATGTTTTCTGCAGTGTGTTTCTGAGGAAAATGCTGCACTGCCAAGACTGATGAATGGAGTTAATGGCTTTCTTTGTCCACATAGTGGCCAGTAACAGCTAGATATGCCTCCATATTCATAGACGTCCACATATCAGCTGTTAAAGTAACAGCAACGGCACTCTGGAGGTCCTTTTTGGTTTTCTCCTTTTCCTCCTCATATCTCTGGCTCACCAAGTCTTTGACGGTCTGAAAATAACCATACAAATATTGTTACACCAATTAAATATAGTTATATAGTTAGTACAAACATAATAAAAATTCTTAAACATACCTTCCTGCTTGGTAAACATACAAGGGTAATATAAGCTTCAGGAGCTCCCTGAATCCCTCATTTTCAACAAAGCCGAGTGGCTGACAGTCTTTGATTATATTGACCACTGCCTCATCCACTGCCTGCTTGTTAGGAACTGCAAGCCAAAAGGAACTATTTTGTCATAAGCTTAACAAAAGGACTGTAATTTTTTACATACAATATCAAATAGACATAAGACGACATGGTGGTGTAGTGGTTAGCACTGTCGCATCACAGCAAGAGGGTTGGAGGTTCGATACCAAGCCTGGAGCCTGTCTGTTTGCATGCATGTTTTTTTTAGCACAATTGTTAGAATTTCAACATACCTGAGGTACTCTCACGAGTATCTGCCAATTTTTCATTGCCATACCGAGCTCTATAATGCCTCAGCATTGATGAAGTGCTCTTATTGATATAAGATAGCTCTGTGGAGCAGAGCCGACACTTCACCTACAATAACAAAAAGTTAATTTATCTGAAAACAATTCAAACCTCTTACCAGAACATTGCATTCACTTGTTAAAAAAAAAAATAGAAACCCTCTCATGATTACGAGATCAGGATCTCATAATTACATAACATGAATAAAGCAACTCTAAGGTTCTTTAACTGACTATCATATGTATCACAGGTCATTCACTTGACCTGTGATTTTTAATCTAAATTAATTGGGGCTTGTGTTGAAAGCCTATGGAGTTGTTTTTACCAATATTGCATGCTATTAATAGCAAAAATGACCCACACCCCTTCTCTCTTTTCTTCTTCAGGAAAATAGTCTGCATGTGAAGCCATTGAAGCAGTATTGCAGAGGCTGGAAGAAGTGGCAAAAAAGACTGACAATAGACAAAAAACTAGATGCAATATTGGAGAAGCTGGACAACATGGAAGAAAACCATCATCATCAAGCAGCTACGAGGACACCGTATACAAAAAACGCCATCGAACTTTCTGTATGTATCTACTTCAGTGTGTAAAAATATTCTGTACTGAAAAACTTTGCATTTGTGTAAATCTTCAAGTTTAGCCAGAAACATGGACAAACTTTGAGCAGCGACTTAGAGCAGTTGAAAAAAAGCAGAAGACGTGACTTGGAAACACAGACAAGCGCGTTTGTGCAGAACCGGGGCCTGTGATCCGTATGGATCATCCATGCATCCCTAGGAGCTTCCTGCGGGATTGCAGAAGTGAATAGTATGAGTTAGTCTGTCCGGCATCAGTACCACTGCTTTTCACTACAACACCCATGATGCATTGGGTTAATGTGCCGGCGTCTTTTACTGCGCTGCTGTTAACCGGTGGTCGCAGTGCAGCGGTGGGCAGTCGACCCATGATCGTAAGATTGCAGGTTCGATTCCCGCCTTGCACGCCCATGAGTCGAAGTGTCCTTGGGCAAGACACTGAACCCCACCCTGCCTCTGGTGGGAGGTTGGCGCCAGTGTTCAGCAGCAGAGCGCCATCAGTGTCTGAATGTGTGTGTGTCCATGAGTGAATGGGACTGTGACTGTAAAGCGCTTTGGGCTTTCGAAAGAGGGTAGAAAGCACTGTATAAGTATACGCCATTTAACCGTCATGAAGAACAAACAAACGTCTGTTCTAACAGTTTGCAAATATTCTAGATAAAAAGCAGTTTAGTTTAGTTTTCCTTTAGGTCTGAACAAAGGAATCATTAACAGAGATTCCAGATTTTGGTCAAAGTCATCTTTATAAAAGAAACATCTGCTTTCTAACAATGTCTGGGTTGAAGAACACATTCAATGTAGACTTTATTCAAGTTTTAAAAACCTGAAGTTAAGTTTGGAATAAAAACACACGTGAGATGGTTGAGGAACCATACTTTAATGCCCAATTTTCCGGTAAAAAAATGATTTATAATTGTGACAAATGGATGTTTATTTACTTTCCTTGATTTTCCTTTTCCTAACAGACTTTTTCTTTCTTTTAGACGCTTGTCCGTCACATACATCCAGTGAAATCTCCGGGGAGCTGACAAGTATGTTTCTTTTTTCATTGTTGTTTTAGGAAACTTGACAGGAACTCCAGTCAGTTATAAAATATAATCTCTCCTTTATTTTATTTTTAGCTTCAGAACTCCACACAATGAGGAGGTGACGTCTGCAGTTGTTCAGCCGGTGAAAGATGTGGAACCAAATTGGAGTTTCCACCAAGTCAGAAGTATGTACCAATTTACACTTTTGGTCTTTTGGATTTACACTACTCACAATAAGTTAAAGATCCTGTGAGAGACTCAATGTCAAGTATTTGGTGTTACTTTTCCCCCCAGAGATTTTGTGGATAGGATGGCAATTGTATTAGTGTTTGGTCTTAAAACATGAAAACACTAAATGAGCCATCTATCACACTAAGATACAATAAACAATACACTTGGTATAGCATTGTTCATAGATAATTACAAAGGCCACCGTGACAGTCTGCATGGCACATGCTTGCAATATGTTGACCTCATGTTCTGTACATTTCATGTTTCCTTCAACTAGGAGCTTGTAATCGAGCTTACGAGAATTATAAATGCCATGAAAGAATGGAGAGAGACGGAAGCAAAGAGGATGTCAAATGGAGGAAACTCCTGACCAGTCGGTGTGATAGGGTGAGTTGTCCTATTTGTGGCCTTGATTCATTTACTCAGGTCATTGCATGGTCCAGTTCACTGTGGGGGCGTCTGTGTCTGTTTTTTCCTCTAATTAAAAGAAATTTCCTTTCATATTGGTCCTGCAGCTCTTCAAAAAACGTGTCAAAGTGGCAGAGAAGATTCTCAATGAAGAGGATCTTTCTTTTATTAAAGGAGCCAATCCAAATTTGGTCAGCGACGAGGAAAGTGATGAGGAAAACAATTTATCATTATGCCTCACCAAAGTGGCGCTCCACTCGGCTAACAACGTTGATGCTGAAGTGCCAGAAAGCCTTAGATGAAAATCGGAAGAGTGGAGTTGAGCCGAAATCAACACATGAGACATTACGCTGGCTTCACTTCAAGGAACCCACCACCAGTCAAGACCTGCTAACTGGCAGAAGATAGTAATATGGACTCTTAAAAAAATGCAAGTTTTTTTATGTATGATTTATTTATACATTTTTCAAAATAAGAAAAACAAACAATTCAAAACCACAATTAAAAAAAAAGAAAAGAAGAGGGAAAAAACATGTACACGAATGAATAAAATCTTACAAACAATATACTGTCCTACCAATCTATGAACAGTAGAGACACTGCATACCTCCTAACTGTTAATGTACTTGAAAGTTCATTGGGTCGTTTCTAAGGTCAAGGACATGACATACTTTTAGAAAGGTGACCAAATTTTAGAGAATTTACATCCAGTACCATTAAGAGTGTCTAATTTTTTCCAGCTTAATAAAAAGAGTCTTTTATCCACTTTGAGTGGGTGGGCGAAGATCTTTCCAGTGCATCAGAATAGTCCGATGGGCAAGTAGTGTCAGAAAGGCAATAAGGTCCTCTAACCAAGGAGGGAGAGAATGATTGCCCGAAAGTGTACCAAAAAGGGCTGTCATTGGGGATCGGTGTACTTTGACATTACAGACAGAGGATAAAGAATCAAGTACAGAGTCCCAGAAGTCAGAAAGTGACGGGCATGTCAAAAACATATGAGTAAGATTTGCAGCGCCTAGACACATTTTACACAGTTAGGATCAGTACCAGGAAAAACTCTGGCAAGTCTGCTTCTAGACCAATGAGCTCCATGAACCACTTTACATTGAATGATACAGTGCCGGGCACATATTGATGAGTGAATTCGCCCAAGCACAGATCTCCACTGATCATCATTTATGTCTACATGAAGCTCTTCTGACCAAGCCACGGGAAGATGGTCAGATGACGAATCAAGGGTGGATGGTAGAGGGTTATAAATTTTTGATATTGTGCCTGTATTGTATAGGTTTAGTCATTTACTGCATAGCTATATTTTATGTTTGGTGTGAATGTTTCAGATATCCTGTATCCTACCCGTATTTTATTTTATTTAACCTATTGGCATTCAGAGCTGACAGCAAAGTAAGCATCTCATTGTACAGGGAAACCCGTATCCTTACTGTGCATATGATGATAAACTTTGAATCCTTTGAATTTTACATTATATATTTTTGGTGGCTCTTTTGATGGCCACTTCTGGCTCGCAGACAAATCTTTAATTATAATTAAAAAAAAATAAGTTTCGTTAGACCAGTCCTTCTTGGGTGTGATGCGATGCCAGGGGGGCGCACAGTAGTAGCGGTTGCTAGCGGAGGAAAAAAAAATCTGCCCCACTACTAGTTTATCGTTATCTGTTATATCACAGAGTTTGAACCAGCCTGAAACCCTAAAGCCATACCACCCTGAACACGCATGCGGACATGATAAATGCTGATGGCAGTCTTCAGGGGTGGGGTCACGTTTGCCGGGAGGGAAACCAAGATCTAGTACTCCTCCCCCTGCAAAAGAGTGCAGACGCTTTTTCCCCTGCTCCTGCCGCTTCCTGCTTTATTTGCTTTTTTTTTTTTTTTTTTTAACTTATATTTTATTCAAACTTTTGCAACAGAGCATTACACACAGTGTTTTTCATGGTTTCCACAATAATCAACCTGAATACAGTGGGTACATTCAAACAAGGATACACACAGGAAGTTGAATCACTGTAAGACTCTTCACCTCAAACAAAAATATAAAAACTAAACATGACAGCATTTGACTAGCTAGAGGTATTATCAAGCTGATGACAGTATCAATGATTTTGCTGGGCCCCATCTTGCATTAAAGTTTTGCATTTGATGTCTTAATAGGAAAGTTATTCTTTCCATTTGAAGGATTTCTCTTACTTTCTGAATCCAGATATCTAGGGTGGGTGGCTCTGTTTTCATCCATCTAATTGTAATGCATTTTAATGCTGCTGTAAAAAGTGCATTTAGAAGGTATGATTCTGCCCGCCCTCATATCTGTGCTGGGATGATACCAAGGAGCGCTACCATTAAATCTCTTGGTATATCGACTTGAAATATTTGTTTTATAGCTCTGTACACCTCATCCCAAAAATCTTGCAGTTTCGGGCAAGTCCAGAAAACGTGTATGGTTGGGCACCACTGATCCACAGTTCCTCCAGCACAGGCTTGGTACATTAGGATTCATCTTGGATACAATGTCTGGGGTCCTGAAGTATCTACTGATTACCTTCCATTTAAATTCCCCTTTATTTGCTTTTTAATCATTTAATTAATCATTTTTAATTATTTTACCTCATCCACAAATCCTGGAATATCAGACTGGTCATCCTTTTTTGTGACTTCCACCTATACAAATCAATATTTTTACGTCTGACAAGCCAGCGACATGTCCGGAGGAGGAAGAAAAACAAACTCCCACTGTGAACGCTGTCGGATCTACCAACAAGAAATAAAAGAGCTACAAACACGGATATTTACCTTGGAAACTGAAAATGGACTTCACAAGACCCTTCCAGTGACATCGGGTGGTAAGAAGCCCACTCTTACTACAAATGAGAAGAATAACAGGGACATAGACCTGAGTGATGTGTGTCTTTTCCGAAACTTTGTGCGGAGGAACTCTGTCTTAAGCCAAAGCGAAAAGATGACAAAACATCCGAAATAAAGCTCACAAACAGATTTTTACCCCTAACACAATGCGAAGTTAAAGAACAAAGTGAAATTGGACCACAGTATAGGAGTCATAATGTTGGCAACAAAGCACAGGCAGAAAGAAAATCTGTGCCAAACGTCAAGGTCAGAGATACGCTGCTTGGAGATGGCGCTATCAGTGGAGTCAGCCACAGAAGAATGCAAACTTTATGTTGCCCAAGTTCTACTGTTCCAGTGATTACAGGACTCTTATCTAAAGTCTTGTACCAAGGAGTTAAATAAATAATCATCCATGTAGGTGCTGTCGATATCAAAAAAGAACAATCTGAACGTCTGAAAAAAGACTTCATCAAGTTATTTGAAGAGATCGACAAAGTAGAGGTTGAAGCATTCATCAGTGGACCTCTTCCTAACATCGATGGGGTGTCACTCAAGTTCAGCCGTCTGTTTCAGCTGAACAATTGGTTCTCCAGTGAGTGTGCTTCCAGAGGATTCCATTACATTGAGAACTTCAATACATTCTGGAAACGAAAGGACCTATTCATGGGAAGAGGCCCACACCTGAACAGAGGTGGAGCAAGAGAGTTAGTGAAGAACCTCCTCCACGCTCTGGGGCATAGAGGCCAAGGCCCTGAAAAGGCAGTAAGGAAGGACCGAGCCAGTGTCCCAGGAACCACAGCACAACGGCAACAACAACTACCTCCACCACCCCCGGTCAATGACTTGGATCCAGCAGCACCAGCACCACAACCACCTCCATCTAAGGACTCAGCTGCACCAGCATCACAACAACCACCGCCAGCTATGGACCCAACCGCAGAACCACAACAACAGCCACCAGATTTGGCCCCAGAAATACCACCATCTGACCAGCTCTGGGCGACCCTGCTACATCTACTCCCAGTGAAGACTCACTTTCCTTTTCGTCCCCCCCACTTTCACCCATGGCCCTACCTAGCCATTTTGATAGCCTCATTAAGTCAGGAATTAAGATGGCTCCCCTAACACCTGTGAGCCTCACACCACACAGGAGCTCTCCTACCCCTCCAGCGCCCCCTCCTCATCCTTCACCCAAAGTCCCTCCAACACGTCCTTCATCCAAAGCCCCTCCAACACGCCCCCTTCGTCGTTCACCCAAATCCCGTCCAGCTCCCGCTCCTCCTGGTCCATCACCCAAACTACCCTCAACTCGACCTCCCCTGCGCGCCTCTAGACGTGCTATCCCCCAGAGCTAGGATGAAACGGGCCCCCAGTGTCCTAGGAAAGGTTATGTCAAACTGGGGCCCTGTGATGAACAGCTTCCTTCTGGTGCTATACCTGTAGTTGCACCACGTAGAATGCAAAAAAGGGCAGTTAGACTGTCCAATCACAGAAATCTAGTTGATATCCCTTGCAAGAAGGTTTTGACCAGTCCCAAGGAAACTAATCTCAAACTTGCTGCACTCAATGTCAGATCTTTATGTAACAAATCATTTTTAATCAATAATCTTATCTCTTCTTTTAATCTTGATTTTATGTTTTTAACTAAAACATGGCTTGACAAAAACACAGGAAACATAGTTCTAGTCGAATCAACTCCCCCCAACTACAAACATGAATCGGAAATACGAGAAAATAAAAAGGGTGGAGGTGTTTCTGCACTGTTTAGAGATAATATTGCAACCCGCAGACTATCATTTGGTGTGTTTTCATCATTTGAGTATGTGTCCTTTAAGATTGAGTTAAAACAAACTCCTCCCTTACTCTGCATAGTCATGTACAAACCTCCTCAGCACAGCCAAAGTTTCATTGATGATTTCACTGAAATGCTCTCAGTTGTGTGCACAGACTTTGATGGTCTAGTCATTACAGGTGATTTTAATGTTCATGTTGACAATGTCAATGACAGAAATGCAAAATAGCTCAATGGTGTCCTTGAAACCTTTGATCTAATTCAGCATGTGAGTTGCCCCACCCACAGCAGAGGGCACACTCTGGACCTGCTCATCACAAAGGGGGTTAATATTCACAATGTCAGTGTGGTTGATGTCGCCCTCTCTGATCATTTCTGTGTATTCTTTGACCTGTCTGTTGCTCCCAAACCACCGCCTGGCCCTGCAGTTGTCCAAAGGAGACAAATAAATGAGAGCACTAGGGCACAGTTTGTAGAAATGATAGACCTTGAAAACGCCTCTGGTGCCAATGTTGATGAAATGCTGAATTCTGTTACTTCTAGCATCTTGAACGTTCTGGATGCCATTGCCCCTATGAAGGTTAAATTGAGAAAACATAGACAGAAAGCTCCCTGGAGGAACGATGATCTAGTCAGGGCACAGAAACAACAGTGCCGCAGAGCTGAGCGAAAGTGGCGCAAGTCAAAACTCCAGGTTCATTATGAAATGTATAAGGGGGAGTTGTACGCTTACAACCAGATCTTATGCAGAACAAGGGAAAGGTACTTCTCTGAAATCATTGGAAGTTGCAGCAGCAACTCTCGTGTCCTGTTCACAACAGTAAACAGATTAACTAACCCTCCAACCCAGCTACCAATAGAACTGGTTTGCACACCTAAATGTAATGAGTTTGCTGTATTTTTTAATGACAAGGTTCAGGGCATTAAAAAAGCCATCAACTCCACAACACATATAACTATCGAACAGCCACCTACTCACTCTAAGCTGACTCACTTTATACCTGTCACTGACCAAACTGTCCAAGAGACCATCACCTGTCTGAGCTCGTCTACATGCTGCCTTGATGTGTTACCCACTAGATTTATAAAGTCTGTCCTGAACAGTGTGTTGCCATCAATTACTCAAATAGTTAACATGTCTCTTCAATCTGGAATATTTCCAGAGGCCTTAAAAACTGCAGTCATTAAACCTCTCCTGAAGAAGAGCGGTCTTGATCCCACTGTACTGAATAATTACAGACCTATCTCTAATCTGCCATTTTTAGGAAAAGTCCTTGAAAAAGTTGTCTACCAACAGCTCACTGATTTTCTCTTATTAAACAATTCATTTGATGTTTTCCAGTCAGGTTTTAGACCCCATCATAGCACAGAAACTGCTCTTATCAAGGTAACCAACGACATCCGCCTGAACACTGATGATGGCAAAGTCTCTGTCTTAATCCTGCTAGACCTGAGTGCTGCCTTTGATACTGTTGATCATGGGATCCTTGTGCACAGACTCCAAGACTGGGTTGGCATCTCTGGATCTGCCCTAAGTTGGCTCAAGTCTTATCTAGAAGAAAGGAAATATTTTGTTGAAATTGGGAGTTGTGTCTCAGACTACATGGCCTTGACTTGTGGTGTGCCCCAGGGATCGATCCTGGGACCCCTTCTGTTCAACCTCTACATGCTGCCACTAGGGCAGTTAATACGCAGGAATAACATATCTTATCACAACTATGCAGATGATACTCAGATCTATGTGTCACTGACAGCAGGTGAATATGGGCCGGTGGATTCACTCAGCCACTGCCTCCAACAGATCAGTGCGTGGATGCAGAACGACTTTCTCCAGCTAAACTCAAACAAGACCGAAGTTATTATTTTTGGCCCACAGAAACAAAGAGAAAGAGTCAGTAGCTACCTTCATTCTCTGTCTCTTAAACCCTCAAATCAAGTCAGAAATCTAGGGGTAATCATGGACTCTGACCTAAACTTTAACAGCCATATCAAGTCAGTAACATCAGCGGCATTTTACCATCTGAAAAACATTGCCAAAATCAAAAACATAGTGTCAAAACCAGACCTGGAGATACTTATTCATGCATTTGTCTCCAGTAGATTAGACTACTTTAACGGCCTGCTCACCAGCCTCTCCAAACGACCTGTAAAACAGCTTCAGTACATCCAGAATGCTGCTGCTCGAGTCCTGACCAGAACCAGGAAGTATGATCACATTAGTCCTGTGCTCAGGTCTCTGCACTGGCTCCCTGTACCTCAAAGAATAGACTTCAAAGCAGCTCTGCTTGTGTACAAGTCTCTCCATGGCCGAGCACCAAAGTACATCTCTGACATGTTAGTGCCATATGAACCATCTCGTACTTTGAGGACCTCAGGGGCCGGCCTCCTGTTGATTCCCAGAGTCAAAACTAAACAAGGGGAATCAGCGTTTCAATATTCTGCAGCTAAAATCTGGAACAGCCTCCCTGAAGGCGTAAGACAGGCCTCTTCTGTGTTCATGTTCAAATCTAGACTTAAAACATTTCTGTTTAGTTGTGTATATGACTGAAAGGTCCTATCTGCAGTTTTCTTTCCTTTCCTTCCTTTATTTTTAAATCAATTTTCAAATTTTTCTTTTCTTTTAAAGTAAATTTTACGTTGATTATTTCTATGATGTATTGTGATTTTAATGCATTTTTCTGTTTTGTGAAGCACCTTGAATTACTTTGTGTACGAATTGTGCTATACAAATAAACTTGCCTTGCCTTGCCTTGCCCATATGCAGACGACACTGGCCTGGTGCTGAATGATGTGACTAGTGTCAATGGGGCCCTGAGACTTCTCAAAGTTTTCTGTGATGCATTGGGCGCCAAAATTAATGTCAACAAATCAGATTTTATTTTTAGGCAGCGAGTTGGGACAACAAACAGGTGGGGATTCAGAGAGGCTTCAGATGGAGTTAAATTGCTGGGAGTCTGGTTGGCCAGAACACGTAGGGAGGCTGTTCATAAGAACTGGAAGGATATAGTAAGTAAACTAACACACGTTTTGGCCTTTTTGGAGGATGCAGAGGTTATCTCTGAGAGGAGAAGTAATGGTTTTAAACACACTGGTTTTCTCAAAAATGAATTGGAAGTGGCAGAATCGACAAGACATTAATTTTTAATCAAAGATTAATGAACTGATTTCTGGGTTCCTTTGGGGTTCCAGGGCCAACCAGATTACTGGCTGTCTACGGCTGTCCAGAATGGTGGTCTGAATCAGGTGGAGTTGGGTGCCAGGATGGCGGCTTTACGCCTGAAGCTGGTGGCTCAGCTCCTGGATACGGATCAGACCCCATTCTGGAAGGATTATTTCGTGGATTTCTTCTCGCAGACTTCTTGTCTCTGCCTTGCTGTCTTCTGTCAGATGAGACAGTTAACAGTACCTCCGGACTTGAACCCTTTCTCCGTTGAACTTTTATCGGCGTGGCATAAAGTTTCCACTCCATATACGGTTTTGTTTCAGACGATATTCCATAATCCTGTGCTCATGTATAACAGCCTTCCCCTACAGTGCAGACTTCTAGAAGAACGAGTGTCTCCTTGTTGATGTGGTAGTGGCTGGAGGGAGACTGTGACGATTTGGACATCTTAGTAAGGTTTTGTGGTAACCTGAACCAGGGAGGACGGATCAGGTTCCTCTCCCTTCACTTTTTGTACATATTAGCATCACAGAGGTTTCCTTTTGCTTACTTCTATGTTGCCCCTCGTGTTTTGAGCATGGCTTCAGTGGGGGGACATTCTTTGGGTGTGGGACAGAGGTCTAATCTCATGCGTAATGTAGAGAATATTAAAGTAGCGGGTTCATCTTCTGCAGGTGCAGGGGTGAGGCCTGCTTCAGTCACGGATGGGGGTATGTGAAAATCACTGGGTGTTAGTGATTTTAAGCCAAAAGCTTCAAAGTACATTACCTAGAGCAGTGTATCTAGAAAAGATGCAAAAATAAATCAAGATTTAATGATGATGCAGGGAGGATGCTCCAAATCCACAAGTGCTGAGAAACATCTCCTAGGAAGTGAGAAAACAAAGTCCACAGCACAGTAATGAGCTTAAAAGTGATGCTGGAGAAAAATACAAACGCACCAGATTCAGTTCTCCAGCAGGTGATGATGCATTCTAAAGGTGTCCTTCTGTGGTCACAAAGGAACATCGAAATCTACCAGGAGCCATGCGATGAAGACATTGTTTATCTGGATGCTACATTGTAAAAATAAATTAAAAAACAAATAAAAACAAACAAGGGATCACCACCTTTTATGTATATGAAAGGTCAGGAATCCTCAAAACAGTAAATATCCTCTGCCTGTTGCCCCTTATAGGTGACAAAAAGTCATGTATACCCGACTTGTGACCACACCACTTCCTCAGTAACATATTTTCTTGAGGCCTTTCAGACAGAGGTTGCAAGATATCATTGGCAAAAAGGGATTAATGCACCCATCATGCTTTTATGTGATGGCTCCATGGTGCTCATGCAAGCAATTTGCCTTTTCTTTGCAAAACCAATCTGCGTGACACCAAGAACCATTACTACAACATTGCTACTGGAAATGGAGCAAAGGCAGACTTTCAGGTGCACATTCTCCATCGATACCCGAGTTATGACATGACAAATGCAAGACAGATGTGCAGAAAGTAGTAAGCATAAATGGTAAGTAATAATCGTAGTAAAATGTAACCTTTAAAAAAAACAAAAAAAAATAAAAATTCTCTACTATCCAACTCTTCCCGGAGATGGTGCAGGTACACCCCCACTCCCAGTCTCTGAAACGCTTAGAAACCATCATTCAATTCCTTCCATAACTTATAGGCTCATGCAGCTTTGGAAGAAACTGTCACAATACACTAAATAGACAATTCTTTACAACATTTGTTTAGGGAAATATTCAAACAGTAGTCCACATTTGTTCAACACATGTTTTAAAGTCTATGATGCAGTTATTTGGAAAGCAAACTTCAGACAAAGGTTTGAAAGAGTTTTTAAAGTTTGCATTTGCAGGCTGGAAAAACTGCACATCACCTTCAGAAGCAGAAAAAGATATTGTACTAGATCTGCAAAGTCCTGACTGGACCACAGTACACACCTGTAGTAAAAAGTCATCTGAAAACACTGCAGGACATGATGCAGAATGAACATGAAACAAACATGGATGCTTTCTTTGACATCAAATGCTCTTCAAAAGAGGACGATGAGGACAAGCTTAATGTTAAAAGCATCATTTTTAGATCTCCTTTCACAACCTCCTTAGAAAATATGACAAATGAGAATGTCAGACAAGGAGTAGTCAAAAACCTTTGCCTCTGTCCTGTAATTGAGAATGTTCTGTTTAAGAAATACTTTGGGATTTTCCCATTCTACAGTGGTTTGATGTTGGGGAATTTACAGAGGTATGTTCATCATTGCGGGAAAGAAGAGGAGGTGAAACCAACAAGAGCAAGAGACACAAATTGGCATGTAGAAAGATGGTTATGCATTACATTAAAATGGGATTCTACAGAAGTTGAGACTCAGACCAGCTATATTCAAACCAGGATACAACAATGGGATCATGCCAGTATCCATGAGGAAAAATTATGAGTAAATCCTGAGGTGAGTAAATTGAAGTCTGAAAGTCATATGTAAATTTTTTAAACAAACTTAGATGTTCAATTACTTGACAAGTATCACATTATTCCATCACTTTTTCATGTCTCAAAGCATGACTAATAACTTAAAAATTAAATTGAACTAAGGAGGAAAAAAAAGCAAACACTTGGGGCAGAACAAAGTTATTGAGTGCTTTAATAAGAGTCAATACAAAAAACAGCAGCCTGCAATTGCAAACCAAGCAGAAACAGGATAAAGGGGGGGGCAGAATCCAGCCGATTTCTCACCTCCTCCCTACCAGGGGCTAACTGCTCCGGGGTCTTTACCCACCACTGACTGATTTAAATAAACCAGAAAAATAAAAAATGACGTTAAAGGCCTGTTCACACCGGGACAAATTTCGCGCGCGATATTCGCCGACGTTTAACTCCTCGTGACTACACAAAGGGCACAAATGTGAGTGTGCACACCAACGCAAAAAACACCACGCATAAAAGCGTCATTTTTTTAAAAACGCCTTGTGTTCGCTTTTTTGATTTGACGCACTGCGTCAAAAACTATACGACCAATGAGAACGGTCCTTTTGCACAGGTGTCTGGCACTTCTGAAGTTACAGTAAAACACAACTTGTGGGCGCTCAAACGCAAAACTGTCTTGCTGAGCACACATACGTAACGGCGAAGAAGATATACGGCAAGTAGCGTGTACACTGCCGCGAAGAAATAAGACGAAGAAAATGCAAGGTAAGATGAATGTAGAGTTGCTGGTCTCGTTGGTACGGTGGCCCAGAAGGGTCACAACACAACACAGTAACTCACAACACATTAACTCACAACACATTAACTCACAGCACATTAACTCACAGCACATTAACTCACAACACATTAACTCACAACACATTAACTCACAACACTTTAACTCACAACACTTTAACTCACAACACTTTAACTCACAACACTTTAACTCACAACACTTTAACTCACAACACTTTAACTCACAACACTTTAACTCACAACACATTAACTCACAACACTTTAACTCACAACACATTAACTCATGGCCCAGAAGGGTCACAACACAACACATTAACTCACAACACTTTAACTCACAACGGAAGTAAAGCAGCAATTGAAGTGCTTTTATTCTGAAATTTCCACTGGGCTGAGCAGCTAACTACCTAACAGAAAGTAATGTCACAGTGAGCTGTGCAGGGAGCATGATTTTTCTACAGGAGAACCTAGCAGCAGTGTTGCCAGATTGGGCGGTTTTGGTTCTAAATTTGCTGGTAAAAATGGCTTTGGCCGGGTTTTCATAATTTGGGCTGTTTTAGGGTCGGTTCGGCGTTTTTTCCCCCCTCATGAATATATAATAGCGGACTACGTTAGGCCATGTGGAGTCGGATCGGGTGCTAAATCAGTCCAGTAGGGGGAAAAACTCAACGAAAGCTGTGTATCTTCTTTCTCCTGATCTAATAAAAGGAGGACAGTATTGAATATTTCTTCAGCGGACCCCGTGTGTGTGTGTGTGTTGGGGACCGCACGTGCATGTGTGAGGGGAGGGAGCGGAAAAAGGAGAGGAGCGCTCGTGCAGCGACAGAGAGGGGTGGGAGGGAGTAGTGTGCGTTCATATTGTGTGTGTTCAGAGGAAACAGAATCGTAATAAAGACAAAGTTTCTGGCAACACTGCTACTAGCTTCTCTTGTAGCAATAACATGCTCCCTCCACAGCTCACTGTGACATTACCTTCTGTTAGGTAGTTAGCCGCTCAGCCCAGTGGAAATTTCAGAATAAAAGCACTTCAATTGCTGTTTTACTTCCGTTGTGAGTTAAAGTGTTGTGAGGTAAGTTAATGTGTTGTGAGTTAATGTGTTGTGTTGTGAGTTAATGTGTTGTGAGTTAATGTGTTGTGTTGTGAGTTATTGTGTTGTGAGTTATTGTGTTGTGTTGTGAGTTAATGTTTTTTTGTGTAAAGTTAATGTGTTGTGTGTAAAGTTAATGTGTTGTGTTGTGACCCTTCTGGGCCACCGTACGTTGGTGTCGGAACACAAAGAGCTGTATGACAAACGCGACAGGGATTAAAAAAATCTTGATAAAAGAGAACTGTTATGGAGTGGTATTGCACAGCAAATCGGCCTTGATGGTGAGTTTCATTTAATTTAATTGTCTTTTCATGTACGTTCCTACAAACGTTTGACAAACGCAATTGTGTGCTGTAGTGGAGGAGGTAAAACACAAATGGAAAAGCCTGCGAGATACATATACACGAAAAAAGCGCGGAGATGATTGCCGAAGTGGACAGGCTGCTAAAAACAAGAAGTCGTGAAAATTCATGAAGGTCATGGAGTTCCTTGCAAAATCAACTGAATTTTGAAATTATTATCATTAGAACATTACAATACATGGCTGTGTGAGCTCTGCTATAATGCATTGATTTACATGATATCATTGCATGTTCCCTGTTCACCATGCGATCACACCTCTAGTTCAATATATTAGTGTATGTTCTGTGTATAGGTAACCTCTGCTGAAATTTTGTTGCCTGACAAATGGTACATTAAAATTAGTATGAATCTAAACTAAATTAGTAATTAAACATGAAGCGCTGGAGTATTTTGTCAAAATGGGTATGAAGTGTGGCATGGCCCACAGTGTGAGTTATTGTTTCTGATGTAAACTGAATTTGTCTTTACAGTGTTCACAGCAATATTTCTCCTTAAAATATGGATGAAAGGGTTGAGCAAGTGGTCGTTCAAAAAGAAGTCGGCGACAGAGAAGAAGCATCGGTAAGCATGTCTCCAGGATCAACCTTCTCCAGCCCAACTGTGACAAGGTCTACTTTAAACAAAAGAAAAACGGCCAGAGACACCAGACTTGTTAGACCTTTACCTTTTATCCAAAGAAGCCAGGGAAAGTGAGAAAGGGGAACGCAGAAGAGAGAACCATCCTACCATCAGGTCCCCCTGCAGACCCCAACAAAACTATGGCTGCTCTACAACTTCTTGGCTACCCTAATAGATATTTACTGTATACATTTTAATTCTGTATTTTTTTTGTTTGTTTACATTCAAGAAATTTAGTTGAAAATAGCTATTTCATAAATGTTTATTTGCACTATTGTTCACTTACACTACAGTCATTGTGACTTATTCGCACAACCTTTTCTGACTCCCTAATTTACTTTATGTTTTTGATTGTTATTGCAACTTGTAGTTCATTAAAAAAAATCATTTTTCCAAAAGAAATCCTGCATAAATGACTTGAAAGTAATGTAACATTTTGTGGATTTGGCATATATTTGTACATAAGTTTTCTTGACCTCTTATTGAAATAGCTATGTGCCTAATTATGGAGTCACTGCATTTCTAGGCAACAGTTATTAATCTACAGGAACATAACCATTTTGGGCACAGCAATTCAATACAATCCATATGGATTGTATAGAATTAAATAAAAGCAAAGGATTTAAATATCTTTTGATTATTGATGCAAATTATTTAAATGGGTTGAAATGTTTCCATATGCAACACAGGATGCTACAGTAGCTAAAGCTATTTGTAAAAAAATAATCCCAACTTCTGGCATACCACAAGTGATAAGAAGTGATAATGGTACACATTTTGTAAATCAAGTGATAGACAAAATGGCTCAACACCTTTGTATTGATCTAAAGAGACATTGTAGTTACCATCCACAAAGTGCAGGATTAGTTGAGAGAACTAATGGCACTATCAAATCAAAGTTAAAGAAATCCATCGAAGAGACAAACAGACAGGGGCCTGACTGCATAGATTTAGTTCAATTTAGCATGCGTATCACACCTACAGCAGGTCAACCTTTGACACTTTTTGAAATGTTTTATGGACATTCTTATGGGTTAACAGACCTTGATCCTACACAGCAACATTCTCCAGATGATGCAACTTTAGTGGATTATTTAGTGGATTATTTGAGAAAAATGTTTACCACTAAAGATGTGCAAAGGACAGCCATCTTGTGGCTGCCGCTTGTCCAGACGGAGTTTCATGTACTCCCGACAACTGTGACCCAGGACATTGAGCTCCAGTCTAAGTTTCTGAACGGTTTCCTTTAGTTGGCAGATAAAAATCTATCCTGATAGAGAAAATTCTCAGTATCTGCTTCCCAGTCTAAGTACATCCAACAACTGCAGCTTTCCATCAACACCAAACATTCCCTGTCTCAAACCCTTCCATGGTATGGAGAATTTCCCGCTGAAGCCCATTCCACCGCTACGGACAGTAACATTGTTTAAATAAGAAGGTATTTTTCTGATCCGTCTGAAACTGACGTCGATCTGTTCGTCATCTCGAGGCGACTAAAACATAAAATGGTTGCTATGGAGATAAAATCAACAGAAAAGCCGCCATTTTGAAAAAAGTTGGATTTTTTTAAAATCAATTTACCACATATAGCTTTCACCAATGGAGCAATGTGTTTTTCTGAGTCAGTTCATGATGCGGCTTGTTATGCTAGCACTTTTAGCCACATTAGCATAGCGAGCATAATTAGCATTTTAGGTAATGTGTTTATCCAAGAGAGTTGATGATGCAAATCGCTATGGTAGCACCTTTAACCACATTAGCATAGCTAGCATAGTTATCATAATTAGCATCTTAAAATATGTTTTTCTGAGTCAGTTTGATGATGGTGATTGTTATGCTAGCACCTTTGCCCTATAAGCATGGTTAGCATAGTTAGCTATTTGAGCAATGTGTTTTCTGAGAGTTTATGATGATCGCTATGCTAGCACTTTTAGCCACATTAGCATAACTAACAGTCAGCATAATTAGCATCTTAAGCAATTTGTGTTTCTGAGTCAGTTCTTGATGCTCTTTAAGCTGATCTTTAAGCTAGCACTTTTAGCCAAACAAATTAGCATTGCTAACATAACTAGCATCTTAATGTTTTTTCTGAGTGGGTTGATGATGCTGATTACAATGCTAGCATTTTTAGTCACATTAGCATAACTAGCATAGTTTGCACAATTAGTACATTAAGTAAATTGTTTTTCTGAGTCAGTTCACATTACTGATTTTAATCACTTTTAGACACATTGTATAAAATACAGTTATTTAATAATACACCTATAAAGTCCAATGGGTCATGAGTGACACACTGTAGTTACGTACCTACAGGAACAAGTGGAAATGATTGTGGACCCACCAGTCAGACGAGCCTCAACCTTTCTCTTGTTAGCTAAAGACAGGCACAATGACTTAGAAATTTCTTAAGTCCTTTATCACTCCAGTGATTCCCTGATTTCACTGTTACCTCCTTGTAAAATTGTTTTGTATCATCTTCACTTGACTCTGTTCTTCCGGTTCCAGAAGGATTTCATCTCAACTAGAACATATGTCATGTAATAACATGTGAAATTGGTGCCAGGAAATTAAGTAACGCTTGTTCAGCTATACAATAAAATGGCAACTGAACAGACATTTTAAATGCCCTGAATTGCCTGTTCATGTTTATTACATAATTAACCCTTGTGCTATCTTAGATGAACCCCCCCCGTACATTGACGTGTTCTCCCTACCATGACAAAGGTGGATAAAGGTGGAAAGATTTCATGTAATCCATGGACACCAGGGAAGATCACAAATCATTGAAGAAAAAAGGTTCAGAGCACTGTCTAGTAGGTCTAGATGACCCAACTCCCAATGTTAAAGTGCCTAGGATAGCACAAGCGTTACAGTGTGAATGATTGTTAAGAACTCATGCATTTACTGTCTGTTATGTTTTGGCCAAGCTGTCCCTCTTTACCTAGCGATGCAGTTATGTTCTTTTTATCAAGACAGTTTTGAATTCTTCATATGCATTCATTAAGACCTCCAATGTCGCCTCTGTGAAATATGCCACACGTTTCCCCCCTCTTTCACTTTCCATGGTGGTTCATAAATTTAGTGTTCAATTGAGAGTCTTTGTGTCTTCAACATGTATGTGCATGACCTTTGGAGCCCAGGGATGAGCAGATGACAGGTTAGACATTTATGGTATATAAGAGGTTAAAGCTTTTTTCAACTGCTGCATAATCTCATTTCACATGAAAAGAGAATCCCAGGAAAGCCACAGCAGCTAACTCCTTATTTCTGGAACTTAAGGGACAAAATAGTGTCAGGGTGATACAAATCAGTGCAACCAATTGAATAAAAAATAAAACATTTAATTAAAGTCAAAGTCAGCTTTATTGTCAAATATGCTGCATACACATGACATACAGAACAGATGAAATTACTTCCCTCTTACCCCACAGTGCAAGCAGTGTAAGTGGGAGTGATAAGTGTCACAGAGGCCAGTGAGAGGGACACCGATGATCTTCTCAGCTGTTTTTACTATGTGGTGCTGGCTCCATACCACACGGTGATGCAGCAAGTCAGGATGCCCTCGATGGCGCCCCTGTAGAAGGGCTGCATGATGGGGGGCGGAGCTCTGGCCCTCTTTAGTTTGGGGAGGAAGTACAGGCGTTGTTGGGCTTTCTTGGCCACTGATGCAGTGTTGTGCTTCCAAGACAGGTTGTCGCAGATGTGCACCCCCAGGAACTTGGTGCATCTCACCCTTTCCACAGCAGCACCATTGATGATCAGTATAGCGTGCTTGGGTTGAGTTCTCCTGACGTCCAGCACCATCGACTTTGTCTTCTCCACATTAAGGTGGAGATTGTTGTCTTTGCATCGCAGAGCAGCCTGCTCACCTCACTTCTGTAGGTGGCCTCTAACATGCAGTGGTGGGTCTCATCAACAACCACCGTTGTGTCAGCTGCAAACCTGATGAAGAGGTGATACATATTTAGTAGTGCTATATTTATCAAATCTGATACAATTCTTTATCAAAATTTAATAATCTTAACACATTTATAAAAAATTGTTTTTTGGAAGACTACTTACTCTGATGTTTCAGGTTAAAGTCAAAGAATTTTCAAGGACACTGCAGGGAGTTGAACCCCATCTAGCTGAAGCCAGAGTACCAACTACCAGTGCCTTTTGCTTTTTTTGACTGAACATGGAAGCAAAACCTGTATTTCAACCAGCATTAGACTTCAAATGATCCAATACACTTGAAGTGAATGTTAATCTAATTGCTTTAAAAAGCTATTAGAAATTACGTGTTTTTGTGTCACATGCTTGTTGAAATACAGTAAAAGAAACTGAACATTTAATAACAAATGAACATGAACACATGCATTATCTGAGAAAAACAAAATTCAAGAACTTACCTTATTCATTCCTACACTTTTAGACCCCCCTCCCTCCTAGTTGTCACTATAAAAAAAAATCCAACGATAATTCCCCAACCTACAATAACCACCAGGCTGTCTCCGGCAGAAAACTCCCCCCCCTCTAGGATGCACTAAATGAACAGAGGATCCCCTCGTGGTCACTGAAGTAAATTTGACTGATCACGGCCTTGACAGTGAATTTGGAAGTTTTAACATAGACATGATCTATGATGGTTGGCTCTGTTGTGGGAGAAGTGACATGCTGCCTGAAGCCTCTGTCCGTCATCAGATTAAAAATGGAAGAGGACTTCAGGATGTCTTCATTAAAATCTCCCATCACTACTACTGATTCACTGTGAGTTTCTAACCAAAGTACTAAATCCTGTAGGTGGGACCTAAACAGCACTACAGGATAGGAGGGGGGCCGATACACTACAGCTAACACTAAATTTAGAGCCAGACTCCTGTAAACAACACACTCCAAATTAAGGTCTGGCTTCTCCAGAATTTGGTAGTCTCCTCCGTCCAAACAGTAGATCCCGACACCACCATGTTGCTGGCTCTTCAGGACAACTAATGCTGGGTTGGATCCACTGTAGGAAAGCCCTCTCGGACGGCTGTGGAAACTGAAGCCGTCCATTTGGACAGCTTCTAAGGCAGAGCTAGGGGTCAGCCATGTCTCTGTCACAGCAATGCAGTTAGGCTGCAGCTGCTGTGTACAGTGGGCCAGATAGGAGACATGCCTGCACAATCCCTGAACATTCAGCAGGAAAACTCTGAAAGAAGACGGGTCACATCTTCTTTCATCACTCAGGAGGGGGGGCATCTTCTCCAGAGCAGCCTTCGCATGTTTATTGCAGTAAATCGCCTTTTCCTTAAAATCCCGAATGATTAACCCCTCGATGGTCCTGACCCGACTCACAGCAATGTAAACCTGTCCAGCAGCAAAGATCTTATTGAAGGAGACCACAGCCTTGTCCACAGTCAGGCCTTGTACCTTGTGGACGGTACAAGCCCATGCCAGCTTGAGTGGGAACTGTCTCCTCATCCCCCCCTTTTGGCTCACCCGCTCTTCCTCGGGCCCTATAGCAGTCGAACCAGGCAAGTCGGCTTTGGCACACCTTCTCCGAGCTATTTTCCCAAGTTCCTCATCATCAAATTTCATATAAACATATTTTGGAAAGCCCCCCTCTCTGTAGGATTCAATGTGGGTGACTATGCCGCATGCCCCATTTACCAATCCATCTCTGATGTCTAAATTTTTGCATAGCATCACTCGAGCATTGACTCCCAATAACAGCCTCTCTTCCAAACAGCTGTTCTTCACTTTTTTGTGATGCCCACTCATCAGTTGCAGTTTACCCGTCTCTTTACTCGGGATTAAGTCTTCTACAACAATTTCACAATAATTTTCACATGTAATTTTGAGCTGCTCCAAGTTGTGTTGAAACACTTGGGCATTGGTGGGGAAAATGTGCAAAGCCGTGCTGTCCTCGCCCGTTTCACACTGCTTCAGCATTTGCACGTCACTGGCCAACAATTTGGTGTCTTTTGTACGCGTCCTAAGCCTGTTTAACATCTGTGCAAATGCTTGGTCTTTCTGTCGGACGATCTCTGTCAGTTCAACCACTTTGAAGCACATGGACCACAAATTTAAATTCAAATTCAAATTCAAATTTTATTTGTCACACACACAATCATACAGCGTACAATGTGCAGTGAAATGCTCAGATTTAGCTCAGATTTTTCTGCATAAAGTGGTTTCCCTTTAACGGGAGGCAACTGATAGAAATCTCCAACAGCGATAATTGACACTTTTCCAAATGGGGAAAAGTCACTTGTTTGTTTAATTTGTCGCAGTCTGCCGTTGATGTAGATCAATAGTTTGTGGTCCACCATGGAAATCTCATCAATGATCAAAATTTGCAAATCATGGTACTTAATGCGCATAGAATTAAGTTTCTCCTCGCCCAAAGGAGAGTACGGCAGACGGAATTCTGTACCGATTCCAAATGTAGTGTGAATGGTTGCTGCCTTCAGACTGTAGGCAGCAATCCCTGTTGGGGCGGTCAGCAGAACCGACACGGCGTCTGGCTGGAGACACAGAGGTGACAGCAACCTCGTAGCCTCGTACTGGATCGCTCTGATCAGGTGGCTCTTTCCAGTCCCTGCACCGCCTGTAACAAACATGTGCAGAGGATCTGGGTTCTGACCTGAGACCTTCTGTAAACACCACTCTCTGACATGTAGGAAGGTGGAGAGCTGCAGCTCATTCAGAGAGCTGATGAGCAACAGCCCCTCCTCCCTACTGAGACCGGGACTCTTCTCCAGTCGAGCAGCTTCTCCACGGAGAACATCCAGATCTGGAATGTCCTCCTGATGTTCACCCTCTGTCCCTCTCTCTACCAGCTGCTCCATCTCACTCTCCCGCTGCTCCAACTGGGCCCCGGGGACCAAAATGTCCCATGCAGCCTCCAAAAACTCTGCATCCGACAGCTCAGCCTGGGTCAGCTCCAACGCATCAGCCTCACGCTCAAACTTCTCCCGGTTACGATCAACAACACTTTCAACCTTGTTCGAAGACGCACCGTACCGTTCTTATAATAATCCTGGTAGAATTTGAAATCCTGCGGTTTCAGGTCGTCCGTGCAATACGGGAGGAATAATTAGAGAATTTTTCTTCCACTTTCGGCTTCTCCAATCAGGGGTCGCCATAGCGAACAAGTCGCATGGTAAATTTGGCAACGTTTTACGCCGGATGCCCTTCCTGACGCAACCTTCTCAAACCGGGCTTGGAACCGGCACAGGGGTAGAGAAGGGAACAGGAATACTCAAATGAAACCGCTCCGGATTTTTGTGCTCGGAGAAGCGCGCATAACGGACGACTGCAGGTTTGGTGCGTGTGCGTTTTACAACCAGACCACAATTATTTTGGAGCTCAACTGCATTTTTAGAGCTTTCGTTTTTAGATAATAGCCGATATTCCGATGCGAAAGTAGCGATGCACAGGTCGTCAAATTCCTGATCGTGTGGCCTATTTTTGTACCGGTCCACGATGTTTTGCATCCACTGGGACCCGGACTCGTCCTGCTGCTGCAGAACAGCAAGCGGTTTGCTCATCCTAATGATGTTGTCCCCGGTTGGAATGAACACAACTTTTCTGGAGCATTCTTCTAGGTGCATATTAGCCAATCTATACACTGCTTCTTGAGCCGACACGTGCAGATTGTGTAAATATACGGTGCCTAATTTCTTCAGCGTCTCTTTTGCACTGGTGTTTCCCTTTTCCGCTTCTTTTTGGGTGTTTCGCAACAACAGGCCAATTTCGCGCTCTTCTTTTGAAATGTACGAGATGATGTACACGACGCAAGCGACCGCATCAACGATGTACTGAATGTCCATGTTTGCATTCCAACATTTTAACAGGGACTTGTTGTAGGGGTTAATCCAGATTTCATTTTTGTTTCTTTTTAGGACGACCTGGCTTCTCCGATGGCAGGCCCTGAACAGTTTCTTGTATATTTCCTGGTCAATTTGGAAATACTCAAAGATCTGCTCCAGGGTTTCGAATTCAGATTTTTCGTCGTTTACAACGCGGTTAATTTCGGTCAAAAATTCAAATGCCTCCGCAGCAATCTGCTTCTTCATGTCAATCTTCCAGCAGATGCATTCTAATTTGGATACTTCGCCGGCTTTGACGTTCGGGTCGGTACATTTAGGGCATTTCAAAATCTTTTCGTCTTCAATTACAAATGTGCGGCCGGATGCTGTTTTTGGAAAGTTGAAGCGACATTTGGTCCCCCCCTTCTTACATGACTTGGTGTGGTTCCTGGAGTGCTGCTGGACAGCCAGAACAATTTCCTTCAACACCTCATAATCATCACGAATCTCGCAGGTGATGTATTTATCAATAAATGCTGCAACCTCCTCTTCCGACTCTTTCCCTATCCGTGGAGTCCCCTCAATCCAAAACAAAACGTGCACGTGAGGAGACCCACGCTGTTTGAACTCAATCCTATAAAAGAAATCCACAATTTTCCCTATAGGATTAGCCGGAGACATCAGGACCACCCTCAGGATCAGTGCCAGCGGAAGTCAAACATGCGTGCCGCGGTGACGCTGTTCCTGCGCAACAATTCACATCTTTCAGCCCAATCCAACTGGTCAGCTGTCTGGGTTCTCCCCTCCTGTCTTAACACAGTGTCGAGGAGATTTTTCCAACGCATGTCGGCTGCAGAGAACGAACAGAACCACGTTGGAATACCCAGCTGACGAACACAGGCCAACAGGTCCTTCTGTGTAGCCTGCCAGAATGCCGGAGTGCCTCGAATAGGCCGGAGGAAACAAAAGCCCTGATCTGCTTCCAGCAGCTTCTTCAGGGTTTTCTCAGAACGTGCATCGGCACTTACACCTTCAGATGCTCTTCCTGATTTTTCTTTTCTGAGAGCCACAGACACACTCGAAACAACCTTCTCCACCTCCGACATGTACTGTGCAAAGAAGATGTACTCGACGTTCTGTGCAAACCTACCGTCAGCATGGAGGATCCTGTTGTTGAAGTAACGCGAGAGAGTTAATTTGAACCTTCTGTTTTCATGGTAAACGTTTTTACCATCGGGAAAGGTGACAGGAAAACATTTAGCTTCATTTTCTCGATTAGTCAATAGTCGGACCGGATTGTTTCCTTCCGCCGGGGCCAAATTCAAAATATCCTCAAAATACTGATCCAGGACTTCTTGGCCGATGTCCACTGGGAACAGAGCAGAATCTTGGAACATGCAATGATTCTGTCTGTCATGGAGAAACTCATCTTCTCCATCATCGGCCTCATCCTCTTTTTTGTCAGTCTGCTTTTCTGGTTCGTTGCGATTTTCTTCTTCCAAATCTTCTTTACAAAAGTCATTGAGCCAAGCTTCATTAAACTCTATGTCTTTGTAATATTTATTGTTGCGTTTCAAATACTGCAAGGCCCGCCTAATGTGCATGGTATCCACAAACTGATACTCATAATGACCTTTGTAAGTCAGTTTACGCTTTAATTTGACGCGCAGCAGAGACCCTTCCATGTCAGACCGAGGAAGCACATTGGTCGTTTGCACCAAGTTGGCAGGAACACACGTGATTGGGCCGTGAACACCATTCTGCCCTCCTTTAGGCAGAGCAAGCATCTTCATGAAAGGTATATGCAGTGCAATCAGATGCTGCTCTAAACTATTTAAACAGGCCAACTCAGGTGGGACAGGACACCCCTCCAAATTGTTACCGACCCACTCAGGTGGGGTCAGACCTCTTTTTAACACAGCAGGTTCACAAAATGGCGGCTCCCTGGTGGAAAACAAACGTTTAATATATAATGTATTTTTAATAAATGACTCTTTTGTGACATTTCTAAGCAATACAAACTAATTTGGCATAAAAATACACCTTTGTGAATGGACAAGATGTGTTTTTAAATCATACTTTGTTAGCAGAGAGCCGTTTTTTTATTGGTGATGACTGATGAACATGTACCACAACAGTTAAAATGTATTTACATGTTAAAGGAGACAAAAAAACTACATGTACCGATGTTTTTCCCCCTAAAAACCTGATTACTATTTTCAATTTAAACAAATAACCACTTTTGTATTTAAAAATGATCATTATAGATTTTTTTTGGTTACATTTGTTTCCCTAAAATTTGGAAGCCTGTTTTTAAGTATAAAGCATCTTTATCTCATCAGAAAAAATAAATACCCACCTGTCCACATTCAATGAGGTTTGAACTGCTCCATTTCTCCTTTAAAGACTGATGGTTTTCTTTAATTCTGGCCTAACATATTTTTTTTAACAAGTTCACGCACAGAAAGTTGTTTAAATTCTTACAAAAAATGAAAATAGTTACCACATCAGTATGTAAGCTAGATGAGCTTTTGTGAGTGTTACATGTCAATCATTGTAGGTTATGGGAAGCATTCAAGCATCTTCACTCAGTGAGAAAATGACAAAATACCACGTTGACTTGATTTATTCATATCACAAAGAACACAGGTTTCAGTGACAGATACACTGTCAGAAAAAATGTGCAAAATTTGTACCTTTAGAGGTACAATGGCTTGTCACTGGGGCAGTACCCTCAAGGGTACACCCGTTGTACCCTTTAATATTGGTACGTATTTGTACCCTTTCAGTATGTACCTTTCAAAGGCAAATATGTACCTCTGTGGACCAAATTGTACCTTATAGTGCTATGGTACCATAATGTACCTTTAAAAAAGGTGCAAATTTATTCTTTTAAGGGTACTGCCCCAGTGACAAGCCTTTTGTACCCTTTGATGGCAAATTTGTACCAGATACAGCACATTAAAAGACCAGTATACTTACTGTTTATCGCATTTATTGAAAAATTCAAAACAAATAAAATTTTTAAATTTTTCACAGTATGTTTTAGGCTCCACAGTGTCAGAACAGAATGCATATATTTACAATCATTAGCAATTTTAAAATAATGAAAAATCTATATTTTTTCTTCCGTTCACACTGTATTCATTGTAACTATAACCTTAACATTTGATCAATTGTAAAAAGTACATAGCATTTCATTAACTATTTTTTAAACCATGAAATAAAAAGCAGCACTAGACCTCATTTTAAGTACATATTTTATTTGCATTTTACATTTTCTAAAAACATTTTTGAAGATCAAGAGTTTAAAAAACAATATTTTTTCCAACAGTACACATTTCAATAAGTGCAACTTTATACCCTTGAAACATTTAATCTCAAACACATTTCATCAAAAACCCTATTACAAATTTAATTTTAACTTTTTAAACATTCTTGAGGACCACAAACAATTTGTCATCAGCAGAGTACACGTCAAGGGCCTGAAAGTCCATCTCTTGCCCTGGTTTCATAACACTCCACTCCAAGTCAACTTTTACTGTGTATGCATGAAAGTGTGAATCATATGACACAGGTATTAAAAACTTGCCACACAGAAACCATACAGTATTGACATTTAAAATGTATTTAATTTGGAAAATCATAGGAATTTCCTCTGCATGGACATAGTCAACTATGAATACGTCTTTTAAAGCATACTTCACACTGTCAACAGTCACATTTGAAACACGCTGAATGTTGAAATTCTCATCTCCATGTATATTTGAAAGAATTTTCTGTAGGTCTAAAGGGAGCGATGACAACGGTGTCTCTATACTCCTACCTACTACCATCTCAAACTCATCAAGGATATTGTGCTGGGAAAATTCCCAGCATTGTTTCATCTGGTGCCTCTCACTTAAGGTTTTGGAAATGTTAATAAAATTTCTACAGCTGCTAGCAACAGTCTTAAAATACTGATGCTTAGCCTCGAAACGCATGCACCAAAGTAAACGCAAAGGTCCAAACATTGATGTTAGTCTCGAGTAGTGTGTCAGAAAAGGACACTTGGGTGTAACAACATCTCCAAAAACATCACTTAGCTGTGTCAGAAACTCAAAAACAAGTGTATCTAACATTGCTAGGTTTTCCCTTTTCACTCTTGGGGCAATCAAAATGTCAACAATGTCACGACATAACAAGAAAACATTCCAGTGTTTACTATTGGAAGGAATACGGTGTGCCATTAAAAAAGGCAAAATCCTAAACAACAACCACTTTTGTGAAGCAGACCCAGCAACTCCAGATTTGTGAAACGTTCTCTCTGACAACTGCACTGGTTTGTTTTTCTTGTCATTTTGACCAATGGAGAGTTGCTGAAGTTCATCATTCAACTCTTGAATAGTAATGTGTTTTTCTTTGTGAGCCCAGCTCAGAACTAGCTTTATTACAAGAGGAATTACTCCTTCTAACAAATCGTGCATTATATCAGGTGGAAATGCCTGTGTCACGTCAAAATAGTTTAGCTCATTAAATGGTGAAGTATAGTTTACACCATACATTCTTTGATCCTCTGTGGTTTCAATGCATGTTAGATGGTACTGATGTACCTCTGGGGTTCTTAAAACAAAATCCTCTGTGGTTTCAATGCATGTTAGATGGTACTGATGTACCTCTGGGGTTCTTAAAACAAAATCACTCTCTCTGAATTTCTCTTTAATTTCTTCGTGGTTTGCCATGCAATAGCGACAAACTCGACCAGCGTTAAATGACATTGTAAAACCAGCTAACATATGTGCTGAAAGATTGTCTGCTGAAAATGTTGCTAGTGCAGCATGAAAAGTCTTCTCAATCCCACCAACAGTTACCACAAACCCCTCACTTTCAAGTTTTTTAAGATCATCTAACATTGGTTTTAAGATGGTTGCTAAACCACAGCTTTTTACAAATGTTTGTCGTACTAATAAAGCCAGATGGATGTGCTTCAGTTTTGAGCGATGTTTAAGGTTGCCTACTGAATAATAAAAAGCGCACAGCTTGTGCTTGGTTTTCTTTGAACCTAGAGGGTTCACAACTTCAAATTCATCTTCGTAAAAATGAAGACGTAATGCATGCGGATTAACTTTAAATAAAGGATGTTCCTTAAAACATGTACCATCTGTGTAGTCACTTAAATAATCTGGATCTCGTTCTAGATAGTCGTTAGCCTGAATTTCATCAAATATGTCCTCATGTAAGCAATAGTTACTTAAAACCTCGGTGATGGGTACATATGAATAGGTGCCTATTTTGTGTCCACTTGGTGACCTCAAAATGTGATGTACTGGTTCAATCAGCCTAAGCTTAAACTTACAATGTTCTTTTAACATGTGTGGAGATCTAACAATTTTTGAAGCTTCTTCAAAAAAATCCACTGACTCTACCATTTCTCTTATTTCAGGACATTCTAAAATGTTGAACCCATTTTTTTGAAGATGGTAAGTAATAAAAGAGTCGTAATTTTCTTTAAAATAACAAAATAAAAAATTTATATCATTCACTATTTCCTGCTGGACGGTCTGTGGAATGTGATTTTTTTCTCTACATTTAAGAATGAAACTGAAGAGATTTTCTTTGAAGTTTGTCAAAAGCTGATTCCTACTAGGTGGAGGCATTTCATCTGTACGAGGCTGTAGCTCATTGGTATTCTCCAGATGATAGTGACAGTCCATGTTTTCAAAATCATTGTCATTGTCTATGTATTCAGTAGCATCCATATCCTCGTGAGGTAGAACAAGCTTCCTATGTTTTCGATAGACGTGACGCCTGAAAGACTCATATATTGTAAAAGATGACTTACAGTTATTTAGTCCACAAGTGATGCTGAAATTGGGTTCATGGTTGTGAACCAGACCAACATGTTGAATTAGTTTCATTAAGGTGAATGTTTTTCTTCTACACCTTGTGCATCGATAAAGTTGTGGCATTTTTAGCACAGGATATTAATTATTCTGGTGACAGTTATTGGAAGGGGCTTGCCACCCACCTCAGTAATCTTTGCAATGGCATGCTGCAGAAAGGTCAGTGTATTCTTCATGTAGGGTGGATAAGCCAAGTTGAAAACATAGTAAGCACTGAAGGCTGCAATTATCCCTTCTTCAACTCCTATTCCCCTCCACACCTCCACACCATCCACTTTGACAAAGACTTGAACCCTCTTGGAGAAAGCCATTTTCCAGTCAGTTTCCACCAGCTGTATGGTTGGGTATGGAGTATCTGCATGACTCTGTGAAATGAAAAGAAAAAAAAAGTGTTAACATATATCAGTTAAACAATGCAACATCTGTCAGAAATGCATAACTGGACATGTACCGGAGCCTTACAACGTGAGAGTTAAACAGTTTCATACCTCTTCCAGTCTGATAAAGCTCTCAACTTTCTCTTTAAAGATGTGGGGCAGCAGAATCAGTGCTGCACGAAAGTCCGAATCTATTGTAAAAAAAAAAAAAAAAAAAAAGTAAGATAAGATAATATTGATACAAATTCTAATAAAAACTATAAAACACACTAAAGATTACTAAGGATTACGTTTAATGTCAATACCTGGTAGGTCTTCTGCAAGCATCTCTTCTCTTGCTTGTTTGTAAACTTTGGCCAATGGAGCTTTTCCTTGAACCAGCTCAAGCACCTTTGGCACAATACTCGTTAAACCATCCTTGAAGCGCTGGCTTAAACTGACAGATGTTGGATGGATTCGGTCAACTTCATCAAACAACTAAAAATTGACAAAATTACAAAATTAATCATTCACTTTAACTAAAACAAACAAAACATATAAACCATTTTAATATTCTTTGTTGCCCCTTTCATTGCCACTTCCCTTTAGTTATCTTATTGCAGTGTTAGAAATAAGGGGAAAAAATGGTTGTCCGTGGCAAGTAAACATGGTTGTCCTCCCCAATGTTTGGTTGTCCATCGATACCAATATTCAACAGCAACAAAACCTACTAAGATGTCAGTACTTACATCTTTATTTCTTCTATACATCTAATATCAACTGCCTCTTATGATGGACATTTAAAAAAATCTTTAAAAATAGAAAACAAAAATTTGACTAAATATTGAAGCATCTGTTAATGATCATTTTAGCATATGTCTCAGTTTATATTGACATTCAAAATTTATTTTAAGCTGAGAAAGGATTTAAAATGTCACTGACCCCTGAGGTTGTTTTTAAGAAAGGGTACTTCTTAAGAATATCCTCCACAGTCATTCCTTCTCGTATCTCCCTTCTTCGCCATGCAAAGGTTCTCTGCATTCTGTCTTTGACCACCATGGTGTCTGGGTGCATCTTGCTGTACTGCATAAGCAGGACATTTACATGACCCTCAATGGATGATGCATCCTCACCAATGACAGCGACAGCCTGTTGGATCAAATATAAAAGTCAATACATGCATGCATGTTTAGAATGAAATTACGAATAAATTTACCACAGTTTTGACAAGTTCTGGGCTTTCTTTTAAGGTTTATAGACCTTAGGGTCCACTGTGTAAATTACATATTAAAAAATTACCAGTTTAAAAATTTGGCTGTCCAAAAAAACAAATGGTTAAGTTTTATTTTGAAACATTATTATGAGACTCTAGAGTATAGTACTGCACTGACTTTATTGATTTTGAGTTAAAAACTGATGACTAGTTCACAAAACTAAGTTATAAATCAATCTCAATACTTGAAGAATAGTGGAAGCTTCATAGTTGTGTGTGTTCGTTGTGGTTTCAAGACGTTAATAGGAGAGACTCATTGTGCGCTGAGACCCTCACGCTGTCACTTTAACCCGATGCATCATGGGAGATGTAGTTAATCCGCTGAACGCAGAAAGACTAGCATCTCTGAGCTTCCTTGATTTGTTCACATTTTCCACGGTCTGACACCGGATTCTGTGGAAATCTACGCCACTAAAGTATTTTTGTTAGAACTGAGCAACTTTATCAGCAGAATTCAGAACATGAAAGTGAAGAATTTAACCAAAACTGATTGGTCAGACTGACGACGTATGATTAATATTCCAAGAATGATTGGTAGAGACAATTAAAGGGACGGGATTTTTCCAAAAATGGCTTTAGTTGCAGCTAAATCGCGGTACCATCACTCTTATCAAAATGTCTTTAATAGAATCAAATAAACACAAATAAAAAAGTAGTTATGATCTTTCATATTCCTAATTTCTCAGTGTTTTATCAGGGCCTGTTTGGATGAACATAGAGCTGATATCCTGGAGATGGAAAATGTTGTTAAATCAGTTAATGAGGGCAATTAATTTCCCACGGCACACCTAACACTGGTTGAAAAACACTGCCTTAGACATCAGCATGTATTTTACAAACTGTAAATGATTGTTTTTGCTAGTACTTATATGTATTTAAATGTATGAAAACTAAAGTAAGCATAAGGTTAAAAACACTTAGTATTTGTGATAATGACAAACACAGCCCTAATTCAATTACTTTTCAGATGTCAAATTGAATTTGGCTATTGACTAATAAACTGTTTGAACTACAGGAATCCACTTACCCCTAACTCAGATCTGCGACAGGCTGCTGGAGATTGTTCAGAGAGTCTCACTTTCTTGTGCCCAAACTTCTCCTTACTCTTTCTAACCTCATCATCATGGACCAGAGGTGCACGCTCAGCTTTAAATTTGCGTTTGAGGGACTGATGCCAAGTGTGCTAACACATGAGGGAAACATACAAGAGATTTTGACATCATTTTTGTGAACGCATGTAAACAGAACCACCAATTTTTGACATTTAAATTTTTTGATGTAAACTATATTTAAGATCGTATCATTACTGGAGCAAAGGCCTTATAATTTTACATGATATAAAGTTCATTGCTTGTTACTTACATAGCCATTCCCTTCAAGATCCTTTAGAAAAGGATATTTCATGATAAGTGCTTTTGCCACCTGAACATATTCTGCATTGGTTGGATACCTGAAAGATTTAATTAAAAAACAGCTGGCCCATTAGAAACCTATTTAAATAATAAAATTATCTTTAATTTGTATTACTTTTAAGTAACAAATCCTTTCAATGCATGTCAACAAAGCATTGCTTCATATATGCATTCAAAGTATTTATCTTGCTTTTCAAGTTGCTGACTTACATTGTGTGTTCTATCATGGCGTCATGAAGAACTCTAATGATTCTGTGTCTATCCTTAGAGGACTTCTGGCATGGTTCTTTGTTATCAAGCTTGGCCTGAAGATCTCTAGGAAATGGTGGAATGGCAAATCCAGAAGGCAGTCTACCACTTGTTGCATTTCTGCAGAGGATGGGGTAGTAGTTAAGAACTTGCATTAGTATTAATATTAATGATTAGCCACTATAAGGAACATATTTTTTGTAATAACAGATGAATATAAACAGTGGGATGAATAGACACATTTCTTGCAAGTCGGTTTACATAACCGATTACATTTACACATCATTCCAGCCCGAACTTAACTGCATCATATATCATAAATATAAAAACTCCACATTAGGAATGTTTAGCACAATATGTTAACTGAGTTTCTTTCTGTGTGCTGCTTGGCCAGCCTACTTTCTAAGATATCGGCATCAGGCATAAAAAAAATCTATATCTGTCGACAAAATATAGGACCAATATAATGAATACATAAAACTCAATGTTATACTTACATTTCTGTAGTTGAGGTTCTTTGAAAGGATTCTGCTGGCACGGTTTCTAGTGTTATTGTTACCACCTCCTTCATTTCGTCTATAAATTTGTTAAACTTGGCCTGTTTTTTAAAGGAGCCTTGAAATAAATATGAGATCATGTTCTCTGTGAGGCCACATTCTATTGTTTCCCCATCCACTTCATTTTCTGGAAAAAGAAAAGAAAAAAAGTATGATCATGATGATGAGCTTAAGGTTTAGGTTTGAGGTTTTAACATAAAAAGAAATGTTTTAGTCAATGGTCATTTATCAGTCTAAAAATAGCTTTAATTAAAAAATATTTAAAGAAAAAAATACTTTTACAACAGGGGCTCTCACCCCTGACCGCCAGATTAATTTTCCTGCAGAGAGTTCAGCTCCAGTCCTAAATCAAACACACCTGAACAAGTTAATCAAGGTCTTTAGGATCACTAAAAAGTTTAACGTTACAGGCAGGGAAGTTAGATAAAGGTTGCAGGAAAATGGATCACATGGGGCAGAATTAAGAAACTCTGGCATGCACTCTCAGAAAAGGGTACAAAAATTTCACTGGGGCAGTTATATTCTTAGGTACAAAAGCTATTGAGGCAAAACGTATCTTACGTCGGCGTACAGGCTCTCTAGGACAGCAATCAACATTTTACCATTATTTATCATACCTGATAAACTCATAACAATACATTTTTAGTCTTTGAGCTGTTAATTTAAGTTATGTTTCTTGTAATAATACATTCTCATAAAAAAGTAAGTTTCTCTTTTAGTACGTTACAAGATTAAGTGTACATATTATTAGTATCTTCAATCTGACGGGACAAATGACTAGGGCTCTCCTGGACTTACGTTTAGAACGGTTTTTAAATATGTACGTTACGTTAGCAAATAGAAATGATATTAATCATCAACACGGATAAAATTTTTAAATTATATAATTTCAGACTGACTGGGAGAGTCATTAAAATAAAACAGGACAGGAGTTCCCTCGCCCCGCAGTGAACACGTAATTACGTTAGCGCAACTTAGTAAGAAAATGATATAAAAATGGATTTATAAATCTGTGGTAAAAGCTGATTCACACAAAACTCGACATGTTTGAACAGATTCTATGACCGCTTCAAATTTTATATAAATAGATTGGTTTCTTCAGGTCAGTGTTTTCGAAGAAAAGTTTCCCTCGCGCGGCGCCTACATCATGAAACGTTTTTACTTAGGCCTATCGTTAGCTAACGTTTCAGACGATTTTCACAGTACTTAAAATAAAACTTACCTCTGAATTTCTGTGCTTCGTCTTCAGTGACATGTATTCCAGCTTCCTCTAGTTTTTCAAGAAGATCCTCCGTCGACAATGTCTGAAGTGAGACAGCCATGATGTCGAATAACCGTCGTCCACAATCTTCTCTTATACTTGGCGCGCATAAAAATGCACCGCGCGTGCTACAATCCTATTGGACAACATGAATTTAAAGAATGCCTGCTGTGAATATGCGTTCTTGAACTTAGGCCCGTGCTTCTCAAATAGTGGGGCACGCGCCACTTTATGGGGGGGGGGGGGGGGGGGGGGGTGATGCGATACTGGCGCGGGGGGGGGGCAGTAGTGGCGGTTTTATGCACAGGTAATACGGCGCAAATTTAACGGTGGGAGGGGGGCGGGGGCGGTGACAGAGGCAGAGACAGCTTTATTTCTGTGTAAAACTAGAACTGGGTTTCTGTGGCAAAATAAAGTTAATATGTGTTAAAAGCGGATTTATATAGTTTTTCTTTTGTTATACAATTTTAGGTTTACTTACAAAATTTTTGTAGATGCTAACCTATTATATTGTCACCGCACGAGTGAGTGTGTGGGGGAAGGTTATGGGGGGGTTAGGGGGGGCTCGAAACATTTTCTTTTTCCTGGGGGGGGGCTGGCAAAAAATAATTGAGAAGCACTGACTTAGGCCAAGTTAAAGTACACCATATAAGGTTAAACGTCAAATAATTTTGTCTACATTGTGCTTTTGCTCTAAATTAAAAGCAAAATTTAAAACAGCTCTTATATAAGTAAAAAAATACATGCACTAATACATGTTCAAAAGTTATTATCTTGATGCTCTGCACAATCAATAAAATATGTGCTTGTGTACTGTTCAGAACTAGTCATAAAAGATGTGTGGGCTCTTAAATATACTTGGTTATTTTGTGCTTCTTTTCCAAATAACCAACAACTCATTAAATGATTTTGGGTGAAGTTTTATACACTTTGTAATACTACTTTTGTCACACAAGTGGTTGTACCTTTGTTTGTAGAATAAATGGTCCAAAAATGGTCCCTCTGACAGTTGGAAAGATATTTGTACCTTTTTTATCCTTAAATGGTACATATGAGTACCCTAAGGTGCAACTGTGACTCACTTAGGGTACAAATTCACCATTTGTACCCTAAGTGTTCACAAACGGACCCCAACCGTACCCTTTTTTCTGACAGTGTAACTGCTTTGCCATCCCGTCTCTGCTGACGCTCACAGCATCTCCTCATCAGCTCAGTCATTTCCTGCTCCAGCTCCTTCTGAAGACCTTTGACCCGCCTCACTTCAGTTAGCTGTTGGAATCTGATCCTGTTCTTCACTTCACCTCTTCTCTTCTGGATGAGATGGATCATCTAAGTGAAGACCTCCCGACTCTCCTCCACCTGCTGTTGAAGCAGCTGTGAGATGAGACGGTGTTATGTTCTTCCACAGAGCAGAGAGAACAGATTGTGATCAGTGTGACAGAACATCTTCATCACCTCATCATGACTGGAGCAGATGTTTTCCTGCAGGTTCTTGGAGGGTCCCACCAGCTTGTGTTTCTTCAATGCAGCTGCTTTCAAATGAGGCTGAAGGTGTTCCTCACAGAAAGGAGAAAGGCTGGTCAGACAGGACTTCAGGGCGTGTCGTTTTTTCTAGTGCAGGTCAGTCCCACAGACTCTGTCCTCCATGTCTTCATGGACCGTGTTGGAAGAGGAAGGGATGCAGTCCAAAGTGCAGCACCTGGCAGATGGAGCCCCCCCTTGAAGATTCTTAGAGACAGAAACACACATCATGAAAAACAGAAACCTCCTCCAAATATCATTTCCTATCAATGAACACAGAACAGCAGAGTGTACCTGTCCTCTGGAGCTGGAACAATGTTTGCTGAGGATGGTGCTGACTGTGGGTCCTGGATGGAGCTGAACGTCTGTGTGTAGCGTCTAGACCAATTGTTCCTGCATCCTCACTCTGGAAAAGTCCACTCTGAGAATCCAGCAGCTGCAGGTTCATGATGACTGAAAAAGACAAACACATTTATCAAATACACATTTCAGGTGCGTCTAAACATTTTTCTGTCACTGACTCCTGCTAAAAAAAAAAAGGACAAAAATGTTAGATTTACATTAGGTATTTAAAAGAAGCCCCAAAATGTACTTTGAACCTAAAGTTGGATTTTTTATTTCAGGGAAAAAACTTTTTTTTTTTTAAATCCTGTGTTCAATCACTCTTAGCTTTATATCAGAAAATTAAATAACAATTTGGGGCTTTTTTTTGGCTTTTTCGTGTTTTTGTCGTCATTTTTGCGATTACAAATTTGACGTTTGTGCGATGGTGTTGTGTGTGTGTCTAATTTTTTTGCGTTACACAATTGTCGTTGTCGTTTTGTGCTTTGGGCAACCTTTGACCCCATTTTATGGCGTTTTGACGCGGTTTTTTGACGTTTTGGACCTTTGAGTGTTCGACCCTCGTAGCAGTTACAATATGGTCCTTGCACTCTGTGAGTGCTCCGGGCCATAATGAATCCATGGTTCGCAAGTGGAGGAAGGTGGAAAATGAACTACGGCAGCTCAAAAAGACACAGCTGAGTTTCCGCGGAAAAAAGGCAAAATGGCCCGAGTTGGAAGACCGACTCGAGCCATGGATTCATGGTCAGAGAACGGCTGGGAGAAGCGTCTCTACAGTCACCATTCGACTGAAAGCAGTAACGATGGCGGAGGAAATGAAGATTGAACATTTTCAAGGAGGGCCGTCTTGGTGCTTTCGGTTTATGAAACGGCGTCATCTTTCGATCCGGGCGAGAACTACGGTGGCGCAACAACTTCCAGCAGATAAGGAAAAGTTTTCCATCTTCCGCTCCTACTGCCCTAAAAAGATCGCCGACAAGCAAATACAGCCCCGCCACATCACCAACATGGACGAGGTGCCGCTCACCTTTGACATCCCAGTTAGTCACACCGTTGAAAAGACGGGGACCAGCACAATAGCGATACGCACAACGGGGCATAAAAAGTCGGCGTTCAATGTTGTGCTTGGCCGCCATGCTGATGGACAGAAACTGTCACCTTTGGTGATCTTTAAGAGGAAAAGTCTTCCGAAAGAAAAGTTTCCGGCAGGAGTGATCGTTAAGGCCAACAAAAAGGGCTGGATGGATGAAGGGAAAATGAAAGAGTGGCTGAGTGAGGTGTACGTTAAGAGACCAGGTGGCTTTTTCCACGCGTCACCGTCACTGTTAATCTGTGACTCCATGCGCGCACATCTCACAAACGCAAGTGAAGCAGATGAACTCTGATCTTGCTGTCATTCCGGGAGGTTTGACGAAGGAACTCCAACCGCTGGACATCGGTGTGAACAGGGCATTCAAAGTAAGGCTACGAACGGCGTGGGAGCGATGGATGATGGACGGCGAACACACTTTTACAAAGACTGGGAGGCAGCGCCGGGCGAGTTACGCCACTATCTGTGAATGGATTGTCGATGCTTGGGCCAACGTGTCTGCTTCCACTGTTGTTCGAGCTTTCGTAAAAGCAGGCATCATTCAGGAGCAGCTGAGCGGCAACGAGACGGACTCTGATGATGATGAAAGTCAACCTGCGGTGTTTGACAAAGGCTGTTTATTTCTAATACCGAAGAGGAGGACTTTGATGGATTTTAAGATGCCGTTTTAAGACTGGGAAACAATAAAAATTCAGTTCAACCAACTCAGTTTTTCTCTCGCCGCATTTTCCACAATGAATGTGTGTGCTCTCAGCTCCGGTGTCCCGCGTTAACGTGCCCACGCCTTAACACCCGGTGCGCCTTTTGTATGTGTCAAAGACTGAAAACCCCCTCCTCACTGAGACCGCGCCCAATGACCCGGTGCGCCTTATGGTCGTGAAAATACGGTACTTCTATGTGCATTTCTATTGTATATTTTATTCTACAGTACTGCATATGATGTATAATGTATATCAATTCTCCTTTATTATTAGGTGTTTGCTTGAAAATATACATAGAGTATCTGACTAGTTTTATTGTATTGCAGATGCTGATGGTCAGTACATATTGATGGAGCCTCCTGCATCACCACAGTTTGTCATAACTGTAAGTGATTTATGTCATTAGATCCTTAGTTGTCTGTTTGGTAGATCAAGCATCTTTACATAATTACACTGCAGGATGAAGATGAAGAGACCGCATCTGCAGTGACAAAAATCGACAAAGCTAGACCCATCGAGGTGTATGATGGCGATGCTCAGCGCTGCTCCCAGATGTCACGTTCAATATGAATGGCTTCAAAACATCTGTTAAATAAATTAAAGAGTCTCTAGAAAAATGATAACGCTACAGTAAATAATCATTTGGAAACTAAATACATCGATACGTGATCTTAACACCCTCTCACGGCGGAAAAAAACTATCATCTTCGCTTCTTCGTCTACTAAATGATCTTCAAATGGGCACGCCATGATCCGTCACCTCTGAGGCCCACAATCAACTTAACTTGCTCCAGACCAGGTTTTGTTCAGAGCATGAGTTGCTATTGCAACTAAGCATACACTGAATTATACCTCAGTTTTTGACACCAAAAGCTGAGGTTATCCACTTCTGTATCCTCAAATTTACCGTGTTAACTCACATAACATGCTTTTTGGAATACCCCCCAGCTCTGTACACCAAAATGAATAATATACAATAAGCTATTTAAATTTAATGACAGGGTCTCCATACTTTAAACTGAAGAATTTGAAAGATTCATAAAATTCTCTCCCTCTGGGTAGGCTGCTCTTGATGGGACCTTCATCGCTGCCTTGCTGTGGTGTTGTTCTGTCCCTGACTTTAATGCTGCACCTGACTAGCTATGCATCTATCCACAAAGAGGGAGGTCCCAACTATTAGCATTTCCATCAACCTTTTTCTGTGCTCAACCTGTTTATCAATCAATCAGTTATGGGGGCGGGAGGTGAGAAAGGCTAAAGCAGGGGTGTCATACGGCCAGATGGTTCAATATGTTTAAGTGAGGTGCTGAGCTTTCCAGGAACAATGGAAGGATTTTTTTTTTTTGTTCACGGAGCTGAATGCAAAACCTGCGTGCTTGGTATGTCAACAGGTCGCAGTGCTCAATGAATATAACATTCAGCACCACTATGAGACTCACC
>NC_136254.1:10632500-10652500 GCF_053564925.1 Oryzias latipes
TTCTGGAGACAGGTTTGAAATCACTGAAGGTTTGAATATTATTACACCAGTCTTAATCAATTTTTCCCAAAAACATAATTCCTTTATCTTCTGAAAATTCAAAACATGAAAAATTTTTTTTAGCTACTTTCCTGTCAAAAATGGGCTTACCTTTCTCGCTGGGGACCACTGGATAATACTGATTTAACTCGTTACATTGTAATTTGTTAGGAATTGAATTGACCATGATGTCTGCAATACATTGTGACGTAACAGTGTCAGGTACCACCTTCAGTAAAGGTCTGGGGCCCATACAAACCAGACAATCAGCATTGGTCGTGTTAGCTGCCTGTTCCACCATTAACAACCAGTTATTAGCATCTCCACTAATACCAGTTATAGCCTGAAACCAATTGTCTGGAGAAGGAGTACCTTCTATAATTTTAACCTGTCTGGCCGGACCGACACCTGACACTGTCCGTATGAGGGTGGGGGTGGTAGCATTGAAGTCTGGGCAGAACATAAGCTGCCAACACGGATCTTTTCCATTCGCCCATGCACAAATAGGTAATCGTGAGCAAAAAGTGATGTAGCCCTTTGTTGGGGTAGGGAAAGGTTGACCAGTAGTGTTAACACGATAAGTGAAAAACAAATCTGAAACAGTAAAATTAGAAATGATTCTGGACCACTGTTGAGCCTGGGATGTCCAACCAAAGGTACCTTTCTTCCAAGATGATTCTGCTGTGGATCTAAATATATAGATCCCCATCCTTCATCTCCTAACAATCCTCGGATGTACCAATGATAACCCCGCCACTCACTTGCTGTTCTCCAGTGATTATGTTTAAAATTCCCCCTTGGTGCTATAATCAACACATCCATTGTCTGATTAGAATTGTAGCAAAAATAAGGGAATCCTACAGGGGGCACCAGAGAGCCACACATTAATTGTTCAGCTTCCCTGGTATAAGTCCAGATATCATAAAATGCATTACGCCTGGTTCTGTTATGTCCTGTAGCTGTCTGCCTGTGGATTTGTACATCAAAAAAGGTAAACCATACAAGAAATATTAAAAATACAACAAAACTAATACCTGCTAATGTCCATCTCCCTCTCTTTGACTGGGAGTTTCCCAGTCCACTATCGGAAGGAAACATAGCAAACACAGACAGGGGTAAAGCACACAACTCAGAAATCTAGATAAAATGACAGTAAAAATATAAGTCGAAAGTTAAAATTGAAATGGAACGCAAAAAGTTATATCAAATATAAAAATATAAGCCTGACAGAAGAGTGTCAGCAAGACTCAAAGGAAAGGTGTACAAGACAGTTGTGAGACCAGCTCTGCTCTATGGGTTAGAGACGGTAGCAGTGAGACAGAGACAAGAGGCTGAGATGGAGGTAGCAGAGATGAAGATGCTGAGGTTCTCCTTAGGAGTGACCAGGTTAGACAGGATAAGGAACGAGTACATCAGAGGGACGGCTCATGTTGCCTGTGTTAGCGACAAAGTCAGAGAAGCCAGACTGAGATGGTTTGGACATGTTCAGAGGAGGGATAGTGGATATATTGGTAGAAGGATGTTGGAGATGGAGCTGCCTGGCAGGAGGGCAAGAGGACGGCCAAAGAGGAGATACATGGATGTCTTAACAGAGGACATGAAGTTGGCTAACGTTAGGGTAGAAGATGTTCATGATAGAGCGAGGTGGAAAAGGATGATTCGCTGTGGCGACCCCTGATGGGAAAAGCCGAAAGAGAAAGAAGAGAAATATAAAAATATAAGCGCAAAAAAGAGAAATTGGATATAAAAATATAAATGAAGAAATAGAAATTGAATGTAAAAATATAAATGAAGAAATAGAAATTGAATGTAAAAATATAAATAAAAAACAGAAATTGAATTTAAAAATATAAACAACAAACAGTTCAGTGCACCGTTCAGATTTAACTGGCGTCCCGTCCACGTTCCTGTGAAAGGCAAGGTCTTAACATGGAGTAATGGTACCACTTGTTGTGTCTGCCTTGCAGCTGCACAGCAGACGTCGTTCGAGCTGTGACACGATAGGGGCCCGTCCACCTAGGCTCTGACCACTTCCTTTTGTACGCTTTCAAGTAAACGTGCGTCCAGTCAGTTAGGTCTGCACCTGGTGGGTCAGCTGGGGGCAAGTCCTTCTCTCGAATCTGCGCAGAAAAAGCGGAGGTAAAAGCATGCAACATTTTCCAATATGTGACTAAGGACCTATTGGGGGAGTGGGCGTCATCTAAAGGTCTGACAGTCGACGAGGGACCTGGCATGAATCTACCGGTCAAAAGTTCGAACGGAGAGAAACCTGTTCTGAGATTCACTGATTGTCTAACAGCCAACAAAGCTATAGGAAGAGCAGTCACCCAAACTATATTAGTGGAGGTGCATATTTTTGCCAATTTTTCTTTCAGCGTGCGATTCATTCGTTCCACAGAGGACTGTGAAGAAGGATGGTAAACACAGCCAAACTTATGTTTCAATCCAAAAGAAGTTTCAACTTGCTGTATGTGCTTACCATTAAAATGGGTCCCATTGTCAGATCTGATTTTTGCAGTAATGCTGTAGCCTCACAACCTCGGACCATGGCTGAAATAAAAAAGAAATGGTCGGACATCAAAGTCGAGGCATAAAAAACATCTGGCGCTCCATTGGGGGGGGCCGCCAGATGCACCGTGTGACACGCGTGGTTCCTCCGAGTGCTCCTCTGTAATGCCGGGCCCAAGAGCCAGCAGAGGTCCAACATGACGGCTCGAGGAAGTCGGAACCGGCTCATAAGCCACTCGTCTTCGTTTGCCAGCAAGTCTTCTTGCTGTCTAAAGATGCGTTCACTCCGAATTCTTCCATTTGCCACATCTTCTAAGTGCGTAAGATCAACCTTTGTGCGTCATTACGCATTGTGATGGGGCATGTTTTTTCCATCCATTTATTGCATCTGACAAGCTACAGATGTCGGTAATAATCGACGTGGAAATGGGAAATTGATCAGCGTAAATGTAATTTCTTGTGGCTTTATGGTTGAGACATACGCCATACATTGTTTTATCAAAAATAAAACACACTAAAGGCATATGCATGAATACCATAATTCCATAGCTTATGAAGAAATGTTTTACTATGAAAACAACTTTCCCCAGTGGACAATTAGTACGTCTGTCCGTCCGCACGCCCGCACCTATATCTGCTCCGCCAGACGGACACACTGAAGAGAATATCAGTTTTGTACATTATTTCGTTCTGTTAACTATATTATTCATGAGGATGAATTGCACAATATTCCAATATTGCAGAACATATTTCACTTTTCTTTTGCAAATATGTGTTCATTTGAATTTCTGTTGTAATTGTCGTTTGATTTGTTTCACTGCTGATCGATCAAACGGGTGTTCGTGTAGGCTGTAATTGTAAGACTTGCTTTGTGAAGTCTTCATGTTATTTATGAGAGGCAGGATTGTCATTTTGATTTTCACTTTCACGTGTTTCTTCCATCTGCCGACGGTGTCGCCGTTTCTCATTTCACCCGTTTTTGTGCGTACGCCTGGGTCAGGGCTTGCGTGAAGGACTGCACATTTTCCCGTCAAGTTTGCTTTTTATAAATCTCACTTATTGCGTAGAGAGTGGCGTACGCCTTCTTTTGTGCGTACGCAACGTTTATAAATGAGGCCCCAGGTCACCAGGAGAGGGGGTAGTTTTCTGGGCCATTGTTCTGTTCACTGCCTCAAAGCGAGGTCCTTTTTGAACCTGATCCTCCCAAATGGTTCATTATAAGACACCCTCTAATGAACTTCTCTCTTTGTTTGGAAATTGTAACCTCCTCCTTGAATCCTTAATAAAAGGAGCACGGGAGAAGCAGTCCTTTGAGAAGAGAAGCCTGGTGGACTTTTTTCCGTCACACTTGATTTTTCCTTTGTACATAAGAAACTTAATTCTTTTTGTGTTTTTCTTTAATGTCTAGATGCATTTATCTGACAAGTTACTTGAACATTTAAAATGAAGTCAGACGTTTGTGATGTTTATTAGCTTTTGAATTCTGAATGATTACCACTTAGACTGACTTCAATAGTTGGATATCACTTGTCAACATTTCAGTGACTTTGCATCGTGTCCTAACTCTAAGTCATTTTGTTTTGTTTCTGAAAACTATCTGAACAATAGCAGGTTGTGTGAGAGTTCTTTTCACAACATATCCAGTGTTATCGTTCAGCTTTATATGCTCAGCTACAGTTTCATTTTTGGACAACACATGAAATTCTGAGGCAAACACTGCTAAACAATTGAATGAAAATCATCACTTTTAGGTCTGTTCTTGTATCTATCCACTATGCTTGTCGTCCACATCTGTAATTTGATGCTTTCTCTTTAAGTACTTTTAAAGAAACTCATTTTAACAGTACGTTCACCAACAGGAAGAAACAACTTTCCTAGAACACTTTAAAAAGTGTATTTGTAAGTCCATAAACAGTTTCTTGAGCACAAATACATTTCCAAATACATCTGTTTTTCCAAATACTGCCTATTTTTTAGTGTCTTTGGCAGAAACTTTCATTCCTGTTTGCTTCATTTTGTGCACACTGCGATTATAAACCCATTTCTTTCTCTGATTTAGAGATGATAGAAATGATATACACCACACACGCATCTGCATCAACAACAAATTGTATATCAATATTAGCATTCCAGCATTTTAACAGTGGCTTGCTTTATTGATTAATCCACACCTCATTAGTCTATCGTTTCAGCACAACATGGGTTTTCCAAGCACAACAGTTGTATACAGTTTCAAATGTGCTTTGCAAACAAACCTTCAACATTGTCACAAGTCGCCTCATCAGCTGAGAGAACAGCTTATCTTTTCCAAATAACTTTGTCTCTTCAACACTTGTGCTACGTGATATATATGTACGTGCAGAAGGTGGACAAAGAACATGAAAACAGTTTTTTTAACATGTTTTTCCCAGTCTTTTAGAGTGTTATCGGAAATTGTAACATTTATACAACAAGTCTTATTTGATGGTAATTCACATGACGATCAATAAATTAAATTTCTTCTGCATCTGTATTTCTGTCCATTACAGGTGCATTCTTGATCTAAAATCGGCAATGAATAAGTGGTGAGCCACGTTGCTTAAACTTCACCCTATAAAAATAATCCTTAATTTTGCCTATAGGACATGAAGGCGGCATTAGAACTTCCTTCAGAAAACAGTGAAAACGAAAATCCAACATTGGAGCAGCAGTGACAGGATTACAATGCAAAAGCTCATATCTATCTGCCCATTCCAACTGCTCCACAGTTTCAGTTCTACCTTCAGAATACAGTTAATTAAATTCTTTTACCACATATCAGCTGAAGAAAATGAACAACCATGTGGGGATTCCAAGCTGAATCCCACAAGCCATAAGATCTTTCTGGGCTGCCTGCCAAAAAGCTGGAGTGATGACAAGTCTAATAAGTTTTAAAAACTGGTAACTATTATCCAATTCCAACAGCCTTTTAATAGAATAATCATTGTTCAAAATCTCTCCAGTAATACTTTTAATAATTATATTTAATGCAATTGAAACATTTGAAATAACTTGTTCTAATTAAGTCGTATACTGGGCAAAAAACATATTTCCAAAATTCTGTGCAGAATGATAATCTGCATTTAGTATTCTGTTTTAAAAATATGGTGACAGAGTTAAATGAAGTCTTCAATCATGATATGTTGGTGCACCTTAAGAAACACAGGAAAACATTTGGCCTCATTTGTAACATCAGACAGCAACGTCAGTTACCTTTTGCTGGAGCTACATCCAATAAATGATCAAAGTCTTGATCTAAAGCAGGGGTGCCAAAAGTGGGGCCCGCGGGCAAAATTTGGCCCACCAAAGGTTTTCTTCTGGCCCGTCAAGTCGTGGCTGCTCAATCCGCAGTGTTTTACGTAAAACCCCTTAACCTCACATCCATCGTCTATAGCAAAAATAGGTCAAAATTTGTAGACGGAGTTAAGCATGAAAGCTGAAATTGTTGAAAAAATGGATGTACTGTTGAAAATTTGAAGATGATGCTAAAATGGCTAAAAGTGCTAGCATCAGCATCATCAACTGACTCAAAAAAAACACATTGTTTGAGAGTATCATATTGGTAAAAGCTACATGTTATAAGTTGATAGAAAATCCAATTTTTTCAAAATGGTGGCTTTTCTATTGATTTTATCTCCATAGCAACCATTTTATGTTTGGGTCGCCTGGGGATGACGAACAAATCGATGTCAGTTTCAGACAAATCGGAAAAAGTAAACCTTTGGACATCCTTAGCAACGAAGTTTGTTTGCTAACCACGCCCACATTCCTTATATGTCCAGATCCAGTGAATTTCAATATGTTCAGTTCCAGCCATGGATAAAGTTTATTGCAATATTTGCTTCAGATTTTGTGATAAAAAGGCCACCAACAGTAGGTTGTGTCGACATCCCATAATGATTTCTGAATGTATTTCATAGTCCAAAGCCTTGTGATCATTTTAATGTTTGAACGGAGTCTCTAGCTACAAGTGTGTTGAAGTTACATTCGTTGAAAGAAACAAAGGTTTCAAATTTGAAAAAAACAAAATGGCTGCCAAACAGTCTCGATCCCATAATGATTTCAACCCTTGATGTTGTAGTCAGAAGAACTGATTATTTGACAGTGAAGGTACAGTCACCTCCTCCAGTAGGGGGCATGCTGTGCCTCATGAATAGCTCTCTCAATAGACCTTTTTCACACTTCCGCATTTTTCGACCGGAAATACGTCAATGACGTGTAAAACAACTTCCTGTTAGCGTAGCAGCAGATATGAAGAATGGCAGAGTCGAAGAGTTGCAGTCTCTGTTGCGTTCCAGGCTGTTCGTCTTCCAACCAAAAACAGCCTTACCTTTCATTTCATTATTTTCCTGTGGATCCAAACCTGAAACCCAAATGGATATAGGCGATCCGAAGAGATGAAGGGCATAGTTTTAATGTAAACACAGGTAGCACCCTCTGCTGCCGGCACTTACTAACTTCGCTCCGGGATTGTGGTGCGGCTGCGTCGTTCGTCGCCTGAAGAGTGGTGTTGCCCCGAGTATTTTCCCTTGGAACAACTTTACTGATCCTTTGAGAAGGGAGTCAGAATATGACAGAACCTCAAACGTCAGGCTATGCAGCTAAGCTGTGAAGATACTAGCGACATGGTGGCTAAGCTAAGACAGTAAAGATGGATCACGACTACGTGACACACCCACCTGCAGGTAAGGTTGTTCATAATGTGTTTGGTTAACGTTAGTCAACTATGTGTACCGTTATTGGATACATGCATTTCTACCTGAACAAATTAATATTTATAATAAAAGATGTTCATGCTCTCACCTATTTTAATTACATGTATTTAATCACTTTTGAGCATTTTGTCATTTTGTAATTTCCTTAACAAAAATAAATGAAATGTATTTGTAATTAAATACTTAACATACTTTTCAAAACATGATTACTGTGTTGTGTTGAAAGGTAGCATTAATATATTAAGACTGATTTTTAATTTCTTTATCTTCACAGGTGCTCTGGATGAGGCTTTGGATTACATCCATGACTTAGAAGCCAAGTTCCTTTGCTGGAGCCAGGAGACGATGTCATGGCGGACAAAAGTTCCTCGTTCAAGACCTCCTAACTGACATTGGATCTAAGATCATCATTCCACCTTTTAAGCTTTCAACTCAATTCAGCAAGGAGGAAACAGAACAAACCGCAGCCATCACCCGCCTCAGAATTATGGTGGAAAGAGTGATCAGTATGATAAAGTCCTTTCACATCAGGAACTCTCTGTGCCGCTCACACTGATGGGCAGTGTGAATCAGATCTGGCTTAACCGCCGTGTTTTGGCAAATTATCATGGACTTTTTTGTTTTGAAGAGTGAATTAATGTTTGGTATGTAAATAATGTATAATGTGCAAATAGTATGGAAAAATTTAGTGTTTCCACATATTCTTAAAATCTAATTAAATATAATTGTTATATTCGTAATGTTTTTCTGTTGAAATGTGACTGACTACGCAAAAAAATTAGATGAACAAATAAAACAATTTTGGTCAAAATTGTGCCTCGTTTAATTTTTTGGTATGCAAATAACATCAAACATTTACAATAAAAAATAACATTACAGATCAACAGTAAGACAGAAGGCTGAACTGATTGTTAAAGACAAGATAAGTGTAATTTAAGGTATGCATTCATGCATTTGCCACAATATATATCCAAGTTCTCTTTCATTCCATCTCAGAAACCCATCCAACACAACCATGAGAGGTTGGGGCTGCACCTGGCATAATCTGCTTCCAGATGCCATCATATGGATCTGGCTGTGGTCCTACACAAGAGAAACACAACACACAAAAGTTAGACATAAGTGCATAACTACATTTGAATTTAATTCATTATATCTGCTGTAACCATAATTTGGTTAGTCATAAGATTAAAAAAAAAAAAAACTTAACTTGCTCACAAAGCAACAAAAAGTTAATCACCTGTATATGCCTTGTACAGTGTGGACCTCTGACCGTCCCTGCCAACTGTTTTGGGTTTTTGCACCATCAGCTCACTAACCGGTTCAGGATGGATTCCCTTATAAGTAAAAGGCAGAAAGCAATTAAAGTCTGTAGTAACTACTTGGGGTGTTTTTATAATAATTTAGAGTTGTTATGGATACACATACGTTCTTAAAAAATAATGACAATATGATCACAAACCCACCTGTGCCATCTTTGCAAGCCACTCGTGCAGGCCAGGGGGGTGGAGCAGCCTGCAGACCCAGCTGTGAATAATGTGCGGTCTGGAACAGGATGGCAACTATGTGATTGCAAAATCCTTTAGCAGCCACACAACTGCAGACGAAAGCTTTCAGGTTGGCACTTTCTGCGTCCAGTGATATCTAGACACAATAAATTATATAGGTTAAAATTAGGACATACTTATGTTGCTACATCAATGTTCAGAATGACATGAAACTATAACTGTCAATAGGGTGACCAGATTTGAGTTTGTAAAAAAGAGGAGTGAAGTGAGTTTGTGAGATATTTCATCGAGAGTAATTGGTGTTCAGAGCTGCATACATGAAGCAAATATAATTACATTTCATCTATGTTCAATGTTATTTTATTATATAAGTATCAAAAGAGAGGACATGTCCAGGAAAAGAGGACTTCTGCTCACCATACTTTCAGAAAAATAATACTAGTAAGTGAAGAAAGTGCCGCAACCGCAGCAAAATGAACACGCATACGGGCAACTTAACATTTCTTATTTACAGCTTCACCAAATTTTTGGGTGTTATGTTAATCTCATGCCTTTTCACTTAAACATACACACAACATATTCACTGCGATGCCTTATATTACAAATTAATAACACCAGGATTTACAGTTGACGTAAACACACAGAGTTACCGGTGATGCGGCTATGGCTAAAGCTAGCTGAAGCTTACCTTGGTAATGGTGGATAAACTCTTCGTGGACGAATTTATATCCCATGTCCAATTTGTTTCCTTTAGTGGACGATTGCATCTTCACACTCTTCATCACATCGGTGCTGGTGAACTTCGGAACACAACTCAGGCTCTTCGAAAACACTCTAGGCTCTGCCATTCCTCCGCCAGCGAAGCACAAACCGGAACTAGGTTTACACGTTGATGACGTACTTCCGGTTTTTGCGAAAAAGGTCTATTATCCATGTGCCTTCAAACTTAGCTCACTCATCCATGTATAATGGAGAGATATATTGATCATCAGCTAGCTAGCTGAATGATACAGCATTATAATGCCATTTAACCACTAACATATGTGGTGTAACAACATGATAGTCACTTCTCTTAACAGCCACCTAACTCATGGTGTGGGAATCAACACTTCCAATGAGCCTTAGCGGCCGTGGGCGGGGCTAAGGCCCGGGTCCCAACGCTTGTTCACAAGATGGCTGGAGCACATGTTTGAACTGCAGCTTCCAGCTACAAGGAGGAAAATAAAAAATACATCAAAACTAACTTAGATTTGTTCCCACTGTTTTTTCGAACATACATTGATTGTTTGTCTTTCATTCAGCAGTACAGCATTCTATCTACCTCTTTCGGCTTTTCCCGTCTGGGGTCGCCACAGCGAACAAGTCGCATGGTTATACTTGGCATTGTTTTGGATGCCCTTCCTGACGCAACCTTCTCAAAGCAACCGGGCCTGGGACCGGCACAGAAGTAGAGAAGGGAATAGGGAGCAGCCCGGATTTGAACCCTGGTTTCACGGTTGGAAGTCGCCGCAACCCAGCACGAGCTAAACCGGCTCCCCATTCAGCTGTACAGCATTCAACCCTGCATTTTACCCTGCCAGGAAACAGGCGTGTCCATTTGAAGATGATTTAGTGGATGAAGAAGCTCAGATAATACTTTTTCCACCGTGAGAGGGTGATAAGACCACATATGGATGTTGGAAAAATAAACTTTTTTACATGGCTGATCTAACTTAATTATTTGCTTCAGTCAAGATCATTAAAAATCTTTTTTTATTTTTGTTAAATCAGTTTAAAAATAACACCTTTGCCTGTCTGGAACGGATTTGGGTTTAAGTGTGGCTTTTTTTAAAAAATGTTTTGTTTTTTTAGCTGTTTTACTGTGTTTTGCCGATTTACTTTGTCCTGCTTTGCTTAAGTCTCTGCACCATGAGTCAGAGGGAGGAACAGGATGAGGATTTTAGATAGCACCACTACTGACAATTATAACAATGTTGAAAAATTCCTAATTAAATGTTTGCATAAAGTTCAAATTGTGTTATTCTTTTTATTTTTATAACAATCCAGATGGAACATTAATGATCGTAAATTGTCATTTAAGGAGGCTCCATTAATGAGGCTCCATTAAGGTTAGCCATGCCCCTTTACTAGGAATGGCCCGTTTGACTCGGCGCGCGGTTCACCTTCATGAAACAGAGTGTTTCGGCACTATGTGTCGGGGCGTGTGTCAACTAGCGCATATCACGTGGTTGATGGAGTATTACGCGCCAAATGATTCGTTTGGTCGAACCACGCTTCAGATGTCACTTGTGTTTTGAACAGTTTCTAGAAATACGAAATGAATCCCGAACGTTTCCCGACCAGTTCTATTGTTTCCCCAGTATTGAAATTAGCGTCAGTTCATTGTACTTTACCATGGTTCTTTGTAAATAACGTAACGTGGTTCAGGATCGTTTCGACTAGATTTGTCAAAAGAAAAACAATGTCAGCAAAGTGTTGGTGAAGATAGCTCAGTGGAACAGATAGTGTGTAATGCACCCAGAGGTCCAGGGTTCCACACCGGCGATTGACAATTTTTTTTTTTTTTTTGCTTTGCATTTATTTTCTTCATGTGATGTGTATTTTGCTGTGTCAAACCCCTCTCACTGACAACGTCACGTGTTGTTTTACATTGTTCTTTTTAATCATCATTAACAACACTGTATTGTTGGCGGGGCTAAGCACCAGGTCGCTACATTATTACGCGCTCTCCGCTCTGCCCAGCAACATGTCTATGACGTAGGCACCACGCACGTGCCTCTTGTATCATAACCAGTCTAGGGGCGGGAAAATCGCCACTTTGAAGCTGAGCGGACAAGACACTGGAGGTAAGTCACTTCAGTTAAAGACAAAAATGTACAAATATGGTTAAAAATTCATAATGTAATATTTGTCTTATAGAAAAGGACACTTGATGTATATTAACGTTATTTCAAAAAGTTACATTTAGTTTTCTAGTTGTTTTCTACAATGGACTTTTAGGGCCACGGTGAGAAAAAAATTCTGGAAGGTAACTTTTTTTTTCATTTTTTCCCCACTAAAGGAAAAAAAGTCAAAATATTTTAGACTAAAGTCGACATCTTTAGAATAAAGTAATACATTTTTGAGAAAAAAGTAAAAATGTTGCTTGAGAAAACAAAAGCTTTGAAGACTTTAAATCTCTTAAATTTCCTTTTTTTGTGGCCCTCAAACTACATCTTAGTTTTATTTTTATTTCTCTTTCTGAAGAGATTTTTTTTTAATCATATGAAGCTTGACCCTTTTAGGGTTAAATTAAAACTAATGTCTTTTTTTTTTTAGCCAACATTATGTATTTTACTGTGTATGGATATGTGAAGCAGCTTATTTAAACTGAGTAGTAACAACTTATTTTAAATTATGTAGTAATAACAGAAGGACAATTCTGGGCAACTTTTCATGTCCTTTTTCATTTTTTTCTTTCATCTCAGAATGGCACTAACACAGGTGATCAACACCAAACAGAGTGGCCCTTATGCAGCCCCCCCACCGCTGCACATCTGTGTTTTGAGGGAGAGGGAAAGGTCCCAAGTGATAACTTGGGACTTTTCCGGCAATACTGCTGCCCCTCTAACCACGAAAAACAATAAAGTGGTAGTTATTACAGACGGTAACTTTGTCACAAAGGTGACCTTACTTGAGGAACTGGCCTCAAAGGTGTCTGTGGGAAGACACTACATAATGAAGGGGTATAGGCTGCAGGGAGCCTATCCCCCCTACTACATTCTCCCCACGAAGAACACGGCCTTTTATCGGACATCTCCTGTTCCAGTGACTCAGTCACTGGAACAGGAGGCCGACAGACTATTAGATCCTCCATCAGTGGTCACACCCCTCACAACTGTGGACCAGGTGAGAGGTCAACCCCTCCTCACCTTTGAGGGAAAGGTCCTGGAGGTAAGGATGTACAAGTCATGTAAATGCTCACAATCTGCCTTAACAGAAAATATAATTTTTACACATTGTCTTCATTAGGTGTTTGCAATCAGGAAGATCAAAAGTGGGAGGAATGATGTGCCAATGAGGCAGCTTAGATTACAACAAGTATGTACTTCTGAGTGTGTGTGTGTGTTTATGCATAAAATAACTTCTCTCACTGTACAGGACGGGGCAGAGGTGAATGTCTCTCTGTGGCGGGAGGCTGCCCTGTTTAAACTGGAAGCAGGTGGCCATGTGAGGCTCACCCACATAAAACATGGGGGTTCGATGGGTGGGTTCTTCCAGTCCACAAATTACACAACAATAGAGGTATGGACTGAAACAGTAAAAATGGCAATGGAACAAACACTGTAAAATGACTTGCCTTCAAGAGTAAAGTTGGAAAATAATTACTAAAAATTTTTTTTGTAGGTGGTCATCCAAGCTGCTGAGGAGGTGCAGCTGAAAATAATAGCCATCAGGGAGGGGAGAGAGAAAGGGGACCTGGAGCTGCTCCTGGAGGACTAAGAGACCCTCGATGTGGGTGAAGAGCTCTGGAACTCTCTGGAGCACCCATTTGAATATGGGCCTCTCACCATTCAGGCCGAGAAAACGGGAAACAGGGTGTCGAAAATAACAATCATTAACTAATCATTTTATGTAATTATTTATTTTAACTTAATTAAATGTTACAAAATAAAATAGTATTTGTTACTAATATTAATTATAATTTATCATCTTAAAAATAGCTTTTATTATTTATTTTATTCAAAAAAGTATTTACTATTCATTTTTTGGACTGCACTTAAAATAGTATGTATTATTATTATTATTTATTGATTGTATTTAATTATATCATCTTGAATGTGATCAAATATGCTGTTGATTAAGTTATGTTGTCTAAGTATTTTTATGAAATTAATGTTAATGTTTTTTATTGAATGTTAGTCAGTTTGAGATTAAAATTTTCTTCATTTAAGGATTTATTCGATTGTGTTTTTATTTTACATTAATACATTGAGAAGCAGCAATGAATTCTCAGTTCAAGATTAAGGGTATTTACATTCTTTTGCTTACATTTTATTTATAAAGCAAAACACTTGATTATTTTCACTAAAGTGTGAAAATACTACTATTATCATTATTATATATTATCATTTATTGTTATTTTTTTCCCATTTCACCTTTCAAGTTTCTGCACAAATTTCTCATTATGCAACTACATCTGGGAAAAAAAGAAAATAACCACATACATCTGGAATGTTATTTCTTATATTTGTCATTTCCCTCATTAAAAAATGAATTATCTGAAGACAAAATCCATCCTCCTTTCTTTCCACAAAAACATTTCGATCACCGTGTCATGTGGATTCACTTAAGCGCCAAAATGTCCGCTCAACAGACGCAGTGGACACAGGGATGGTCAACGCTTCACGATGCCCAGCCAATTCCCTCTGTTTGTTCTTGAATATGTTTAGTTTACAAGTCTATTAGTTACATTTCTACATGTATTTAATGGTTTTCTTCTTGTGACCACTGAATGTTTTTGCAATGACTGTAATTGTTCAATGTGACGGTACATTAAATGTTGTTGTGTTTAGCCAGTAGAGGTCGCTGTCGCGGAAGTCATCGCTGGAAATTTACTTTGAAAAAACGCACGGCAGCTGTCGTCCTGTTGAGCTGTCTGACTCCGCTGTCGATTCATCTGTGTGAAAGAAAAGCTATTTGTTGTAAGTTAATTTACACGTAACATGTAAATTCTATATTTTTATTACGTTTTTGGAGTCATTTATTGGCATTTCAGCATGATGTGTTTTTACGGGGATTGCACAGAGGAGGACAGGAGTCGCGGTAGGGAGGAACCATAACACATGTGTAGCGTGTAAGAAAACGGCGCCATTTCCTGTCTTCATGAGTCTAAAAACACAGCTAAACAGTTTTCATCTGATTATTCATTTGCATCGTTCCAGTGATTACTTAAGGACTTTTAAGTAATATGTATTTTATGTGTATTTCTCACTGCCGTATTTTATTTTTAGTTATTTTCAAGATTTGAATGCTTAAATGTTTTATGTTTTGCCACAATACGTCACCAGACAGTTGCCAAAGAACAACCACCTCTGTGTTTTTTTTCTACAGAAAGCAAATCTGTGTCTATTTCTGTATGTTAAATTTCTGTATAAAACTTCAGTTAATATATATAATTTACATGTTTTTTTCCAAATTAGAAAAATAATTAGAAATCCATTTTTTACTCGTCTAAATCTTTTTTAGAAGTTTGAATTTCCGAGTAACATTGAATGCATCATGCAATTTAGATGCGTCACAATCTCCCCTCCCTGCAGTTGCTCACTTGTCTGCTGAGGTGAGTTGTGTCAGGTTCAGTCCGGTTAAGAATAATATAATTACGAAGTAATAGTCCTCGGCTTTTACTGGAAAGTTATTACACCTTTGTAAGCTTAAGTTACTTTTATTACCCTGCCACGTGAAAATGCTGGGGGGGGTTTAAGAATCGCATTAGAAGTTAGCTAACATGCTAAAGTGCTAACGTCATGCCATATGCTAGCTAGTCTTGCGGTTTAAGTTTTTTCAGATTGACTGAATTGTTTACGGTTTACACAACGTAAAAGAGTTTTAGTGGTTTATTAATTACAAAGTAAAAATACATAAAAGTACAAATGCAACATTTTTCACCGTTGTAACCAAATGTATTATTTCAGTATAAAAATTATAGATACAAGTGAAGTACATGTTTAAAAAGTATAAATGTTGTGTTTTAAAGCACTTGCATCAAAATTTAAATCACTACCTTTAAGTGTCACAAAGTCACAAAGGCGAAAAATCAGGAGATTGATAAACTCACAGAAAAAAGGCCAGAAACGGGAGAATAAAAATAGTAAAGAAAAACAAAAATATAAAAATAATCCTACTTTCAGAGAAAAGAAAACTCTGCAGAGTCAAAAGAATTATTCTGAGAATGAACAACTTCGAGAAAGAAAGAAACTGAATATGAAGACATATATTAAGAATTGTACTATTAAAAATGTAGACTTTCAACAAAAAAAAAAATACAGTACATCAGAGATCGTTACAGACAAAACAATCAATTCAGACAGAAACGCAAAGCTTATCTTACAAACCGTTACAGGCTTAATTAGGGTTGTGCCGATGGACGATATAATCGTGATGGGTGACTGACATCCCGATGGAGAGACCACCATCGTGATGCCACGCCCCCGCCACGTTGCGCGTCGACACCATAAGCCGCGGTTACATGTACAAAATATCTTGATGGGATCAATGGTCGGATTAGAATCCAACCGTGTACATGGGCCCAGAAAAATGTTTTCAGAATATAAAAACGTTCACTAAGGTCACTCTTTCCGTCGGAATAAATCATTCGCACATGCGCAGTGGGGTTTGAAAACCGGAAGGATATAAATTCGGCCGAGCGGCTTTTTTTTTTTTTCAAACTTTATTGATTGTAACAATTCAATACAAAACTATGTTAAACAGCGCCGAGCGGCTATATATATTGACATGTCAGCTCGGCAAAATACGAGATGATCTTCTAAACGTGCTTTTAATAATGTTACGGTTATTATGAAACACCCTGTTCGCTCATCATTTGAATTTTAATCCGTGTGGTCAGTGCTTTTTCTGAACGGAGCCAGGATTAGCAGTATGCTAACACGGGCTAACAACATTAGCTTTGGGTGGCTCTGCATCCTGTGAATAACATCAGCCTTTATTTAGTCGGGACACGACTGGAAACACAAATCCACGTGATTGTTTGAATGTTTTCTAAGGACTGAGCGACATTTCTGCTTTGAAGCTCAAACCGCTGTGTGTGCTGACGATCCGAGCTGTGCACAGACACACACTTTTAGACCCGGTTCTACTAGCGGACTATTTCTTTTCTATTTTGTTTGTTACTTTTTTTGTTAAAGTCACTTCCCTCAGTTTATACTGGATCATCGCGGATTAACCATTAGTTGGGAAATAAAATGAAAAAAGCAAAATAACGAATAGCAGTTATATAAGAACGAAAAATGTAAAAGTGTGTTGCTCCCGCAGAAAGAAACAGTCCTGTCTGCTTCTTCAGAACCCCTAAACTGGAGGCCATGGCGTTCCCGGTGCAGTTTCCTACTGGTCAGAACACGCTGGACGAACACAGACGTATTAAAGTCACACCCAGTGATTATTTCAAGTCTAGACTTTTTAATACAGATGATCGATTTGCCAGAGATCCAACATATCTGTTTTTTGCCCAGTTTGTGACTGAGATCCACCTAGCCAACTCCAGCATGATGGTACAGCTGAGAAAAGGTAAAACTCTGACTAGAGATGGACGTAGGATAACCTCAGCTATGTTGCAGGACAAACAAGAGGTTGAGAGACTTGTGAGGAATAAAGATGCCATCAGGTTCATGCAGCCCCTGAGAGGAACTCCAGCCTACTGGCACAAAACCACCAGAGACCTGTATGCCATGATTCGACAGTTAGGAACGCCAACGTTCTTCTGTACATTTTCAGCAGCAGAGATGAGGTGGCCTGAAGTCATTACAGCTATTAAGAGACAACAGGTTGAACAGGTTGACTTTGAAGCTCTAGACTGGTCAGAAAAGTGTGACATCCTCAGATCCAATCCAGTGTGTGTGATGAGGCTTTTTGACAAACGGGTTGAATGTCTTTTCAGGGACTTGTGTTCAGATGCTCAGCCTTTAGGAAAGGTCATTGACTTCTTTTACAGAGTAGAGTTTCAGCACAGAGGGAGTCCCCACATTCACATGATGCTCTGGATTGATCAGGCCCCACAGGTGGAAGTAGACAGTGATCAGACTGTGTGTGATTTTGTTGACAAGTACATCTCAGCCCAACTTCCTGACCCAAACACACAACCAGAACTGTACAAGAAGGTGACAGAGGTGCAGAAACACAGCAGGAACCACACTAGAACTTGTTTCAAGAGCGTGAACTCTGGGTGCAGGTTTGGTTTCCTAAACCACCATGTAGACGAACCATGATAACAAGACCTGATGAAGATGACCACACCAGTGCTGCAAAGGAGAAACTCAGACCTCTGTACCAGCTCCTGATCAACCCTCAGTCTTCTTCTTTGTCCTTGGACCAGCTCCTGGCTCAATGCAACCTGACGATGGCAGAGTATGAAGGTTACCTCCACAGCATGCCCAGAAAAACGGCCCTGGTTCTGAAACGTCAGCCCAAAGACTCGTGGATAAACAATTACAATCCACATCTGCTTGAAGCCTGGGACAGCAACATCGACGTGTCCTACATCCTCAATGCCTACTCCTGCATCGAGTATCTGACCAAGTACATCACTAAGAAGGAGAGTGGCCTGTCTGACTATCTGAAAACTGTGATGGATAATGCTCACATGGACCGGGTAAACGAGTGTGATGAGATGAGAGCGGTCATGCAGGCTTATTCAAAAAAGAGAGAGATTAGTGCTCAGGAGTGTGTCACACATGCTTGTGGTTTACACATGAAAAAAGGTTCTCGTGCAGTTGTGTTTGTACCTACAGATGACAACCCAGTCCGCATGAGTCAACCTCTCTCGTTCCTGGAGAACACCACAGACGACTGCTGCAACATGTGGATGACCAGTCTGAGTGACAAATACAAAGCCAGACCGGAGACACCGGAGTACGAGGGCATGTGTTTGGCTGATTTTGCTTCAACATGCAGGTTTGTCAGTGCTAACAAGTCAAAGAGTAAGAATGTTTTACCGCTCCTCGATGACTTAGGGTTTGTGCAGAGACGGCGAAATGACAAAGCAGCTGTCATCAGATATTACCACTGTTCACAGGAGAAACACCCAGGGCAGTTTTACGGTAGACTCCTGAAACTGTATGTTCCTCATCGCTCAGACTCAGAACTGAAGTCAGAGCACTTTCAAACCCATCAGTCCTACCAATCTGGCGTGTCATATCTGCCGGGATCCGAAGACTATGAGTTTGTGATAGACATCGTCAAACGAAACAGAAAGAGGTATGAGAAGAACAGTGAGGAGATCGAGAACGCTCTGCTGGAGTTTGAAGACAACGGAGACCAGGCGGTTGATGAGTGGTGTAATCTTGCTCCTGAATCTGATGTTGTGAGGGTGCAGTGTGATGATGATTTGCAGGCAGATGAGGCTGACAACGAACAGGAAAATGTCCCAGACTACAACCCTCAGTCTAACGCTGGAACAGAAGTCAGAGCCTTTAGAGAGCCTTCCTCCATGGACCCAGCAGTTCTACGTGGTATCAGAACCTGAACCAGAAGCAGGCCTGTGTGTTCTATGCAGTCAGAGACTGGTGCATCAAACGTGTGTGTCAACTGGATCCAGAGCCGTTCTTCCTTTTTGCTAACGGTGGTGCAGGAACAGGTAAATCTCATCTGATCAAATGCATTTACTCAGAAGCCTCTAAGATCCTGAGGAAACTACCAGCACGTGCAGAGGAGGCCGACATCTTAAACCTAACTGTCTTGCTCACTGCTTTTACTGGTACAGCTGCCTTCAACATCTGTGGAACAACCCTCCACTCTCTCCTGAAGCTGCCTAGAAGCCTGAAACCTCCGATCTGTGGACTTGGTAACCAGCTGGATGAGGTCAGAGCTGAGCTTTTCAATGCTGAAATCATGTTTATTGATGAGATTTCAATGGTGTCCAGGCCTCTGTTTGCTTATGTAGATGCAAGGCTGAAACAGATCAAAGGCAGTCAGAAACCCTTCGGAGGAATGTCAGTTTTAGCCGTTGGAGATTTTTAATCAGCTGCCACCAGTGCGTCAGTCTAAACCCCTGTGTGTGTTTCAGCCATCAGACATTGACCTGTGGTGGCAACATTTCCAGGTGGTCACTCTGACGGACATCATGCGGCAGAAAGACGACGTTGCTTTTGCAGAGCTGCTGAACAGACTTCGGGTAAAGGAAAAGACGGAGGAGTTGTCTCAGGAAGACAGAGATTTGTTGTCTCAGACCATCACAGATGCTTCTCGTTGTCCCACTGATGTTGTGGACATTTTTGCCACTAACAAGCAGGTTGATGAACACAACTCTGCAACACTCACTCTGCTCCACCCAGACGTGATCAGCATCGACCAGACGACTTCCGGAAAGACCCACAAACAGGCAGAATGACCCGACAGGACAAACCAGATAAAGGAGGCAGAAACGAGTTGGCAGACACTCTGAAGGTCGCTGAGGAAGTTTGAGTCATGCTCACCAGAAACATCGACATCCAGAACGGAC
>NC_136254.1:10667500-10720000 GCF_053564925.1 Oryzias latipes
TTTGAGAGCTAGTAGATATAAATGTGGATATGTTTTCCGGTTGTTCTTCCAGTATCGTAATGGGTATTCCGTTAGCACTCCGATATCAGTCTCTTTACAGCTTCTGTTGCTTTTAGTGGACTAAAGAACCCGACTGTTTTGTACCTGGGGTCCAAGAGTGTTTCCAGTGTCATCACACTGAGTGATTCCATCTTGCAGATGGATTCAGTTAGCCTCTTTTTAAGATTTTCTACCATCTCTTGAGCAGCTGGTTTTGTTAGCGTTGAGGCTTGATGTCGAAGCTCAATGTGGATCATTCTCAACAGTGGAATAACCTTGGACCCCGAGACTATTTTTTTTTTTCCTCAGATAATTCTCTTGTCGCTTGTTCAAATGGAGAGAGCACCCTGAGCATCTCTTCAATTAAATCAAATTCTTCAGGAGTCAGTGGCGTCATATCATGTCTCAGTGAGGCCAAAGACACCCAGACTGCCTCCTTCTGCTCAGTCATTCTCTCCAGCATGTTGTAGGTGCTGTTTCATCTTGTTGGCACCTCATTTATTAATTTATGCACTGGTGTTCCCAGCTTTTGCAGTATTTGAGCAAGCTTTTCTTTGCCCGTGGTGCTTGATCTAAAGTACGTCACAATTTGCCGTTTTGTTGCGTATATCTGTCAGTGTTATAATGGGATCACATGACTTTTTTACAATTAAATTGATTGAATGGGCTATACAAATAGTTTGCCGTATTTGCAATATGCGAGCACATGAAATCATATTTGCTGCTGCATCAGTGACAAGACACCTGACCTTGCTCGCTATGCCCCACTCCTCCATAAGGCTCCTTTTAACCATGGCCAAGTTATCTGCAGTGTGTTTCTGTGAGAAATGCTGCACTCCCAAGACTGATGTATGCAATTCATGGCTGTCTTGGTCCACATAGTGGCAAATAACAGCAAGATAAGCCTCCATATTAATCGAGGTCCACATGTCAGCTGTTAAAGTCACAGCAATGGCACTCTGGAGGTCCTTTTTTGTTTCTCCTTTTCCTCTTATTTCTGGTCCACCAAGTCCTTGACGGTCTGAAAATAACCATACAAATATTGTAATACCTTATGAATACATACATGTCTGTGTGTCTATCTTTCTATAGACGGTACTCATTAATTAATTCAACCATACATTTATTACACATACCTTCCTGCTTGGTAGAACATATGAGGGTGCAACAAGCTGCATGAGCGCCCTGAATCCCTCATTGTCGACAAGGGTGAATGGCTGACAGTCTTTAATGATCATGTTGACCACAGCCTCATCCAACGCTATCTTGTTAGGAACTGGAAGCCAAAAAGAAATATTTTGTTTAAGGCTTGTTAAAAGGCTGCAATTTTACAAATAATATTGCAGAGTTACACAAAGCCTTTTGTGTGTAATAAAGTATTGAAAATTCAAAGTTTGTGAGAATTTCATCCTACCTGGGGTTCTCACAGCAGGAGTGTCTGCCGACTCTTGATTGCCATGCCGAGCTCTATAATGCCTCAGCATTGATGACGTGCTCTTATTGATAGACAATTCACTTCACCTACAATAAACCAAAAAGTAAATCTATCTGAAAACAAATCAAGCCTCGTAGTAGAAAAGAGTAGAAACACTGAATTAAGAACTAACTGTAAACAAAGGCCAAAGGAGGAAAAGATTTACCTTATTCGATCATAATTATTTTTTTTTGTTAAAGCGATACACGCACCGATACGGGGTTTCACACTTCTGCACTCGGCACAGTGCTGACGCACCAGTGTCGCTCGTCCCATCACTAGAGCAGAGCAAAGCAGAGGTTTTGAGTCAGAGCTGTGCTGGCTGGCTGGTTTCTCTTTTGATTCCCTCTTGGTCCTCAGCAGTTTTATATTGCTGGGTTTTGTTATTTTAGTTTGGGGTTGGACCTTGGTAGTCCTTATTTGCGGGCTTTGTTTGTTTATTTTCAATAATTAGATTCTGTTAGGTAGCCTTAGCAGGGAGCTGCTGACTCTGACGTCAATGTGGCTGGGTCAGTTGTCTCCCTGAATTATTTTATGTTTGGCCAAGGCCCCAATCCCTTTGTTTTGTCTTTCATTGGGACCAGCACAGTAATTTTCTTTTGTTTTACAGGACACAGGTTATTTCTCCCACTCAATAAACTGTGTTCCTAAACTAATTTGGTGTCCATCGTTTATATGTTTTGGCCCCTTTGTGATATTCCCCTAAACTGCGACAGGTTTTCCTGTTGGGCCGTTACAAGTCTGCCACATTGCTCTGTAGCCAAAAAATATCTCTCTAAATACCTCTCAGGAGCACCGAATAGTTTCAAACTGAATTATTTTTTTTAGGGAAAAAAAGTATTCATTTCCTCTTTTTTTCCGTTGCGTTGCGGGTAATGTCGTTGCGTTGCGGGTAATGTCGTTGTGCTCTGGATAATGCCGTTCAAACGGACTGTGTCTACCTTCTGCCCTTGACAATGTGGGTTTTCATTTTATTCAAAGAAATGTCTGTGTTACAACTCAGACATTTTGTCAGTGGCCCTTGTTGCTGGAGTATACAGGAGCCCTGCAGAAAGAAAGAATTGATCCTCTGACAAACAATTTGAATGTGAATAGTTTGTCAATGTAACTTGTTGATTTGGTGAATGAAAATACTGATAGTCGATGTCTCTGACTTTTTTTAATGACAAAATTGTAGCTGCCCTGTTACTTGCCACTCAACTACATAAAACCAACACATTAAGACATAACCAATTTATTGCTCACATCATCCACAGGAATACTTTTCTGTGAAGTTCTTATATAAATTATTGCCTGTCCAATTTATGTGTCTGGAAATGGGATCAAGCCCAGGTTACGGCTTCTGATTGTGCCACAGATTCACAGCAGTTCAAACCCTCCAACATCTTTCAGCTGAGGAAAGTTTTCCTCGATGGTTGCTTTGAAAATTTGTGGATCATCATCCCTTGCTGAAAAATGAATGCATCCCCCAAATAATAAAATAAGTCAAATATATTTCTGTTGATAATTTAAAACCTAGGTTTTATAGCTAAACTACCAAATTACCTTGAAAAGAAATCCGTCTCTACCAGAGTCCAGCTGCTGTTAGTTCAAACTTAGCTGTTTTGGATGGAGCTGTGTGTGACAAATGATCACTCAAGCAGAAGAGTGTGTGTGTGTGTGTGTGAAGCAGTAGGGTTTCTTCTTGGAAGATGGTGGGGTCAAAGATGAGAATGATGTCGAGGAAGATCTTGTTCTGTAAGGGGCGAATAGTCTTGCAACCTCAGCTTTTAAAAAAAGAACACTTAAAACTAGGAACAACCTATAAAAAAATTCTGTCATCCTCCAAGCCATGGATGAAGAAGGAGCTCCTCCAGTGTGGGCCTATACTCTGGAAGTGGAGCTCAACACTTCTGTAAGAAGTCCTTGCAATCTGTGAAGAAGAAGAGAAAAAGGATGAAGCTGACAGATGCAGAGATCCATCCACTCAGCCAAGTGGGGAACAGCTCCTGCCTTATTTCCATCTCCAGAAAATTCTTTGTGATGAAGCGCCAGTAGAGGATAACATCAAACATCACAACCTCCCCTGCCCCTGCCCCACTGTAGTGCACCCGGCTGAGTAGAATCCACAATCAAACTCAGGGGGGTCAGAGACACCTATTTCTGAAAATCACACAAAAAAGAAACACATTTGACACGTATTTGTGTCTTCCTGTCAGCTGTTCCCAGCTCAGTTATTGATATAGTTGTCACTATCCATCTTCATTTTTCTGTGAACTTCTCATTTGTATTTTCATGTGCTGATATTATATGAGCAACAGAAATAACTGGACAGGAACACTCCTTTAAATATGTGCTATCTGCCCCCCAAATAGTGAAAAGCAGAAGCAGAGAACTGTGTTCCTCTCTGTGAAAGAGCTCATTCCAAAATCAATGAGGCACACTGGTAGGACGTCTCTATTAGGATGTTCTCCAACTTGATGTCCCTTTGGAAGATGTTCTTTTCTTCCAGCTCTTTCAAAGCTTGAACCAGCTGTTTCATGATTATCTGAATGGCAGGAACTGTCGTAAAACTTACATTCCATGAAAATTAAGAAAGATAATGAGAAGAAAATGAAAGAGAAACCAGACCACATACTATGGGGGAACAGCAGTGGCCTACTCCTTAAAACCTGCTCTGGCCCTACACTTGTTCACAAAGACTTTCTTGAGCTTGGCCTTGATCCCAACAAGGTAAAGTTTCACATCTCAGGACATAAGCTGTAAGACAAGATCTGTAAAATCTAGCATGAATAAATTGACAAACAAGATAACACTTTAAAAGCTATAAGAAAATCATAGTTTTATTAGAGCAGCTGCATAATGCAGTAAATATTTAACAAATAAGTTTAAAACTAGTTGACTTAAAGATGGGTTTGATGATACTGGACAAAACTTCATTTCCAGTGTTACTCATATTCTTTTGGTAATCATTGCTTTACTGTAGCTAGAGTTTAAATGCTCATTATTCCCAGAATTCTTGCATAAAAAGCCTAATTCTGAAAAAAAAATAATTAGGATTGCATCAACTTTTTTACGGTCAAGGATCTGCTTTCCTTCCTTTCCAAGGGGATTATTTCCAGGGCAACCAAAAGGCACAGCATTTTGACACTCCTCAATGGGAATAAAATGTTCAAAAAGTGCATGAGATGGGCGCATACAACTTGATTTCGCTGCAAGACTCATGGCAGCCAGGCGGAACAATGACACAAACACACCACACCCAGGAAAGAGCTCCTGCTGACCTGATGATGAAGATGGGCTGTCATGATGTCTCTAAGCTCTCTGACCTGGTCTGGATCTGAAAAATGAGAAATAGTAGAAAGAAACAATGCATTGGTGAGAAAAAACCGAGGTACTCTTCAAAATGGTTACACCACTATCGTGGCAGGCAATATTATTTTTATTATACAGATTAAAAAATGGTGAAAAGTCACATGTTGCATGGATGGCTCTTAAGGTTCAAAGTATGAATACCTGATACAAAATTCCACATGCAGCATAATTTGCGAAGAAAACACGTCTATTACTTGCCTATTCTTGCGATGACTTCATCAATCCTTCTTTTCATTTATGATTCTTTTAACCTCCCCTTTACATCCATCACAAGGTGTCATGCATTTTGTGCTTGCTGTCCAGAAAGGATGTTTCCCTGGTCAGATGTGTTGGCTGCATTTCTCCTGTGGCAGGCTAGCTGTGCTTCCTGTCAGGCGGATTGACTCGATCAGCTGGCGAACCAGCTGCATTACCTCCACCAGGTGAAGAGACATGCTGAGGTCAATTAGTGATGGGCTGGGTTCTTTGCCTCCATAGTGTGAAGAACCTAGGGTGTCATGGCAATGTGCTGGTGGGCTAAGTATATGGTCTCCGTGTGAAGATTGACCAGAGGTGTTGCTATACAGCAAGGGTCGGGAACCTATGGCTCGCGAGCCATATATGGCTCTTTTGATGGTCACATGTGGCTCGCAGACAAATCTTTAATTATACTTTTTTTTTTCTTTTTTTCATTAGACCAGTCCTTCTCGGGCGCGATGCGATGCCAGAGGCGCGCAGTAGTAGCGGTGCTTGGAGAGAAAACTATAAGTTTACTGTTATCTATTATTTCACAGAGTTTGTACAGGCCGAAACCTGTGAATTGACGTGCCTAAAACTGCGCGCTCCCGTCTCTGAGAAAGAGCGCGCAGTTGCGGGGACGGGATGTGTGAGGAAGAAAGCAGAGGGTGGGGGTGGAGTTGTGGGCACAGGCAGCAGGTGAATCGCGCAGGGATTGTAATAACGTACCCGCTACCCGTCACTCACTGCAGCGTGGGTGTGTGTTTGGCTCCCCGTCTGCATGTGAGCAGTCTTTCTCACATCTACAGAACATTCAGACCAACCTACGATCAGGTTTAAAGTCTCAACGCCTCATTTATCAGCAACAGCATAACAATATTATTAAAAAGAATCCACACACTTATTGTACTTTAAAAATGTTGAAATTACATCAAATGCAAACATTCACTTGTATATTTAGTTTTAAACATATTGTCGCGGTCTGACTTGGACTCGGTGGCTGTTGGGCTGCGTTAAAAGCCCTCAGTTCTGTCGCTCAGCCTGTTGTTAGGTAGTTTGGACCAATGGGGTTCAGCTATGGGCCGAATAAGGGAAATGGGAGGGCTGGAGCGGGAGGGGGGGATATAAAGTTGGGAGAAGCGCTCTCGTCTCGCTGGAGAGAATAAGGAGTTGCTGAATTAATTGTATGGCGTTTGTTGCGGTCTGCAGTAACCAGAATAAAGAACCTTAAAAGAGGTTAAGTCTCAGTGCCTCAGTGTGGGAAAGGGACACTACATTATTGTATGGCTCTTTTGAAATTACATTTAAAAATATGTGGCGTTTATGGCTCTCTTGGCCAAAAAGGTTCCCGACCCCTGCTATACAGTGATCAATTAATCAAACTTTATTTGTAAAATAGCGCTCCTCATGCAATTGCGCAGCTCGAAGCGTTTTAACATTAAAAACAGAAAATCTTACAGTTAAAGCCCAACCCACCCGTCACACTCACCTCTGTTAAAACATATGACCCCCACATACAATGAATAATGACTATGTAACTGTACAAAATAAACAAGTAAGGCTTGGCATACACTGGGCACTGGGTGTATGGTGTCCATAGGGGGGTGGACCAAATGTGTTGAGGCCAAACGATGATGGACTGGGTGTATAGCCTCCTTAGGGGGATGGACCAGAGGTTTTGAGGCCATGAGTATGTGTGTGTATATATATATCTCAAACATATCCAATTTTGCCAACTTAAATGAATTACTTCTATTGGTAACAAATAATTTATTTAAATTTATTCAACCTAATTTCTTACGTCTATAAAACTCAATAATTGTTTATACAACTCAAATTTACGTATTTATCAAACTAAATGTCACATTACTCCTATAATCTTTTTTCCATCTTAATTACTTATATTTCTTGAACTCTCATATGTCTAAGTTTGAGCCGGCAGATATGCTCCTTTTTATAACAATAAAAAGGACGGAAAAAAATGCAAAGAGTGCAAAAATTCATTAAAGAATTTTCCATCATTATCATTGATATTAAGACGTTGTAGGGGTGCTATATAAGCTCCTCATCCTCTCCTTCACTCTCACTCATGGTGCAGAGACGTAAGCATAGTAGGACAAAATAACTCGGCAAAACAACTAAACACATTTTGTCAAAAACCCAAATCTGTCCAGACAGGCAAAGAGAATGATATCCCAGAATCCCTTGCGGTGCCAATCTAACAGCAGCACCAAAGTTACACCTACTTAATTAAATTAATTTGAATGAAAGTAAAATAACTGTCTAAAAACTACGTGTTATTTTTAAGCTGACTTGACAAAAAAAAGATTTATTTTAACTGAAGCAAATAATTAAGTTAGATCAAAGTAAAAAAAATGTCTCTTTCCAACATTCATATGTGGTCTTATCATTCTCTCACGGTGGAAAAAGTATTATCTGAACTTCTTCATCCACTAAATCATCTTCAAATGGACACTCCATGCCGCGTCACCACTCTGAAAACAAACTAACCTTCAACTAAACCTGCTCCGGACCAGGTTCTGTTCAGAGCATAAGTTGCCATGGCAACTTGACCTACCCTGAAACATACCTCCATTTCTGGAACTGAAAGCTGAGGTTATCAACTTCCTTAGCCTCAAACTTATCGTGGGAGCTAGCATAACCTGCTTTCTGGAATAACACCCAGGAGGGCAACGGGGCAAAAAGAGGGAGGTGGGGGCAGGGCCGGGAGAGTTCTGTCAGCACACATCCCTGGGGAGCCCCTGTGTTCATCATGATAGTACTGGATGTGTTGCTGCCGACTCGCACCGCTTGTGGCCTCCCTGTCAGGAGGTCCAGCAGCCAGTTACACAGAGGTGTGTTGAGCCCCAGCTGAGACAGTTTGAGTGAGCTGCTGGGGGATGATGGTGTTGAATGCTGAACTGAAGTCAATGAACAGCATTCTGACATATGAGTCCTTATTCTCCAGGTCAGTGAGTGCGGAGTGAAGAGCAGTTGAGATGGCGTCCTCTGTTGAACGGTTGGACCGATAGGCAAACTGAAATGGGTCAAGGGAGGGGGGCAGGACAGACTTTATGTGCCGCTTGACTAGCCGTTCGAAGCTCTTCATGATGATGGGGGTCAGAACAACCGGACGGTAGTCATTAAAGCAGGAGGGAGATGGGTTTTTTTGGGACCGGTATGATGGTGGTCACTTTGAAGCATGTGGGGATGACAGACTGACCAAGAGACATTTTGAAAATGTCTGAAGACATCAGCCAGTTCCCCCGCACAGTCTTTCATCACCCGACCGGGGATGTTGTCTGGTCCTGGGGCTTTTTGGGCAGTGATCCTACTGAGGGATCTCCTCACGCTGTCTGCAGGCAGCGACAACACCCGGTCACCAGGATAATAACAGCTGGGTTAAATTATTCTCATTTACTTGTCCATTAGTTGGAAAAACATGTGAACCAGAGCTTCTTTCTCCTGTTTCACGTGACTTCAATAGTTGGATATCACTTGTCAACATTTCAGTGACTTTGCATCGTGTCCTAACTCTAAGTCATTTTGTTTTGTTTCTGAAAACTGTCTGAACAATAGCAGGTTGTGTGAGAGTTCTTTTCACAACATATCCAGTGTTATCGTTCAGCTTTATACGCTCAGCTGCAGTTTCATTTTTGGACAACACATGAAATTCTGAGGCAAACACTGCTAAACAACTTGAATGAAAATCATCACTTTTAGGTCTATTCTTGTATCTATCCACTATGCTTGTCGTCCACATATCTTTAATTTGATGCTTTCTCTTTAAGTACTTTTAAAGACAAACTCATTTTAACACTACATTCACCAACAGGAAGAAACAACTTTCCTAGAACACTTTAAAAAGTGTATTTGTAAGTCCAAATTCAAAGTCCTATTTTTTTAGTCTCTTTAGCAGAAACTTTCATTCCTGTTTGCTTCATTTTGTGCACACTGCAATCATAAACCCATTTCTTTCTCTGATTTAGAGATGATAGAAATGATATACACCACACACGCATCTGCATCAACAACAAATTGTATATCAATATTAGCATTCCAGCATTTTAACAGTGGCTTGCTTTATTGATTAATCCACACCTCATTAGTCTATCGTTTCAGCACAACATGGGTTTTCCAAGCACAACAGTTGTATAGTTTCAAATGTGCTTTGCAAACAAACCTTCAACACTGTCACAAGTCGCCTCATCAGCCGAGAGAACAGCTTATCTTTTCCAAATAACTTTGTCTCTTCAACACTTGTGCTACGTGATATGAATGTACGTGCAGAAGGTGGACAAAGAACATTCATTCATTCATTTTCTTAACCGTTTTATCCCTTTCGGGGTCACGGGGCTGCCGGAGCCAATCCCGGCCACTTGTGGGCGAAGGCAGGGGACAACCTGGACAGGTCGCCAGTCTGTCGCAGGGTAGAATATCCACAAACACACACCCATTCACTCTCACTCTCACACCTAGGGACAATGTAGAGTTGCCAATTAACCTATGAAGCATGTTTTTGGACGGTGGGAGGAAGCCGAAGAGAACCCACGCATACATGGGGAGAACATGCAAACTCTACACAGAAAGGTCCCCCGTTGATGTAGTGTTTTTCATGTCCCCCAGCTGGGACTTGAACCGGGGGCCTTCTTGCTGTGAGGCAAGAGCGCTAACCACTGCGCCACCATGCAGCCCGACAAAGAACATGAAAACAGTTTAAAAATAAATAAATAAATAGTTTTCATGTTTTTTTTAACATGTTTTTGCCAGTCTTTTAGAGTGTTATTGGAAATTGTAACATCTGTACAAGTCTTATTTGATGGTAATTCACAAATCACATGATGATCAATAAATTCAATTACTTCTGCATCTGTATTTCTGTCCATTACAGGTGCATTCTTGATCTAAAATCGGCAATGAATATGTGGTGAGCCACATTGTTGAAACTCCACCCTATAAAAATAATCCTTAATTTTGCCTATAGGACATGCAGACCTCATTAGAACTTCCTTCAGAAAACAGTGAAAACGAAAATCCAACATTGGAGCAGCAGTGACAGGATTACAATGCAAAAGCTCATATCTATCTGCCCATTCAAACTGCTCCACAGTTTCAGTTCTACCTTCAGAATACAGTAAAGTAAATTCTTTTACCACATATCAGCTGAAGAAAATGAACAACCATGTGGGGATTCCAAGCTGAATCCCAAATAATTTGGTTGGTTATTCTGCAGTCAGACCAAGAAAATCTACAAGGGGGGGTTCTCCTGGTCAATGGAGCACTGATCAAAGAAATAAAGAAGATCCCAGACCAGATTTAACAAACTACTACAAACGGTACATACAAACAATTCACAGACTTGACATAAATGGCTATTTCAAACAATGTATAAGACAGTTAGCGTGTTTTAATCTCTGCATAAATTCCACCGTAACTAATTATATTAGAACGGCTCAGAGTGAAATATCGAAAAACACAAATTGTACCCACCTCCAACATTTGTCTTGCGAATGTACGATGAAAAAAAAAATCGCCATATTTTTTTTCTTCCAGCCAAGACCACTTAAATTTGTTTTTTTTTATCGTCTTCTCACAACTGAGGTTGTGACCACGCTCAATAATGACGATGCCCGCCATTAATTTAACACAAATTTGATCGCAACTCTTCAGATTTGTTTGTGAAAGTTTACAACAGTAACCCAGGTGCTGACACAGGTGGAATACTTCCAGTAACCCTGGTGGCAGGTTTGATGGGGCACTTCATACTGTCAGCAGCGGAAGAAGCAGTGCAGCAGCAGGCCTGCGACCTGGTCTCAGAATAGGAGCCTGTCCTGCTCTATTTGGAGGGAGAATAAATTTGAATTTTGGCCCAGATGTGGATGGTGCCTCATCCATTTTTTCCCTTGGAGCTGGTAAGTCGCTTGCAGCTACAGCAACTGGCTCGGGTGGAGTCAATCCCTGGGCGAGGACACTCATTTCTTGGTTTTTCTGCCGCCGCTGATACCTAAAATGAATCAACTGTATTATGATAATGTTTTTAAAAAGTCATTTAAATAGAAGAAAATAAGGCGCTGTGCTCACCACTGAATGAGTGTCCTCTGATTAAGCTCAAACAGCTGGATCATCGTTTCTGCCATCAGCCTGCGACTGCTCAGCACTAAATCCCAGATATGGTGGTAAGCCGTGAGGATTTTGGACCACCTTGGGGTGCTAACTCCAGCCTTTTTCGTGGGAGTCTTGTGTAAACTGCTAAGCTTAATGCAAATAGCCTCAACCAAGCGGCTCGTGCTTGGCCACTGAGCTGGACCTCCAGGATGTCCAATGAGACACCTTTTCACACTTTCCACTCCTGGTGTCTCCCCGGAGCGTTTTGGTGCCTTAAAGCGGCCGTGTGTTAGTCGAGGCTGGTGCGGAGGCTGGTTGACCTTCTTTTTGTCCACATCCAGGAGAGCTGTCAATAATCGAATGGCCTCTAAAACTTCTGGGTCAGTGAGGTAAGGAGCCTCATGGAGTCCCACTAAATAAGAAGCCAGATCCTGGACTTTGTCCCAGCCAGCTATGCCATCGGGTCCAACAACAGCCGACTAATAAATGCAAATGAATGTAAGGAAAGCTGAATCAGATAAGATGGAAATAAAAGGATGGTCCAGTGTTTTTCAACCTTTTTTGAGCCACGGCACACTTTAACCTTGACAAAAATCCCGCGGCACACCAGCATCCAAAAAATAGATAAATAAAAAAAAAAAGAAAAAGCTCATAGTCTGTATTGATCTACAGCCCCTCTGCAATCTCACATGCATTTTTGTGATAATTGTTGCAGAAAAAGCTGGAAGCTGCAGCTGTTTTTTTCTAAAAGATGTATTAAAAATTAAGTCAAAAGATTAAAAAACTGTTTGATGTGTGTTCGTTGTTTTAAGACGTTAAGAGGAGAGACTCATTGTCCGCTAAGACAGTCACTTTGTTGCATCATGGGAGATGTAGTGCCGATAATCCGCCGACCGCAGAAAGACCAGCGTCTTTGAGCTTCATTGTTTTGTTCACTTGTTCCAAGGTCTGATACCAGATTCTGTGGAAAGCTACACCGCTAAAGACGAGCTTTAGCTGGTATTTTTCTTAGAACAGAGAGACTTTTTTGCGCCAAATCGAAACAAGGAAGTGAATACTTTAACCACTTCTGATTGGTCAGACTGATGACATGTGATTAAGCCTTCAAGAATGATTGGTGGAGACAGTTAAAGGGGCGGGACTTTTCCTCACACAGTTATAGCTGCAGCTAAATCGCGGTACCGTCATTCTTATCAAAGTGTCTTTGATAGAATCATATAAACACAAAGAAAAAATAATTTTATGATATTTCATATTCTTAACTTCTCAGTGTTTTATTAGGGCCTGTTTGGATGAACAAAGAGCTGATTTCCTGGAGATGGAAAATGTTTTTAGATCAGTTAATGAGGGTAATTTCTCATGGCACACTTGACCATCTCCGGCGGCACACTGGTTGAAAAACACAGCTTTAAAACATCTCACCTCTGCCTCGTCTGAAGGGCTGCTTTCAGTCTCAGTTGCCTTGTGACACCACCACAGAGGAAAGATGAGGAGCAGAACATTCAAGCCCACCTGGTGATGCTGAGACTCACGGCTGAGGTGAAGATGAGGGGGTGGAAACAAAATCAAGGTGGGGGTCATCTAACACTGGGAAGTCCTGGTCATCGACTCTGGCCAGCAGCCTGTCCTCCTCTTCAGGGGTCTGGAGCATGGCAGTAAATGACTTGCCAGTCTGTCTGTAGAGGTATTCTATTCCAAGCATTTCACCTACACAAATTAAAAAAAAAAAAAAAAGCTGTTAACGCTGTTGTGACATTAGGATAAATGGATAAATCGCAAAATAACAAATGTATATATTTCTTATCTGTATATGCTCCAGGAGGGCGATAACGCTCATCCCAGGGTTTCCCAAGCACTGCTTGGCTGAGTTGGTCCACAGCCTCCCTCATTGTAGTTTCAAATAACCGGAAGGAGGAATTTCCTTTGACAGCGTCCTCAATGCTGTCATCATTCCAGCGCATCAAGCCCTCAAGGTGATATGCCTGGAAATGGGCGTGTGAGGAAACTGGATTTTCTAGAAAGGACTGTATTAATATAAAATATTAGGTTGGTTCGTTCCCCTTCAGTTTCCAGCACACAGAAATGAATGAATAAGACTCAGAGACAATACTTAGCTTCAGTGAAGATTTACTCCGCACAAAACAGCACAGATTTGTACGCAGGGTTACAGACAGAGAAACAGGATCACAAGGTCTGAACAAAGACACTCAGAAAAGGGCTTGGTATATATACCTGACATTTACATATTCAGAAGATGATCTGAGGATCTATGGTGTGAAAAACCCACCCACATGCTGTTGCAGGCTGGATACTTGAAGGTCATAAAGCTTCAAGTGTCAGATCTCTCTGATGTTCCCACAGACATTTGCCAGAGCACAAACACCAGAACACACAAAAAGTAAAAGGGAGGATGAGGAGAAACTGTGAGGACAATAGCTTGGTTGTGCTGTCTTAGGATGCAATATAATTTTGAGATGATAATACATGCTCAGTGAATTAAGTTTAAACCATTAGTGTAATAAAAGGTATAGGTAAATGTAATAATAGTAAAAAGGGAGTTTCTAACTATTCTATTTCTAATTATTCCTAACAGGGCGTCACTGGCACTGGTTCCTGAGTGAAACAAACAGGGTTTCATAAGGCTTTGTTTACAAGATATGAACCATAAGAAAGGAAAAGTTAGACATTTTTACAGAAAAGTTAGAAATCCAGATGTTCAATGCACATTACCTGGTATAAAATGGTTCAGGTGGAGGCCGTTTCCCAAAAAAGACATGGTGAGATATCCGGAGTATTGTTGAATTCTAAGAAGGTTTCCCACTCTTTTTTTTTAAAGAATTCAATAAATTTTGGTCTTTTAACAGAGACTTATTAAACCTCCAGGTCGTACCTGAGGATGTGGATATTTTCCTAAAAACTTTTATAGAAACTGGTGAATGATCACTGATAACGATTGGATGAATGTTGGAACTTTTAATTTCTTTTCAGAGATGTACTGACTAATAATCTAAACGAGAGTGTTGAACTGGAGAAAAAAAGGTGAAACCTCTAGTGTTTGGGTGACATGAGCGCCAAGCGTCGCAGAGACCCAGATCATTCATGTACTGCTTTAGTATACTTGCAGACCGCCATGTACGCTGGTCCGCTGCTGTACTGAGTCTGTCAAGTTCAGGATGCAGAATCAGATTGACGTCTCATCCTATAATGATTGTGGAGTCAGAGTGAGCCGAGAGTGAGATGAAGAATCAGGGACTTGTTCAGTCCAGTCTGGACAGTCTTGATTATGAATTGATTTCTGCTAAGCCTTCCTCGATCAATCTTTTCATGACCCCTTCAAGCCTACGCATCTGAGATATGTTGAGGCAAGTTGGATCCACCACAAGCGCCTGAGGGTTATGGATTCTTCGGAATGCACATCTTTGCAATCCTGTGTATCTCAGCAACACTTACACGGAGGAGCAAGGCAGTTCTCAAAATGGAGAGCTGGAAGGGCAGCTGGTCTGACGTGCCCCCTAGTGTTGTGGTAGAGGGGAGGCCGCCAATTTTAGTGCCCACCAGAGCCAGTGCAATCATCCATTGGACATTGCTCCAGACGTTGCTTGGTAACAATATCCTGACTTTGAGACAGTACACTATGATGCTTGAAATCAATGAGGGCTAGTGTGTACTCTGCTTGTGGAGCTGCAAGGTAACTTAAGCTCAAGCATTCGAGTCTCGCATATGTTTGGAAAGAGCTCTCCAGTGCCGTCAGTAATCCTTGAAAAGATCTTGAGGAAGTTGCAGTGACGTGCGGTGAGGTTCATGGCTGGTGAGGCACTGACGTCATCAGTCAGATTTACAAACATATGAACCATACTGAGTAACTTATTCACCGTTTGACAACAGTTAACGTGTTTTGTTTAAAATATCATTTCAACATGTTTTTTTTTTTTCTTATACAAACTACAGCATAGAAAAAAAGCACAAACGTTATTACCGTCTTACCTTTACTTGTAAATAAAGTCCATACTCCGCTCCTTCTGAAGAAAATGACTTGCCGTTTGATATCACTTATTCTATTATTTTTTAGCGTCATAATCTCAGGGCTCACCGGCGCCCCCTAACATGAGGCACGAGAACTGCTGGCCTCACCCAGCGGCTTTTTTGCCGGCGTTTAGCGCTGAGCACAAGAAAAACGTCCCTCACATACAGTTATTTATAAAAACAAACACTGTACATCATATACATCTGCTAAATTATGTAAACTCGGCTCATTTAGTACAAGTGATTGAACCGACATACAGAGAGACAGCAGTACCGTCTGACTGCATAGGTATTGCGCAATCCAAGGTGAGGCTCAGCGGGCTGGTGCCTCATCGCACATCGCTTCTTAGTTTCTGAAGGGCAAATAAGGAAATTCAGTGATTTTGAAAAGAAAAAAACCCCAAAAGTGGTACATTTAAATGGAAAATGACTGCAAAGCACAAATTACTGATTAAATATAATAATTGAATTTATTTTTCTCTTTTCTTCCCATAATGACATGTGAGGCTGTGCCTCACCTGCCTCTCCTGACTCCACATCACTGGGAAGTTGCTACCCATACTTATAAAGGACGTTGCTAGACCAACTTTCATCGGGCTTGAGGACGAGGCCACATTGTCTCGAAAATCCTTGGAGTTCATCAAGGACCATGTCTCGAACAGTGTTCTTGTTGTGTCCAGGCTTAGTTTGTATCACTAAGGTTTGATTTTCTCCTTGTCCGAGGACTTCTCTGAGGCATAGTCTGTCGAGGACGATCAGTTCCATGCATCCAGTGAGAATAGTACATAGTTTCTGCCTCATCCCCTCTCCCATAGTTGGGGAACATGAATGCAGGTTTCCCCGTCTTCAATAGGCCACATTTTTTCGCCTTGTTTAGGAGGATTGAAGCTATCGTGGATTAAGAAGGTTGTTGCCAGAGGAAGGTATGACCCTATCCGGAAAGAGTTCCCCGATCTGACCATCCTGTCAAGTTGATCACATAGAAGGTCCTGGAACTCAGGCCTGAAAGTGTAACACCAACTTTCATAATCCAGATTGATCACAAAGGCACTCTTTTCGAGAATGCTTACTGAAATGACATGAATTGTTCAAAAGTAACAATAAATTAAAATTTATTGAAAATTAAATAATTAAAATCAGCCAATACTTTTGAGTTGTTTATTAACAGAATTATAAAAAAACAACAACTAATGAAATAAGGCTTGACAAAAATGATGGTACCTATAACTTAATATTTTTTGCCCAATCTTTTGAGGCAATTACTGCAATTAAAGGGTTTCTGTATTTGTCAATGAGCCTTCTGCACCTGTCCACAGGTATTTTGGCCCACTTCTCATGAGCAAACTGCTTCAGTTGTCTCAGGTTTGACGGGTGTCTTCTCCAAATGGCATGTTTCAGCTCCTACCACAGATGTTCAATGGGATTCAGATCTGGGCTCATAGAGGCCATTTCAGAATAGTCCAACGCTTTTCTCTGAGCCATTCTTGGGTGTTTTTGGATGTGTGTTTTGGATCGTTGTCCTGTTGGAAGACCCATGACCTGCAACTGAGACCAAGCTTTCTGACACTAGGCAGCACATTTCTATCCAGAATGCCTTGATATTCTTGAGATTTCATTTTACCTTGCACAATTTTAAGACACCCTGTGCCAGATGCAGCAAAGCAGCCCCAAAACATAACTGAACCTCCTCCATGTTTCACAGTAGGGACAGTGTTCTTTTTGTTGCGCTTTGTTTTTGAGTATGCGAACATAGAGCTGATGTGCCTTACCAAAAAGCTCCAGTTTTGTCTCATCTGTCCAAAGGACATTTTCCCAGAAGCTTTGTGGCTTGTCAACACGCATTTTTGCAAATTCCAGTCTCACTTTTTTATGATTTCCTTTCAACAGTGGTGTCCTCCTTGGTCGTCTCCCATGAAGTACACTCTAGCTCAGGGGTCTCAAACTCAATTTACCTGGGGGCCGCTTAAGGCAGAGCCTGGTTGAGTTAGGGCCGCATCAGGTTTTCCACAAAAAAAGCTTTGTTTAAAAAAAATGACTTCTCAAAATCTTCTCAAATCTCTTTATTTTTTAACAAGAAATAATAATAAGAATAAGAAATAAACCTATGGGGAATTAATTAATGAAAAAAGTAAATTAATTAATAATTAAGAATCATTAGGAGAATAAATTAATCACTAATAAATAAATAAAATAATATTCATGAAAATATGTAGATTACTCTTAGCGACTATATGTGGTTTTATTTCAATCTTTTACAACTGCTGAAAGCAGATACAAATGTCTGTATTAACAGTTCTAACCTTTAACCTTTTTCTGAACATAAATTGTCCTGAACATGAATGGAACATTAAAGAACATGAACTGTTTTTTCTGAACTTGGCTTCTCTTGCCTACTTCTTGCTGCCAGAGACCTGGCAGCGCTTCCTTTCGCATAGCCGAGCCACATTTGGCTTGATGGAGGAAGCACTTGAGACCCTCAGTATCGCTTGCAGATGATCATCAGTAAGTCTGGACCTGTACTTGCACTTATTAAAGTTCAAGGTGGAGAAAATCTTTTCACACAAGTATGTGCTCCCAAAAAGGCACATGGTCCGCTTGAACATTTGGGAAAGCTCAGGGAAAATGGGGGTCAATTTTGTCAAAACTTGCCCAAGCTTGTCTGCTTTTCCACTGGCCTCCCTGAACTTCGCTTTGAGTTCAGAGTTCCACTGCAGGTCAATGAGCTCTATTTGAAGCACAGGAGGGGCATCTTGAACATCAAAGGAGAAGGGGTCTGCAAAAATTTGAAATGTGGCTCTGTGCGTCTTGAAGTCTGCAAATCTGTCATCAAATTCCTTCTATAGCTTCAAAATGACGTCAACATATTTCTCATCACTGAATGGTGTTCCTGCATCTGCAAGTGCCTTGCATGCTGGGAAATGGCAAAGGTTTGTCTGAGAGAGCTGGGCTTTCCATAACACTAGCTTTGTGGAGAATGCTCTCACGTTCTCATAGGCAGCACTGACAAGTTGCCCCTGGCCTTGTAACTTCTTGTTGAGTACATTAAGCTCATGTGTGATATCCACAAGAAAAGCTAAGTCCATGAGCCATTTGGGTTAGCACAGGAATAGCCACTCCATCCTTCTCAATGAAGGCTCTCACTTCTGCTCTCAACTCAAAAAATCTTTTCAATACATTTCCCCTGCTGAGCCAACCTACCTCAGTGAAGTAGAGCACATCCCCATATTCTGACTCCTTTTCCTCTAAAAAAGCACGGAACCTTCGGTGCTTTAAGCCCCTGGATTTTATTTGGTTAATGCATTTTACAACGACAGACATCATTGTCAAATTTCAGGCATTTGCTGCAAAGGGCCTGCTGATGGATAATGCAGTGCAGCGCATTAGCCTCCTCCACACCCTCCTCTTCCAGTTTTTTTTGAACAAGTGCCACCAGTCCATTTTTCGTCCCTGTCATTGATGGTGCTCCATCTGTTGTTATCCCAACAAACCCCTTCCATTAAAAACCGACATTCTTAATGGCATCACACAACTGGTAAAATAATTCCTGAGCGGTGGTCTGGCCATGCATTGGACTTATTCTGAGCAACTCCTCCATCACTTCACTTCAAAATTTTCATTAACAGGCATACATTGCGAGCTAGGCAGTGTCAGTGATGTCTATGGTCTCATCAAGAGCTATTGAGTATACACTGAAACATTAAGCTTTCGCACACAGTTGGTTATAAATGTCACTTGACAGATCAGAAATGTGCGCTGCCACAGTGTTGGCAGAAAGGCTGATGTTGCTAAACTGACCTTTCTTTTCAGGACTGATTATACTTGCAGCTTGTAATATGCGCTTTCTGGCTTCTCTCTCTCTGTGTGGGGTGGGTGGTGCCGGGCCTGGGGTGTCAGTGCCTCCGGGGTTGGGCCCCTGGGCTGGGTGGGCCTGGCCCCTCTGCTGGGGGGGGGGGGCTGGGGGACGGCTGTTTGACCAGCGGGGGACGGTCTACCAGCTGTCCCCAATTTACCCCCTTCCTCATATAACCTTATATTAGGGTAAGTGGGTGGGGGGTCTAGCCTGCGATGCGCCTTGGGGGGGGGGCTACTTGGCAGCGGCCCCCCTCCTATGGTTGCCGTATGGAGTGGGCCTCCCCTCTTTCGGTTTTATTTGCACCTTAGATATGTAGGGTCCTCTGTAGGGGGGGTGCTTGGACATCACTGCCAGCAAGCAGCAGATGTCCTCCTAACACCCTACCCGCCAATTTTAACCGCACCTTAGACATTTAGAGCCCCTTGGTGGGGAGGGTGAGGGGACATCACTGTGAGTAATCAGGAGATGTCCCCTTAGTGCCCTACTCGCCAATTTTAACTGCACCCCCCTTAGTACACACACCCCTCCCCCTTCAATATATACATTCCAACATAAACATACACACATGCACACACACACCCTCTCAAACACACAAACACGCACACACATTTTGCAAGGAAGGTGGGACCTGGGTCCATCTGTCCCCTACCCCTCCCCTGGTGGGGGGTGCGGGCCCCTTGGCGGCGGCGGCCGTGTCCCCTGGGTGCCGGCTTCCTGGCCCCTGCCTTGCTCCTCCCTGGACCAACCGTGGGCCGGGTGGGTGGCTGCCTGGAGTGCGGAGCGGGTCTCCCCTGGGGGGTCCTGGCTCGTACCTGGGGTTGGGGCGGGGGGATGCCCAGTACTCCTGGGTGGTGGTGGGGTGCTCGTCTGGGGCTGTGGGCGTCCTTCTCCGGTGGGGCCCTGCGTTGGGCTCTCCCGGCCAGCGGGGGGGGCTGCTTTTCTGGTTGGGCTGGGGCGGCGCTCTCTTTCCCTCCGCGCCTCCCTGCTCTCTGGCTCTGGGGGCCTCGCGGCGGTCCTGCTGGCCCCGGCCTGGGTGGCGGTCTTGGTCGCCCGGGGGGCGGTTGTTCCCTGCCTGTTCCCGTTTGGCGTTGGGGGGATTCCGGCTGCTGCTGCGGTGGGGGTCTTGGGGTGGGGATGGCTGGGCACTCTCCCTCCTTCTTTTCACGTTCCACCATCCATTTTAGAAGAATATAAACACTCACCTGAGCACAGGTGTTAGCTCACCTTTGCACTAACAGTTTGCATGACTGAAATATTTCACACTAGTTGGTTTTAAGGCATAGGTATGCGTGTGAACACTATCTGTTTTGTGTGCATGTCGACATGTGGACATTTTTGCAGCTAACAGGTGTGTTGATAACATTTCAGTGTGTGTGTGGATAGGCCCCGCCCTTTTTGTACTTCATTTGAACCTTACCGTAATGATAAACAACCAGTAAACTTGTTGCTTTACGCTGCTTCATGGTCTTATCCCCCCTCCCCTCCCATTATCACTCTCCTACCCCCCTCTCTCTCTAACATCCCTCCCTTTTTCTTCCCTTCTTTCCTTTTCCATCCGGTCCAACACCCAAAATTTTCAAACATGGTTGATATTAATAAAGTTTGGCCTCAATTACAAAAGGGGTTTATTCAGACATACCTCTGGTTTGTCTGAAGATTAATAACCCCTATTGTTAAAGTAAAATATGTCCAACACAAGAGGCCCTCAGCTTTCATCTGCCTGCCCAGCTGTTGGACAGGACAACTTAGAGAAAAACAAAAAAAAAGATTTATCTGCGCTTTTCCTGACGCTCAAAGCGCTTACATTGTGTCCATTATTCATTCACTCCTCATTCATACTTGGTAATGGTAAACTACTGATGTAGCCACAGCTGCCCTGGGGCAGACTGACAGTTCGCGCCTACGGCCCCTCTGACCATCACCGGGATCATTCACGCACATGCACACGCCAGCGGAGCCACACTGGAGGCAAGGAGGGTGAAGTCCATCAACGTATGGCCTCAACACCTCTGGCCCATCCCCCTAAGGAGGCTATACACGCAGTCCATCATCGTATGGCCTCAACACATTTGGTCCACCCCCCTATGGACGCCATACACCCAGTGCCAAGTGTATGCCAAGCCTTACTTCTTTATTTATTTATTTATTTATTTATTTATTTATTTTTTGCAGTTTTATAGGCATTATTCATTGTATGTGGGGGGCATGGGTCATATGTTTTAACGGAGGTGAGTGTGAAGGGTGGGTTTAGCTTTAACTGTAAGATTTTCTGTTTTTAATGTTGAAACGCTTCGAGCTGCGCAATTGCATGAGAAGCGCTATTTTATCAATAACGTTTGATTGATTGATCACTGTATAGCAACACCTCTGGTCAATCTTCATGCGGAGACCATGTATCTAGCCCATCAGCACATGGCCATGACACCCTAAGTTCGTAACACTATGGAGGCAAAGAACCCAGCCCATCACTAATTGACCTCAGCATGTCTCTTCACCTGGTGGAGGTAATGCAGCTGGTTCGCCAGCTGATCGAGTCAATCCGCCTGACAGGAAGCGCAGCTAGCCTGCCACAGGTCAGGAGAAATGCAGCCAACACATCTGACCAGGGAAACATCCTTTCTGGACAGCAAGAACAAAATGCATGGACACCTTTTGATAGATGTAAGGAGGAGGTTAAAAGAATCATAAATGAAAAGAGAAGGATTGATGAAGTCATCGCAAGAATAGGCAAGTAATAGACGTGTTTTCTTTGCAAATTATGCTGCATGTGGCATTTTGTATCAGGTATTCATACTTTGAACCTTAAGAGCCAACCATGCAAGATGAGACTTTTCACCATTTTTTAAACTGTATAATAAAAATAATATTGCCTGCCACTATAGTGGTGTAACCATTTTGAAGAGTACCTCGGTTTCTCACCAATGCATTGTTTGTTTCTACTATTTCTCATTTTTCAGATCCAGACCAGGTCAGAGAGCTTAGAGACATCATGACAGCCCATCTTCATCATCAGGTCAGCAGGAGCTCTTTCCTGGGTGTGGTGTGTTTGTGTCATTGTTCCGCCTGGCTGCCATGAGTCTTGCATCGAAACCAAGTTGTATGCGCCCATCTCATGCACTTTTTGAACATTGTATTCCCATTGAGGAGTGTCAAAATGCTGTGCCTTTTGGTTGCCCTGGAAATAATCCCCTTGGAAAGGAAGGAAAGCAGATCCTTGACCGTAAAAAAGTTGATGCAATCCTAATTTTTTTTTTTTTCAGAATTAGGCTTTTTATGCAAGAATTCTGGGAATAATGAGCATGTAAACTCTAGCTACAGTAAAGCAATGATTACCAAAAGAATATGAGTAACACTGGAAATGAAGTTTTGTCCAGTATCATCAAACCCATCTTTAAGTCAACTAGTTTTAAACTTATTTGTTAAATATTTACTGCATTATGCAGCTGCTCTAATAAAACTATAATTTGCTTCTAGCTTGTAAAGTGTTATCTTGTTTGTCACTTATTCATGCTAGATTTTACAGATCTCGTCTTACAGCTTATGTCCTGAGATGTGAAACTTTACCTTGTTGGATTCAAATTGAGGAGGCCAAGCTCAAGAAAGCCTTTGTGAACAAGTGTAGGGCCAGAGGAGGTTTTAAGGAGTAGGCCACTGCTGTTCCCCCATAGTATGTGGTCTGGTTTCTCTTTCATTTTTTCTCATTATCTTTCTTAATTTTCATGGAATGTAAGTTTTACGACAGTTCCTGCCAGTCAGATAATCATGAAACAGCTGGTTCAAGCTTTGAAAGAGCTGGAAGAAAAGAACATCTTCCAAAGGGACATCAAGTTGGAGAACATCCTAATAGAGACGTCCCACCAGTGTGCCTCATTGATTTTGGAATGAGCTCTTTCACAGAGAGGAACACAGTTCTCTGCTTCTGCTTTTCACTATTTGGGGGGCAGATAGCACACATTTAAAGGAGTGTTCCTGTCCAGTTATTTCTGTAGCTCGTAATATCGGCACATGAAAATACAAATGAGAAGTTCACAAAAAAATGAAGATGGATAGTGACAACTATATCAATAACTGAGCTGGGAACAGCTGACAGGAAGACACAAATAGGTGTCAAATGTGTTTCTTTTTTGTGTGATTTTCAGAAATGGGTGTCTCTGACCCCCCTGAGTTTGATTGTGGATTCTACTCAGCCGGGTGCACTACAGTGGGGCAGGGGAGGTTGTGATGTTTGACGTTATCCTCTACTGGCGCTTCATCACAAAGAATTTTCTAGAGATGGAAATAAGGCAGGAGCTGTTCCCCACTTGGCTGAGTGGATGGATCTCTGCATCTGTCAGCGTCATCCTTTTTCTCTTCTTCTTCACAGATTGCAAGGACTTCTTACAGAAGTGTTGAGCTCCACTTCCAGAGTATAGGCCCACACTGGAGGAGCTCCTTCTTCATCCATGGCTTGGAGGATGACAGAATTTTTTTATAGGTTGTTCCTAGTTTTAAGTGTTCTTTTTTTAAAAGCTGAGGTTGCAAGACTATTCGCCCCTTACAGAACAAGATCTTCCTCGACATCATTCTCATCTTTGACCCCACCATCTTCCAAGAAGAAACCCTACTGCTTCACACACACACACACTCTTCTGCTTGAGTGATCATTTGTCACACACAGCTCCATCCAAAACAGCTAAATTTGAACTAACAGCAGCTCGACTCTGGGAGAGACGGATTTCTTTTCAAGGTAATTTGGTAGTTTAGCTATAAAACCTAGGTTGTAAATTATCAACAGAAATATATTTGACTTATTTTATTATTTGGGGGATGCATTCATTTTTCAGCAAGGGATGATGATCCACAAATTTTCAAAGCAACCATCGAGGAAAACTTTCCTCAGCTGAAAGATATTGGAGGGTTTGAACTGCTGTGAATCTGTGGCACAATCAGAAGCCGTAACCTGGGCTTGATCCCATTTCCAGACACATAAATTGGACAGGCAATAATTTATATAAGAACTTCACAGAAAAGTATTCCTGTGGACGATGTAAGCAATAAATTGGTTATGTCTTAATGTGTTGGTTTTATGTAGTTGAGTGGCAAGTAACAGGGCAGCTACAATTTTGTCATTAAAAAAAGTCAGAGACATCGACTATCAGTATTTTCATTCACCAAATCAACAAGTTACATTGACAAACTATTCACATTCAAATTTTTTTTGTCAGAGGATCATTTCTTTCTTTCTGCAGGGCTCCTGTATACTCCAGCAACAAGGGCCACTGACAAAATGTCTGAGTTGTAACACAGACATTTCTTTGAATAAAATGAAAACCCACATTGTCAAGGGCAGAAGGTAGACACAGTCCGTTTCAAAGGCATTACCCAAAGCACAACGACATTACCCGTAACGCAACGACATTACCCGCAATGCAACGGAAAAAAAGAGGAAATGACTTTTTTTTTCCTAAAAAAAATAATTCAGTTTGAAACTATTCGGTGCTCCTGAGAGGTACGTGATATTTTTTGGCTACAGAGCATACAGAGATTTTTTATCTACAGCAGAGGTCACTATTGAGTGACCAACACAGTTGCTCTGCTCTGCTCTGCTCAAATACCTGGCAGGTGCTGATCAAGATCATTAACCACACCTGCCAGGTGAGCAGAATGAAGGGGGATGCAGCAGCAGCAGCAAGACATAATACCTCCACTCATAAACTTGTGAACATGGGGGCCAGTTTCCTGCAAGTGGAAAATGGAAAAAAATAAACATGTTCACAAGCAATACAGTCTGACAAGGGTTGTTCCTTTTAGAGGCAACTTTGAGGTCTTTTTGATATTTTACACTGGTCCATTCCAGACAGGTTTTGTGGTGGAATAACTCAAACCCTGTGGAGCCCAGTACATGAAAAACAAATGCTCCAGAATTCTCAAGTTCATCATCACAGAGTCACCTCTCCTGTAAAAGGTCTGCTTTGGCTGTGTCCATTGAGGATGGCTTCTGTGAAGAGAGACGATGGATGCATGTTATTTAAAGGAAACCAACGTATACCTTCGGTGCATGGTAATGGGTTTTTGTCCACAGTGACCTGCTCAGATGTTTCATCCATTACCAGAAACTGAAGGCACTGAAATACCACGTGGCACAAGCAGAGACCGTGGCACTGGTGAAATGGCTTAGAGAAAACTGGGAGAGGTTGCGTATACATTTAACAATGTTTAGCGCTACCAGGCTGGGCCATGTGGCTCAGGAGACGAACTTTGTGGTTAGGAATCACAATATTCAGGTGCAAAATTTGATTGAGGCCAACCTTGACAAGAAGATCCTCTACATAGTGTTAGGTAGAGTAGTGCAAGTGAAAAATCAGCTGCAAAAGAGACTAGGAAAAGGCAAGGTGGAAGTGGTAGTTTTAGATAGGGAACACATTGGTAATTTGAGAACAGCTAGAGAACTAAAGGCAGGTGTGGTAGTGTCAACAAACATCTGTGAGTGTGGAGCTAATCTCAACCCAGACATTGTGATAGACAGCCAAACAGTCTACACACCGGTTTGGGAAGGAGATAGAGACATTATCACGGCAGAGAGACCAGTCAGTTTGGCCAGCAGAGTGCAGCGTAGGGGGAGAGTAGGAAGACGCAAGGATGGTGATTATTATGTCATCGGAGCCCCTAGCCTGGCCCCTATGAGGTTTTTTCCCGCAGGCACAGCGATGTGGGATGATGTAGCAGTGCTGTTAAGCAATGAGGAGGAGGTGTGGGAGGCCAAAGTCTATGGAGAGGAAGAGAACGCCCTCTTGGACAATAGGTGTGCCCTGTTGAAAAAAATTAGCTCAGAAGGGGGAAGTCATGCATGATTTCCTCTACAACAAGCACAATGTAGCACCATCCACTTTCGTTAGACTCAGGAAAAAGTTGGTAGAAGGATCGCTGGCACGGTATCAAGAGATGGGATGTCGCTCAAACCGTCAGCACAAATTGTGTGCTGTCTGCCCTCCAATGGCAGATTTTGTGGATTGTAGAACTCACACACATTCAGCCGATTGGATGGTTCAGTTGCCTTTAGCACATGTCCTTGGAGTGTTAAAAAGACTGGAGAGGCGCATTTGAGATTACCAGGACTCAGTGGGATAGCATCTTTCTTGATCCTGGCGGTGACTGTGGCAGAGCATGGGGAACATATGGCGGAGAACCCAATGACCATCTTGGTCAAGTGGGTCATGGCTGCCTTTGTGGGATACATGCTTAGTCAGCAGGAGACCAGACTAAAGGGATAAAGTTCCTGAACATTGGACAATATGCGGCTCCAAAATCTTTCACCACCGGTTGACAGTATGTCTAGGAAATGCATGTGGGGGTGTATACGTTTTTTGCTCTTGCTGCTGAGTTTTGGAGAGTGTGTTTTGTCACAAGGAAGAGTGGTTACAGTCATGTCTCTATTAGCTGGGATTCTGGCACCAGTAATGGTGCCACGTATCCCAGCCATGAAGCACGGAGCCGTGCCCATGGTGCTGTACTCAGCGTAACTTTGTGAGTGGTTGGCTATGTGCTACTATGTGTTGCTAATTACCATTGAGACAGGAATGGAGGAAGCTAGAGGAACACATGCCAGCACCAGGACCAAGGGTTTCAGACTGGGTCCATGGCAACAATACAAGAAATTGCTGAACAGGATGACCAAAGAGGAATTGAACAAGTACCGGGATGTCGAAGTGAGTAAAATCAAAGACAAAGGTGGAGTGGTGTCCAAGGGGTACTACAAATTGGAGTATTTGTTGTCGGGAGTGAGTAAGATCCCCAGGACCGTTTTAGAGCTTGGAGGAGGAGCTGGAGGCATGACCCAATTTCTAACGCCGCATAAGAGAGTGAAGAGGGTAAACGTTATGAACTTGATTACGTTGTGCAGTAAAGCAGTTAAGCAGAAATACTCTTTCGTAGTCAGAAAAGATGATGTCATACGCCTAATGGCAGAAATTGAACCAATTCGAGTGGAAAACCTATCTAAACGCAAATTTGTTTGAAGAGTTTATCGATCAATGGGACCTAATGAAATCTGGCACGTTGATGGGTACGATCAACTCAAACATATTGGATTAGCATTAACTGGGTGTATTGATGGCTACTCCAAAAAAAAATTAGGTGGCTCAAATGTGGAAGGTCCGACAATGATCCCACAATCATTGTTCAAGTGTACATAGAATGTGCAGCTGAGTTTGGAGTTATTCCTAAGCGCCCCTGCACTGACTGTGGCACAGAAAATGGTCTGATGGCAGCCCTTCACTGTTGCCTAAGATAAGAGCATGGAGATGAATTTGCAGGAGCCGAAAGCCACATGTATGGAACGTCAACATCAAACCAACACATTTCAGTCAGACAACTCTGCAGAAGAATATTTATTTCACAACATCTTAAGGGTTGGCATTCACAACTTCCTTTTGGCATCAGGCTCCGTTCAATACCTTGAGATAATTTTTTTTCTTCCTTAAACTTTCGGGTAACAAAAACCCCGCAATGGAGCCCACAGACGGAAGCCGGGGAGGAGGGAGGGGCGAAGAATGAGCGCTAAAGGTAAGAGACTGAACAATTGTGCACCTTACTTAAATAGACGCTGAGCAGGTGAGTTAATTGACTGACCCGCCCTAGGGGAGTAACCTGTAACTCTGCTGAGTGTGCCTGCCTGAAATGCGACGAGTCGCTATTGAAAGCTGGTGGTCCTATTTCCGAAAGCAAAGGTACTTCTCCCCTATTCTCAATTACTTATGTTCTTTTTACTTGAGCCCACATCTTGTATTTCAGTCAGACAACTCTGCAGAAGAATATGTATTTCACAACATCTTTAGGTTGGCATTCACAACTTCGTTTTGGCATAAGGCTCCGTTCAATACCTTGAGAAAATTTTTTATCTTCCCTAAACTTTCGGGTAACAAAAACCCCCAACACCAAGATCATCCAGAAAAAGAACATGTGAATGTATAATCAGTGTGTAATAAGATGAGGTGTGTTTTTGGCGGCATTCCATTTTTACTTCATTTTATTCCATTTCCAGTATGACTGCTATGTGTGACCCGGCACCATTGACCGTTGGGCCGCTCCCATTCACCAGGGGAACATACTATCTAAAAGAGAGAGGGAAGAATAAAGGGGAGCCAACAAGATTACACAACCTGATTCAATTTAAACACCAATGCATTTAATTATTATTCGCGGCTTCCACCTGGCTTAACATATTCATCATTCAAACCAGACTTATTTTTCTTTGAGCTGCTAATATTTCATCAGAATTTAATCTAATATATCTCTGGAAAGCGGAGGAGGACCACCGTCCCACTGCTTTTAGCGTAGATGATGGCACGTGAAGAGCAGCTGTCGTTGCGGCGCCAATTCTCAGGGAGTGAAGGGTGTAAAGGTCTGACGGAAGACCGCAGGACGAGCAGAGACTATGAAACTTGGAAGCCATCCAACTTCTAGTCAAGGGTTTACAGCCATCCACAAGGAAAAGAGGTGCTGACCAGGGAGTACTAGGTCGGAGACTCAGGAAGCGTTGCATGGATGAGAAAGGACAGAAAGCAGTATTGGTTTTTGCTATGACTATTTGAACACCTTTACAAAATTTGTCAGTCTCAGAATGTTTAAGATTGATGGAATAAAAGTGCTCAGTAAATGATAAATCAGAAAAAGTGAGATCCATCTGTGGGTCGAAAGACAAAGTTCTAGTAGTGTATTCACCACATCTTAAAAAAACATAGAAAGCCATAATAACAGCTTCTAATAAATAGTCTACGTAGAGAGAAATGAAGCCAGCACGTAATCTTAACACAAGTTTATGAACCATAAGTAAAGTAAGTGGTAACCTTTTGTCATTTCCGGAAGGGCGAGCCTTCAAAAGGGCGTTGAGGAGAAGACGTATGGCAGGGTGTCCAAGAAGATTCGTCGCTGAAGAGGAACAACATCTCGTGTGGAACTGGATGGCAGCCTGGCGGGATTTGATGCTCTGAACTTGATACTGGCGATTCTCAAATAAGTGTACAACAAAAGCGCAGACTAGTGGTATCTTAATTGGCAAAGGGGAAGCATGAATACTAGCACAGAAGGAGCGGTAAGATGTCCAGAATGAATCATAGGATTTAATAGTAGATTGGGCCAGACCCAACCTCATGTATCCAGCAGCAGATACCAGTAATTCATTCAGAGCAGAAACATTTAATTGAGAATCATCTGCTGGAACGCAGGGCAGGGGAGGCTGTGAGGATTGGCATTTGGACATAGATTTTTGAATTCCTGAAATTTAAAGCGAGAGAGAACGTCAGCTACCATGTTCACACGACCAGGAATAAAGGTAGCTCGAAGTATAAAATTATTCATGACATTAAACCAGGTCAATCGCCTCATAAGACTGTTTATCAACGCACATTTAGAACGCCCTTTATTAATTATTTCCACTGCAGCTGCGTCGTCGCAAAACACCATTATTCTTTTTCTCGACCATTTTTCTCCCCATAGCGAGCATGCTACCACGATTGGATATAATTCAAACAAAGCCGTAGATTTAGGTACAGCTTCGAGAATTTCTGCTGGCCAAACATCTGAGAACCACTCGTCATAAAAAATTCCCCCGAAACCAACGGACGGAGCTGCATCAGTAAAAATATGAAGGGAGACCGAAGATTCGAAACGATCATTGTAGAAAAAAGAAACACCATTCCAAGCCCACAAAAGGAAAGACCAAAAACGCAAGTCGGACAGGGAACCAACATCCAGAACAACAAGAAGTCCGGAACCGAACTGGCAACATCGAGAAGACGAGAACTGAAAGAACGGCCATGGGGAATAATGCGCATACCGAAATTCAGATGGCTCAAAGGGGAAAGCAAATCCCTTTTCGTCACACGTCCAACGGACAGAAAAGACGAAAGGGCCTCACGAATACGAATGAGCTTATCGGACGGCAGGGAAGCCTGCATCAAAAAACTATCGAGAATAATCCCCAAAAATTCTAAACGAGTGGAAGGACCGCATGTCCGCATGTGGGGAGAGAGGAATACCCAGATGAGAAAAAAGCGACTTGACCGCAGAAATGCAATGATGTGGGGGCGAGGATGGAAAATCAATCACCAAAAAATAGGGGTGTCACGATTCTCCAAATCCTCGATTCGATTGCATTTTCGATTCTAAGGTCACGGTTCGATTCGATTCTCGATTTTTACATTTATTCTTTTTAAAGCACAGATTGTCATTTTTTAAACTAGACTTTAATGTAATAGAATATCTGACCTTTGTTTGCAATGTACCACACTACACTGTCAAATTTAAAACTTTTATTAACAAAATGGAACAATAACTTATATCTTTAGTCAATTAAAAATTTAAAAATAAACTGGCTTCCAGTTTCTCTTTTGTAAGTGCCGTCTTCTTCACAAAAGATGACATTCAAGTTCACAACAAAACAAACAAAAACAATAAAACATACATGTCCATAGTCTCTGAACAATTAAGTGTCTTAAACCTTTTCGGAACAGATAAAAATGTACCAGACTGATAACTACTTTTTATCCCCTGAGAATGATGACTGTATTTTTCCATATTTCTTTTAAGGTCTGCTCAGACCTTCAATAACTTTCTCTTTTACATTATTCTACATGGAGGGAATCACCGTAGCTGAGAGGTGCGTTCTACTGGGGATTTCGTAGCGGGGCTCTAGCACGCTAATTAAATGCCTAAAACCGCAGTTTTCCACCACCGATTAAGGTCGCATGTCTGCGGCTATGAATACTCCTACCGCACGCGTAATTGCATTAGCACGAGTTGAGTTGCTTGGAAGTTTAATTCCAAACAAAGATGGAAGAGTAGTTTTTGTAGTTGTTGGTTTACAGATTAATATGTTTCTGTGGTGCCTGCGGAGATGCCCTGCATGTTAGTCGTGCTGCCCGTGAGAGAATACGGCACACGCAGATACATAGCGCAGCTTGCAAACTGTTTTATTTTTGTCGACAACTCGAACGTTGTCAACATAACTCACTGGAAATCCAAAATACTTCGACACCAGCAACCTCTGTGAAAGAGGAGGGGATTAGGGTTCTGTCGATGGGTCTCCTGCATCTGCAGTTAACATGCTAATTTTTGAGTGGCTGTTAGATGAGGTTGACTCGCAGCACTTTTTAAATAAAAAACTTTATTAACAAATAGACTCGCAGCACTTTTTCCGCTTGGCTAGTAACCAGACGCAACATGGGGGCGTGGCAGCATCGACGATTCCATTTTTTCATTCAAAGTTCGAGACTGTGACTTAATTTTGATCAATTTCGATTTCAAAGTCGAAATCGTGACACCCCTACCAAAAAATCATCCAAAAGATGCAAAACATAAGGAAGCTTGAAAGAATTATACAAAATCCAGCATAATGCCTCTGACAGACAATCACATATACGAGTACTACTACGACAGCCGAAAGGTAAAAGAACAGAAAAATACTTAGAGCACCATCTAACACCGAAGATATGCCACTGTGAGGGATGCAACGGCATAATTTTAAACGCATCCGATATATCAGCTTTCCCCAACCACGCACCTTGTCCGGCGGTTTTAATCATAGAGATAGTGTAGTCCCGAGGGAATTTATTTTTCTTTTGGCAGATGCACACAAAAAGGCAGGAGACGGAGGTATCAAGATTAAAATTGTTTTATTACAAAACGTTAAAACCAATTAAAAAATGGACCCGTTTAAAAGACATGCACAAACAGATTCAGTATGCTGAGGACCAGAAGACTTAAGGGAGGTGGAGGCTCCCAGAGAACAAAAATAAAATGTCACCCCACTCACGCGATGCAGACCACACACACACTTGTGAACCCTTCACCCAAGGACACGTCACTCCAAACTGGGGGGATAGCCTCCACCTAGAACTCAGGGCTTACACCTGAGTCCTCAGCACTGAGGGAGGGGGCGAAACAAAGGTGGATTACACAATAAAATGCACAATTAAAACACAGTCCTAAAAGAATTGTATAAAAATGCTAATAACAAAATAAAAGAAACTCTCGTGAGAGTAAGTCCGCCGCAGGGTGCTGCTCAATGAACGGAGCGCGGCCGGCTTTTATTCTCGTTGGTGGTGAAGGAGGATTCAGGCGTGATGCCCCGTTTAGACCTCCGTCGCTCTGGCTCAAAGGCAGCTGAGGAGCACCCGGGCCCGGCAGAACCCTGGTCAGGAGTTCGCAGGGATTCTTGTCACGAGCAGTGACAGTTCCTTAAAACATTTTTAAAATTCAATATATAAAAAGCAGCAGCTGTTCGGCGGGCAGGGGCCTAGAAAGTCCCAGACAGACGGTTCGTCACCTGGGAGGCGTGCTGAATTGCAGAGGCTGTATTTGGCTCAAATCTGTACCTGCAGGTCTCATCCGGAGCTGAAACAGTGTGTGAATGTGAGGCAGCTAACAAACTCCTGTCATTAGCCTACCACCGCTACATTACCTGCGAGGTTAAACCGGAGGTGTGCAACAGGAAGTGGGCGGTTTCAATGGCCAAAATGCTGCCCATGACAAAGTGAGGGCTTCTTGGCCTTTTATAGCGCCCCATAAGGCCACTGCCTGTAATTATCCTCCCAACTGCACCTGAGCCAAATAATCCTGCCACAATAGCATTATCGACAGAAGCGTAGAAGAGCGAAAAAGGCTCACGAGGGATCAAGCTGCTAATGCTTGGAACAGAGGAGTTATAAGGGGCATAGGTCTATAATAAGGTGCTTTTTTCCAGAATATTTCCGAGTGGCCACCCCTAAAGGACTGACCCGAAACAAGGGAAACGGAGCCCTAGAAAAAGGCCCAATCATATAACCCTGAGTAACTTCCTTTGCCAGGAGAGAATCCGCTACTTCAGGTTCTTTACGAGCGGACAACAGATTTCCGCAGACATAAGACACACGAGGGGAAAAACTCAAACCGGCAAAAAAACCCTGAACCAGACCAGTGATAAGGCAGTTCACAAAATAACTATCAGGGTGAGAAGCCAGGGCAGCAGTGAGAGCAGACGCATCCACTGGGGTAGAAGGATGCCCGAAGTTTAATTCCCAGAAGGCTTGGAGTGGACTCTCCGGGGGCACACAGAGCGAGGGTGGCCGTCTGCACACACCCTACAAACATGCATAAACTTACAATTAGGAAACACACAAACACCTTCATTGAAATAATGACAAAGGGGAGCGCGAAAACGGGAACGAAAAGGTACCTGGCGCCGAGGGAGGAAAGGAGGGGCAGAACAGGGCTGAGCAGGAGGATTCGAGAGGGCACGCATTGCCATCTTTGGACAGAGTGAGGTGGAGTGTGAAAGAGCCACAAACGCTGCAGGTAAGAGTCCGATGCCCGGTAAAATGTCTGCTCATGAGCGTCAAATCCACGACGGACCAATCCAGACGTTGATTAAACTTCTGAAGGTACATCGCCGCCTTAGCCGAAAAGGATTTATGATATTCATAGAATAAGGAACCGCCATACGACAAAGCCAGATCAGAAATAATAGCAAGATACACATCCGACTCTTCCCGTCGACGAGGGTAAACCTCGCAAATCACATCACGAAAAACCCCGAACGCGACAACAAATTCAACCAGAGTCAGACTTTTGTCCAGGCGGGGATCCCTGTCCTTCAGGACCACGGAAAAATCCCCGCAATCCACAAAATGATGATCAGAGGAGGAGGAGCCACACAGCAGAAACTTAACCAGGTTGACGTCGTTACCTTTAAGAATGTTCGCTCTCAGATTGTCGGGGATAGCCGCAGCCGGGGAAAATAACCTGGATTTCCCTGATGGAAGCCTCAGCCGAAGGCGTGGAAACACAGACACGAGAGGGCCCGAGAAATAAGGCGACGTCTGGATCCTCCGCTGGGCACAGCGCTTCCGGGAGGGAGCTTTTCCGTTTCCTTTCGGGCGAGCAACACTGGCATCACGATCGCTGGAAACCTCGGCCTGAGCCATAAAATATTTGCACAAGTCATTGTGAGACAGACCCGCGGGCACCGGAACGCCCTTCTCGTATAAAGCTTCCAAAACAATGTGGACAGGCCAATCCTGCAGGCGCTTGGCTGAAATGCGGGAGCTGCGGCGCCAAGGACGGCGCCGCCGGGGGAGATGGAAACTGGGGGAGCAGTCGCAGGAATAATAGAAATCTCTCCATCGGAATACGGAGGATCATCCTTATCCAAACAGAAAAGGCGGGGCAGACATCACGACGCCAAGATACACCTGGACAAAAGCCGCCAACATCAGAGAACATGCGAAGAATGAGCGCTAAAGGTAAGAGACTGAACAATTGTGCACCTTACTTAAATAGACGCTGAGCAGGTGAGTTAATTGACTGACCCGCCCTAGGGGAGTAACCTGTAACTCTGCTGAATGTGCCTGCCTGAAATGCGACGAGTCGCTATTGAAAGCTGGTGGTGGTGAAAGCAAAGGTTCTTCTCCCCTATTCTCAATTACTTATTTACCAATTACTTATTACTCAATTTATTACTCAATTATTTACTCAATTACTTATTTATTACTTCTTTTTACCCGAAACCACATCTTGTATTTACTTTTTTTTAACCTTTTTTGAGGTTTAAAGAACATATTAACCATTATCTCTTAACACCACTACTCCATTATTGTTGGAACATAATTTTTTTAGACAGTTGGATCTGAATCGAGAAAATCTAGCGATCCTGAAAATTTTTGAATATGATTGATTTTTACTTAATGACATATGAAATTGAATACACAGTACCTCTATGGAAGACTGGATGTAAACACATTTGTCCCATTACACCACCATAAGATTTTTTTAAGTAGGGCACAATATGTAATACATATGTAAACACTTTCTCCAGTACCTCTTCAAATGGGACACCTTTTTAAAAGGCTATTGTAATTTTATGTTATTATATTATTATTATTATATTATTATATTTAAGATGTGTACTCTTAACTAGGAGTCAGTTCTGGATGGATCTCTAGGGTGACTTGAGGGAGCGATATCTCTTCAGTGGCAGCCAGCTGCCCACCTGTTTAGTGAGATTCTGCTTTCTGTATGTCCTGCAGAAAGAACTGGACGAATTTAGGCAGTTCTGGAACACTCATACAATCCGCCCTGTTTGTCAGTCCCAGTGCCCATCTGGCAAACCAAAGGCAATGTACCATGTGCCTCACAGGTAGGGATGGGTACTGAGCGCCAGTATTGAACGAGCCCCGGGGCAACATTCTTTACCTTAATCCTTTACCTTTATCTTAACGATACTGCGGTCAATCTCCTTCCCGCTCTCACCCAAACTTCTTCCCGCTCTCACCCAAACAAATGTTGCACACAGTCACATAGGGCTCCGGGAACTGGATGGGTGGGGTATGCTGGCGAGGCTCACTGGGGGTGTTTCTCTCTGGGGTCGCGTCGGCTCCCGCCTCCATCCCGGTTTTACTTGCATATTAGACACCCTGATTCATCTAGGGCTTTGTGGGGAGGGTCTGGTGGAGGGGGGCACGGTGAAACATCCCTGCTAATCTTTCACTGGTCCCCGCCACAATTTTAAATTCCACTTTAGACACACACACACTGCATGTTAGCAGCACACACACAGCAAATACCCACCACACACAGAGGGACCCCGGAGTGGGGGGGCTCTGTGGCTTGGCAGTGGACATAGGTGGAGTCGGGGGGGCGGCCGGTCTTCACCCGCCTGGTCCTCTCAGGGCGGCCGGGCTTGTGGGTATCCTGTCGGCTGCGGTAATTGGTCGGGCATGCGGCGCTGGGGGGTCGGTCGGCCGGAGGAGGTTACTGCGTGGCGGCGGGGGGTGGGGGGTAACCAGAAGATTGTATGTGTGCGAGAGTGCATGGGTGGGAAGGACCTGGGGGCTGGCTCGCTGGGGTCCTCTGGGGCTCTCCCTCCCCATCACAGAGGGGGGGAGGGCACTAAGGGGGTTGGGGAGGGGGGGCGATCCCCTCCTCCCCCCCTCCCGGGCTGCCTGGGTCCAGTGCCGGGGGGGTTCCTGGCCTGGGGGTCTCTCCTCCCCTCTCCTGGTCTGGCTGGGTAGGATCTCGTTCCCCTTATGAACACACAGTTCACTTCGACAGCATGCATGTATGTCCACCCCCACGTGCACGTGCACACTGCTCCCTGTCTGCTTCATCCCTCCTCCTAACCCACAGTGTATTGATGGACAGATATTTTCCGCTCATCTTAGTGTCAGAATTTCACCTTTGATGTAATATTTGTCTTTCCAGCAGATCTAGTATAATTGTTACAGCTTAAAATAATAACTTATTCAAATCAGTATTTGTATCCCCCACTTTCTCACCTCTTCTCCTTTCACTCTCTTCCACCCCCCCCTCACATTCTTCCCCTCTCCCTCCCCACACACACTAAAGGCCCGTACACACCGGGACGAATTTCGCCGGTGATTTTTGCCGACGTTTAACGCCTCGTGACTAAACAAAGGGCACCAATGTGAGTGTGCACACCGACGCGAAAAAACGCCACGCGTCAAAGCGTCAAAAAAAAAAAAACGCCTCGGGTTCATTTTTTTTTTTTTTTGACGCCTCGCGTCGAAATCTATTCGACCAATGAGAATGGCGCTTTTGCACACGTGTCTGGAGCTTCTGAAGTTACAGTAAAACACAACTTGGGGGCGCTCAAACACAAAACTGCCTTGCTGAGCACACATACCAGCGAAGAAGATAGACGCCAAGTAGCGTCTACACAGCCGCGAAGCAATAATGACAGACATTCTAAAATATCCCCGAACCAAGCACCAGTTGGAGCTACTGGTGCTTGAAATATTCATGTTTTCTTTGTATGATTCTGACAAGCGCGTAAATACTTGCTCTCTTCTTCTGAGTGAAAAGCGACTTTAAGAAGCGTAAAATTGCAAGGCGCCACCTTGTGTACAGGAGTATTTCTGTTTTACATTAAGCACCATCTAATGTCAGGGAATGAAATTGCATGTTCACTCCGCTCATCGTCAGCGAAAATCGCCTGGGTGTGAACACAAAAAACGTGGCGAAAAACGCTGGCGAATGACGCCTGGCGAATATTCGTCCCGATGTGTACGGGCCTTAAATGTAACAAATAAATAAAAAATAATACAACAAAAAGGAGTTTATACAAATCTACAGCCTGGCTTCTCGAAGCTATATAACCTCTTTTTGTGATAGTAAAACCTGTCCAACACAAAAAGCCTTCAGCTCTAATCTGTTTGCTCAGCTGTTGGACAGAACAAGTTAAAAGAAGACCAAAAAAAATAAAAACAATCTCACCTCAACGGTTTTGCTATCGGTACTGGAGAAGTCCCTTTTTTTGTGTGCCACAAGATATAAACTTTATCTGCCATATTTAAGTCTACAAGTCAGTCAATTTTCCGCTAATTAATGATGATATTAATTCCGCTATTCTCGCTGAAGAGGAGAGGCTATTTGTGTGCATGAGGGGCGGGGCTGTTGTTCAGACAGTAGGTGGCACTCGCACACATTATATCGGAAAGAGCTAAACGGTCCAAAATGCGGCTCTTTCCTCCCTGTGTTGTGGCTCTCTGTTTTTGTAACATAACTTTTGTGCTCTAAGATTGTTGTGGTGCCCTTAAGCGAGCAGGCAGGAGGAAGAGAGCAGCGTGAGCACGCGGAGGGGGCGTGTCTGAGCTGTGAACGCCGACCACAGTCTGTTATGGGATTGAAAGACTTTCTGGAAAGATAGTTAGTGGCGATCTCGTAGGGGACACATGAGCGGCAAAAAAAAAATAATAAAAAAGCCTTTTTTTCACCTTAGCCTGAAACCACCCATTTCCGCGTAAAACTAATTAAATTTGCATCAGGACGCCCCTTATATCCTGTCACCTTGCTGCTACGATGACTGTATGCTGCGCTGTCTTTGTAGATCACACTAGAAGGGGGGGCTGCACGCGGGGGAAAAAAAAGAACAGGTAGAGAGGTGGGAACGGGGCTTAGACTCACCGCTTATGATTCCAGACAAACTAACAGCTGCTTCCTAATACAAATTAGTTGACAACCATAAAATGAATATAATTTATTGGGTTTACTGGATTTAAAGAAAAATAAATAAGTAGAAAGGAATCTGCATCAAAGTGAATTTGTTTCTATCATCTCATTCATCTTAACTCTGGGTGTTTGACAGACAGAAAAGTCTGTTCAAGGTTTTGGAAAATGGACAAAAGATCAAAGAAAACATTAAGCTCATGAAGAATAAAAATAATTAATTTCCATAATTAAATAAATATCCTGACAGCATTTGGAATCAATACAAGGATTGCCAAATGAACTATTGCGATATATCGGGGAAAAAAAACATTTCTAACACACCTAGTGTTGCGGCTCCCTGTCCTTTCATCTCAGTGGGAAACTGATCCAAATGGCTATTTAAGGGGTAAAGGTTGCTGACCTCTGGTCTAGCACATCCACGTGCATTCCAGGTTTGTATTGTAACATTCTCATGTATAAAGTAAAATGTTTTGTTAAAAAAACAATGTTGCTGCATGATGAGGAAATAAAACACTTCATGTTCTTAATTTGTTATTTATTTATTTATTTTTCAACCTCAAAAAGTATTGATAATAGTATTGTTAAAATACCGGATCGATAAGCAGTATCAATACGAGTAGTAGTGATATTCAAAACGTTAAGGATTTTACAGTACTATGACAAAGTCAACTGATTTATTTGAAGTAACTAATTATTTGAACAACAATTAAATGGTGTGATTGCAGCAAAAGGTTGTCTGTACTTGAAATTTTCCTCCAAGGTTCAACGGAAGGAATTTTGGCTTCCCAACATCTGCAGAGGCCATGAGATGGTTCAGCAGCCAGATGCCATCTGCAACTACTCTGGATACAGATGAGGATCTGTAAGCTCGCCTTTCTCAGCTGCAGAGAACCAGTGGATTACCAACTCCTCTCAACTGGGAAGCTGCCATTGAACTACTTGAAACTAAAGAATATAGTAGTAGTAGTAGTGAGTTTTGTGATTCAATTAAATTCCATTATACTTTATTTATCCCACAAGTGGAAATGTCTTTTTTTTTTTAAATTCAATTATATGAATGTCACTTGTAGTGTATTGAAGTTAGTTATATAGATGTGCATGATTACCCAGCATGATTACCCAGCATGCTGGGTGAGTAGTCACGTGTCAGTGCACTGCACAGAGCTTGGAAGCTGATGAGAGATTGGCATGCACGGGTGTAGTACTTGGAAAGAGACTGTTCAACAAAAAAAAGTCTGAATAACACAGCTACAGCGCCTCTCTTTGCTTACTTAAAGATAAGCAAGTCATCACACTTGTCAACTGCAACTCTCGATTATAAGAGGCTAAACTGTCCTCACCTAGTTGACTGAACGGGGCGAGCTAGCGAGCCTACCTACATACTTAACATAACTTTACCTAGTGTTAGACAAAAAGCATAGATGCAGATGTCACTATGTGGAGAGCTGGGAAAATTTCTATTATTAGACAAACGTATATTTGTAAGAAATTAGGTTATCTAGTAAGAAAACACCCTTATGTTATACTAATATCATGTACCTCTTAGGAGCGCCGAATAGTTTTAAACTGAATTTTTTTCCCCGCTGGTAGGAAACAAAAGGCCTCATTTCCCGTCATTTCCGTTGTGCTGCGGTTAATGTCTTTGTGCTGCAGCTAATGTTGTTGTGTTGCGGATAATGTCGTTGTGCTTCGGGTAATGCCGTTATGTTGTTTCTTTTGTATGTAGTGTGAGCCCTGTTGGCCACCGTAGCAACTGGACCAGAAGGAGAAAAGTCAAGTGCAGGGGAAACACCAGGTAGCTGAAGCACAAAAAGTAGCTATGGAAATATTCTGTAAATTACTTGGCTCAGTATTACACAACTAGTGATGAAATTATTGTGCTTATTAAGTTCAGTTATCTACACAAATGCTTCTCTTTCAGAGTGGAAATGTGAACCAGATGGAACCAAAGCAACCAGTCTCTAAAAGTCCAACCTACTCTCACAACATCAGACCAGGAAGGCAGTTATCCTGCAAAGAGATTTGAAGGAAAGCACTGAGGATCAGGCGAGATCCCTTTTCCCCATTTACAAAGTCCCAAAAGTTGAGTGGGCAAGCCCTGTATGCTGCAAACTGGAAGGTAATGTCACACAAATGAAAAATAATAAGTAGATGGAGATATGTTTACTTTTTTGTTGATTTAATCTTTATTTCTCCAGGGTTGGGGAAGGGGCCACAAGTGTGGGTAATAGCTTAAATATTCACTCTATTGAACATTGTGTTTTTTGTGTTTTTTAGATGTTTTTCTCATGATGGAGTACACGTTTAAACACATTTAAGATTATAACTGTGATTAAAAAAAATCAAATCTTGATAAAAGAAAAGAAAATAGTAGTTTGGCCCATCCATCGCAGTTTCTGTGTCACAGAAACTTTTCTAGCTTTTTCAAAGTCTCCCTTCTCTGCTCCATTCGGATACGTCCACTTGCAGATAAATAAATCTTTTGTTTCCCTCAGCACAGGATAAGTTAACCAGTGTTTATGTTCTTTTGGGGTGGATGATGGAATGTCAAAAGAGGGAGAGAACCCAGCCCCCCCAAGGCCCCCACCGCAGCAGCACCACTGGGATCTTCACGGTGATGCTGCTCTTTAACGAAACTGAGCCAGAACTGCAGTATCACTATACACAAACAGGATTTTAGTTAAACGCTGCTCCATTTTCCTTCAAATCTGCCAGTTTAAATAGTCTGATGGCGGTTCTGATGGTGGAGCTAGGTGATGAAAGAGAAACTGACAAATCAAAGTAGCCAAGGCCCACACATACATTTATTGTCATAGGGTAGAGTGACAGAAATGCACCCCCCTGTACAAAAAGTCTGAATTTTTTTTAATATTATTCTTATTCTTTTTTACTTTCTTATATTCACAATGCGGTCATTTGCTATGGTAACAAACAAATTTCAATGTGTGTGTGATCAATAAAGTAAGTCTGATTCTGATTATTTAAAGAAGTATGGATTGAAAATGCCCAAAACATGACTTTTAGCAAGTTGGTTCTTGTTTTTTTTTTAAATAATCAATCTGTGCTATAAAACAAATGTGCTTGCTTTTAGCAGTTATTCAGATCAGTTATTCAACCAGTGCTGGTCTTTTACTGGGGGGTTAGAGGGTTTTTATTACCATCATAACTTGTGTAAAATGACCAGATATTTACAGAATCAGTAACTTATACATCATAAAACTAATGACCATCAGGAGTTTTTCATTTTGTACACGATTTAAGAACTTCTGAGATGTTTTAAACCTTTAAATTGCAGACTTTAAGTCAACAAAAGAGGCACATGAAACGGCTCCAGAAGTTAAGAAGACATCACAGAAAGTGTGAGAAACATTACAACAAAGCCCAGATGAAGCTGGGAGACAGTGAAAGGGAAACGACTTTGTGTCTTTAGAGTTGCACAAATTCATTAAGTTTCACCTCCCATTTTGACAGACTTACATGGAGCCTATATTTTTGGTGATTTATTCTGTTTATCAGCAAATTTTCTTGTTATCAGGAAAAATTGTAATCGTGAAGCTTTATGACAATATCAAAGGATCTTCATGTTTTTAAACTGATAAAGATGACAAGTCACTTTAGGGGACAGTTGAGTCATAATTTTAGACTTGTTTTTTTAAATGTAGACAAATAGTTTATTAATACCAACAGAGGTCAGTGGCTTGGATTTGATTAGAGTTTTTAACAAAACCTTTTTTTGGTTTGTTTTTATGAAGAACAGAGCAGCTCTACTGACAGCACAGTTATCCTTGACCAAATACCAACAGAACTAAATCAAGACTTCACAGTGCCAGAATTAAAGAGAACCAACAGCGTAATTGTATGTCTTTTGTTCTATTTTTTTTTTCTATCTTTCGAGAAAGTATATGCATAAATCTCCAGGAAATTGGGAATGAGACTGTTATTCTAAAGTGTTCTGGTCACAGGTTTCAATGTCATGCAGCTTTTTTCTTTCACTTTAAACACATAAACTGCAATCACTATATTTCTAGAAGTAACAATACAGGGGAGTTGATTGATAATGATTACAGAACAAAGTTTAGTATGTTCACATAAATGTTTTAGTTTAGCCTCTGGCAGAGGGGAAGAATAAATCCCTCAAACAGAGAGTGAAGGATCTACAGATGAAGAGACAGCTGTACAGCCCACCAGACACACACAAAGAAAGAAAAGGAAAGAAACAGAGAAAAGAGGTTTGTCCAAGTCTGGACCACCGGCTGAAAAAGAGCAGGAAGCCTCCTCAGATGATGACTCTGTTGTGGTTATTACACTGGAGAAAAAAGAAGATGGCAGACATCTCTACAACAAGACATTCTACTGTGATGTTTGTTCTAAACCTTTCACAAATTTAAATAAATAAAAAAATCGCTGAAATAAATGTCTCTCTCAATCCATCGTCTCCCCCCCTCAGCTCCCTGTAACCCAGTGCTTCTTAAATAGTGGGGCATGGGGGGGGGCGCAAAGCGAGGTCAGGGGGGGCGCGTAAGACCCCGAGGAACAGACTTTGCTTTTTGCCGTGTACAGTGTAATTGTACATCCACGACAGCAGGTGGCACAGTTGTGCGCTTACTGCCAAAGTCTGTGTGAGAGTTTAAAACTTATTAAATTGGTGTCAGCAAACCCCACGAAAGATACAATGGAGAAATTTATCACAATAACAAAGAGAAAGGCAGAGAGAGACGGAGGTAACAAGACAAATGAAATTTTCCCAAAAGCTAAGACAAGGAAATACGATGAGCGCTGGGATTCAAGGTGACGACAGTGGGAGATGAGGAAAGACTGGTGTGTTTGCTGTGTCTGAAAATGTTGGCGGTGGACAGTATGAAGCCTAATAAATTAAGACGTCACCTACAGACATTACACCCTCAACATGTCGACAAGCCGCTTGATTTTTTTCAGCGAAAATGTGCGGAGTATGGTCAACAATCATCCCGCTTTGAAAACGCTTCAACAGTAAACCAGTGAGCACTTTTGGCCTTATTTAAAGTGGCGTACCAGATCGCGCAGAGCAAAATACCCCACACAATAGCTATAGAGTTGATACAAGAGTAGATAATAGAGTTGATACTGCCTGCAGCAGTAGACATGGTTTCTGTCATGCTTGACAACACGAGTGCTGCAAAGTTAAAAGCCATCCCACTGTCCAATGACACGATCGCAAGATGCATAGATGACATCGCAAATAATCTACAGGAATGAACGATGATGAACGAATGATGAACTCACAAACGGTTTGCCTTACAATTTGATGAAGCAACTGACAGCAACAAAGACTGTTTATTTATTGCTTATGTACGTTTTGGCATGACAAACTCCCTGTTTGAGGATTTGCTCTTCTGTAAATATGTCAAAAACAGAGCAACAGCTGAGGAGCTATTTAAAATGCTAGACTGCTCCCTCACAGAGAATGGACTGAAGTGGGAGAACTGCATTGGGGTTTGCAGTGATGGAGCACAGACTATGGCAGGGATGAGAAAAGGACTGCGAGCGCTCATCAAGAAGGCTTCACCTAATGCTGAGTGGACACACTGTATCATACATAGAGAAGCACTGGCATCAAGGCACCTTTCCTCTGAATTAGGTGAGGTTATGGCTGACATTGGTGTAGTCAATTTTATAAAGACCAGACCACTAAAATCCAGACTCTTCTCTGCTATCTGTGAGGAGATGGGAGCTGAGCACCAGGCTGTGCTCTTTCACAGTGAAGCAAGGTGGCTGTCACGAGGAAAAGTCGTGTTCCGTGTTTTGAGCTCAGAGAGGAGATCGGAGTGTTTTTGGAGCAGGAACATAAGTGTGAAGATACAGCAAAATTTGGAGATGAGAACTTCCTGGCAAAACTGGCCTACCTGAGTGACATATTTGGAAAGCTAAATGAACTAAATTTACAGTTACAAGGGAAAAATAAACACCTCCCTCAGGTCATAGACAAGATCAGCTCCTTCACTCGAAAGCTTTCAATGTGGGGCAAGCAACTTGACGAAGGAAGAAGTGATGCATTTGAGAATCTGCATCAATTTGTCAACCCCACTCACTATGATGCCACCTCAGTGATTCCAGCAGCACATTGCATCATTGATAGTACTCTTCAAAAAGTACTTTCCTGAAAACAGTTCCCAGTATGGCTGCGAGATCCTTTCAATGCAGCAGTTCCAGCTGGTTTCACCTCTGCAGAGGAGGAACAGCTCGTTGACATGAGGTCTGACTCCACTTTGAGACTGAGCTTGATATCACAGACACTGAGTGAATTCTGGCTGAGTGTAGAGAGCCAGTATCCACTCTTAGGACAGAAGGCAATGTGCATTCTTCTTCCCTTTGCAACTTCTTACTTTTGTGAGATCGGTTTCTCTGCTATTGCTGCACGAAAGACCAAGTACAGGTCCCAGCTGAACATTGAACAGGAGCTGAGAGTTGCACTGTCATGCTTTAAACCTCGCTTTGAAAAGCTGTGCTCCACAAAACGCGCTCGTTGTAGCCATTAAACATTACTATATTAATGTGATTTAAAAAAAAATCAGCACAATGTTTTTTGTTCAGAATAAAATGTTAAATATATTGGTGCTGCTATGTTAATGTTAATGTAAGTTTACATTTAATATTATTTATTGATTGGATTTAATTTTTCTTATAAAGCATTGAAAGGTTCAGTTGGTCAAAAATTTTTTTAGTTTAAATAAGGACCGACAGATTTCTTCATTTCAGGCACTTTAAGTTATTTTTCTGTTTTACACTGTTACAGGGTTTATGTGGCAAAATAAAGTAAATATTTTTTGAAATTGAGTTATATTGCTTTTTTTCTTTTTTTAATGTTATAAAGGATACAGTTTTAGGTATACTTACATAATTTGTACAGATACTGACCTTATTTATAGTTACCGCGGCGAGTTTGGAGATTGATGGGGGAGGGGGGTAGTTGGCGGGGGTAGTTGGAGGGGCAGGGTTAGGTGGGGGGGCGTGAAACATTTTATTTATCCTAGGGGGGGCCTGGCAAAAAATAATTGAGAAGCACTGCTGTAACCTCATTGTTCCTCTAGATTTCCTCTCATTTACACACTGATAATCAGCTGACCTTTATTCCTCTCCTTTCCAGAGCAAATCTCCACCTCTAGATGTTCCTCCAGCTACTCCCTGCTCACTACAGATCAGTGTCATCTACTAACTTTAATGGTCCACAGAGATTCTTGTCTAACCTCATCTGTCAGTCTGTCCATCATCACAGAAACCAGAAGATCCTCATTGCTTATCCTTTGTGCAGTCCCACCTCAAACTTGAACTCCTTTGTCGCACTTACAGATCATCCATGTCCTGAACATCTCAAATGTTCTTCTAAGCTCATCCAGACTTCCTCCTCCAAACCAAAGGGCTCAAAAATGGGTATACAGCATATGCGTCGCATAGGGGCGCAGGGCGACAGGGGGCGCCAAACCGAAGTTGGGAAAATTATTTATAGTCCTTTTTTTCAATTTCACAGCTGTTTGTGCACATTCAAATGATTTGATCGGAACAGAAGCACATCATAACTGATTGGGCGCCCCCATTGCTCCTTCTTCACTCAGGACTTATTTCACAGAGAGCGAGCTCCAGCCTGTCACCCCGAGAACGCGCTGGAGCGCGTCTCTGTTTTTATGTAACCCTTGTGCTATCCTAGGCACTTTGACATTGGGAGTTGGGTCATCTAGACCCATTAGAAAGTGCTCTGAACCTTTTTTCTTCAATGATTTGTGATCTTCACTGGTGTCCATGGATTACATGAAATCTTTCCACCTTTATCCACCTTTGTCATAGTAGGGAGAACATGTCAATGTAAGGGTGGGGTCATCTAAGATAGCACAAGGGTTAAATTGAGTCGTCATCTGATGATGGGGCACTGAAGATGGAGAGGCAAAAGAAACAGCAATCGTGAGCTCAGAACAGAAAATGCAAGAGGGAGAAGGACAAGTAAGTAGTGGGAATGAAGAAAAGTTTCTCTAAATGGTTGAGACAGCAGGTACATGCAATACAGCAATGATAAAAATAGGCTTGGAAATATTCAGGCTAGTTAAAATGGTCACAAATGTCTTTCAACTGTACTGAGCAAGATTTACCATTTCAATATTATGATGAGAAAAATAAAGGAGCTTGTTTGTGCTGATTTTGTTTCAGACAGACATTGATAATTTCTTTAATGTACCAACACTGAAAATGTTTTTATCCTATGACTGAAACAGCACTTAATAATGATAAAAGTTGTTCCTATGAGCAGAAGTAGGGAAAAGTGTGTGTGATGGTGGGTTAGATTGTGTTTTTGTTTCTTTTTATATTGTCAAAAGTTTGAATTTTTTTTTTTTGAGTGATTATTTAGTTTAAAGCCTATTGCTTTTATTATCGCGCGTCATTCAGTCAGTGGATTTTAGTTGAACATCTGGAAATGTTTACAACAATAAAGAAAGCCAGAGAGAGAAAGACAAGAAGAGAGAGAAAAACAATCAGGACTGATGGAGGAAAGAAACATTTTGGTCTTATGGTCTTAGGGCAAAGCCAGTTCATAACAAGTCAGTCATTTTTAAATGGTATACATAATCTAAAGGATACAAGAGGTGAAGGCGACAGACATGAGGTTACAAGAAGTTGAAATTTCTCATACGTGAAAATCTTGACTTGGTCTTCCCAAATCAAGATGGGCAGGTGCAAAGGCACGACATGTAACAATTTAGTGGTAACATGCTCATACAGAGTCCAAGCTGTTGTTAAGGTGTCATAATTTCATATTGCCACCACAGTAAAAGTATTTGTTGTTACAAGTTATTAATACTACCTCATATTTTTTGTTTTTGATTGATCTGATCATCTACTGTTATACACTGTCAGAAAAAAGGGTACGGTTGGGGTACGTTTGTGAACACTTAGGGTACAAATGGTGAATTTGTACCCTAAGTGAGTCATAATTACACCTTAGGGTACTCATATGTACCATTTAAGGATAAAAAAGGTACAAATATGTTTCCAACCATCAGAGGGCCCATATTTGGACCCTTTATTCCACAAACAAAGGTACAATCACTTGTGTGACAAAAGCAATAATTCAAAGTGTATGAAACATCACCCAAAATCATTTAATACGTTGTTGGTTATTTATTTAAATAACCAAATATATTTAAGAGACCACACATCTTTTATGACTAGTTCTGAACAGTACACAAGCAAATTATATTTTATTGATTGTGCAGAGCATCAAGATAATACATTTTAAACATGTATTAGTGTGAGCCTGTTTTTTTTTTTTACTTATATATAAGTAAAAATATACTTATATTTAATTTAGAGCAAAAGCACAATGTAGACAAAATTATTTGATGTTTTTAACCTTATATGGTGTACTTTAACTTGGCCTAAGTTCAATTTAAATTTCTAGTCTTTGAGCTGTTAATTTAAGTTATTTTTTTTCTAATCATGCATTCTCATAAAAAAAGTAAATTGCTCTGTTACTACGTTACATTAAGTGTACATATTAGTACCTTTAACTTTTGTACCTACACAGGAAAAATGAGAGAGTACTTTTTTCGGAGTTACCATCAGCAATTTTTATTTAAGTAGGTGTAAAAACGTAGAGGAAATATGTTGGAGTAAACCAGCGAGACCACGCCCACTCTACTTTCTTAAGTTTCGTTTCTTCCGCCATTTTGTTATCCCGCAGCGGCCGGAGGAAGATAGAGGCTGTGACTGAGGTAAGTCTGCTAATTGCTCAAAAATAAGTTGGAAACTTGTTTTAAGCGGGTTCGGTTATTTTATCTGTAAGGAATAACTTTTTTGTAGTGGAATGCTGCTATTCCACCGTGTATGTGCCTGTGAGGAGATTGCAAACTACGAGCAGGAGTTAGTTTGCTAACGGTTAGCCTCAGCCGTTTGAAGTTCAGCTAAATGCAGCCATTAAATGAATTAAGCTGTTGTTTTTATTGGTGTTGTACCGCGTTCCGTTAAATACATTGAAATATATACATTTTTTTCACTAGATAATTCTGTCGCCGTTTTACCGATGTACGCTGGCGTTGATGCACCGGTTGTTGTTGCCTACCCCCCCCCCCCCTTTTTTTTTTGTCTTTCTGTCTTTCTTAGTAATGAAGCCAGCTACTTTTGAAACGACCAGCTCCATAATTCCTACTGATATTTATCAGGTCCGTCGAATTCAATGCGTTAATCATTTTAATCTGTAATGTGTAGGAGTCCAATAACGTTTTATTTTTTTTACACCGCAGTATGGCGGTCCTTCCCAATATGTCAGCCTGCCGTAGCTGCTGTGCGCGCGCAGCCACCATTTCTCGAATGCAAGACAGTGACAGAGACGGTTTAGGTTGTCATGATCGCTCATTGTTGGTCAAGCGAAGTTTACACTGTGTTGTTGATTTTGATCATTCTCCTGCAGAGATTATTTTTTTTAAATTGAGGTCCGTGATTCCAGATACTCGTCACGATTTCCCATACCAAAAACTCATCTATAAACCAGGAAAAAATATTTTTTTTTAATGAACTTCCAAGAAATAAATCTGTAGGTCCTTAGAAGCCAGTGCAATGTCGTCAATGTTTTTTTTTAGCAGTTCTGCAAATCCTGCAACATTGCTGTGGCAGCTAGTGTGAACTGTATATTTCCCATCACTAAAATGTATTCATTTATTTGGAACAGGGCTTAGATCTTAATAAATGCTGTGTTGGTACCTTTTGGTGTTGTAATGTTTTTTTCTTTTTTGTAATATATTATTTTTTTTCCCACCAGGAAAGATGCAAGCTGTGCGTGAACATGTCGAACGCCAAAAAAAAATGGTTTGAAGGTCAGCTGACCTACAAATCCTTTTGGGAATGCGGTGAGTGGAAACATCACAATTTCCAGTATTTTTCTTTACAGGAATCAGTCAACTTTGTGGATAAACTGTCAGCTGTAATGCAAACAGATTTTTTTAATTGCTTTTTAATTTAAAGATAATCTCTGTGCTGTATTCTAAACATAATTTTGCTGTGTTCACAGCTGCCAAAAAGTTCAACATCCATACCTTGGACTTGAAAGTGTTTGATGACTCAAAGACAGAAGTTGATGAGCAGGTTTTTGATCTCCTGTTGAAAAACCCAAACCTTGGTGTGTTGGAGATTTGTCTGTCCGAAGATACAAATCCAGAAGGTGAAGTTTTTCTTTTAAATTGTAATTTATCTATTTTGTTTTGAATGGTTTTGGGTAAATTCCCCTTTGATGCCTGAATTTATTTCCAAGGGAAATAATCTGAGTTTTTCCTTTTAAAGTACATGCTAAATTAAGAACATTTTTGAGCTGAAGAGTTTTGATTGTATATTTGCATCAATAGGAGTCTAAGGGTTAATGATTTCTTTGACAGGATAGTGTGGAGAACAAAACACGGGCAAATAAGTGAGTTTTTTATCCTATTGCTGTCTTAGACAAGATAATAAATCTGCTAAACTGTTAAGTCGGTCAGTATTTAAAAATCTTTGTTTTTACTTTTTTTGTTTTTGCTATCATACTAATTTAAATATTACAGTAACTGAAAGCTTTAATACTTTGACAGATCAGCCGAGTTGTCCTGCATAGAGCTGCAATACCAGTTCAAGTGGAGATACTGAAGTGGACTCAGATGACACCATAATATTACAACACAGTCCTACAACAAATGAAGACTTGAAGACACCTCTCTTTCCAAAGTAAGTAAATAATCTTTTCACAAAGTCATTTCAAGCATTCAAAGTCAGGCTGTCTTTCCAATTCAGTTTAGTTGTCAAACAGTGCAGTAAGGCAGATCATCCAAACTAGTTTAAAGTTTTCTAGGGAAACAGCAGATTGCACCGAGTAAGTCACAACACATTGAATACATTCTGGAATGCTGTCCTCATCATACATATAATTCATATAATTCTTCTGTATTTCCCTCAACAAAGCTCTGCATAATTAACAAGATATTGACTAAACGGGCGACAGTGGCTCAGGTGGTTGAGCGGGTCGTCCAATGACCGAAGGGTTGGCGGTTCGATCCCCGCTCCCACCAGCCAAAAAATGTTGTCCTTGGGCAAGACACTTCACCCTCCTTGCCTCCAGTGTGGCTCCACTGGTGTGTGAATGTGCATGAATGCTCCCGGTGATGGTCAGAGGGGCCGTAGGCGCGAAATGGCAGCCACGCCTCTGTCAGTCTGCCCCAGGGCAGCTGTGGCTACAACCATAGCTTATCATCACCAAGTATGAATGAGGAGTGAATGAATAATGGACACAATGTAAGCGCTTTGAGCATCTGGAAAAGCGCAGATAAATCCTATCCATTATTGTTTTTATTATTATACAAAGACAGACATTGACTATGCAGTTTTTGAGGGGGAAAAATGTTTTCTGGGACATGGTTTCTGTAGTTCAATTGGAATTCACCTTCAAGTTCTTGACAGGACTGTTTTGCAGAGTTAACCGGCCTTAACTTCCCATCATGCCATTGTTTACGCTCCCGTTACCTTACAGTCCCTCACAACCCCCAAGCAACAGAATTGGCGTGCAATATTGGAGCTATCCAGCCTTATAGATGTGAGCCAGATGCCAACTCAGACGAGGAGAATGAAGACAGGCGGAGCAGGGAGCTTGTGGCCTGCCAAATGTAGCTTGTACGTAACAACTACAAGCTTTCTCAAATTACATCTTTTCATCTGCTCCTGATTCATCCCAATTTGAGAAAATAAATATTCAGAAACACAGTTTTATTCTTAAATCTTATAACAATATGTCATCATAAAAATGCTACATTTTAAAAAATAACTTTCATTGGAGTGGGTCCCCCATTTTTAACATGTCGCAGTATTTTTCTCATGATGGGCACGTTTAAAAGAAAACGTTTAAAACTGCACATCTGAGTATTCACTCAAATTGGGATGAATCAGGAACAGACAAAATAAATGCAGTTTGAGGAAGCTCTCTATTGTGACGCAACACATGAAATGAGGTGGGTCCGAGTCCCTCTGCTCTGCTCTATTCTGATGCGTCCACTTGCAGACAAACAGATCCAGTAACATCTTCATCATACTTGTCTGAGCTTGATCTAAACTATGGCCAGAAAGCTTCAATATTGCTCACCTTTTTGGTTTCACCACTGTTAGTTTTAGGTTGGAAGGACTGCACAAACTGTCTTTAAACATCATCTCAAAGTGCTTTAACCCCAGTAATCAGTGCTTGCAGTTGTATTTTTTATTATTAATATGGACTTTTAAATTTGATCCAATAGGTGGTTGCTGTCATTGGTGAGGATGCATCATCCGTTGAAGGTCATGTGAATGTCCTGCATATCCAGTACAGCAAGGTGCGAGAGGATATACCCGGTATTAAAGAAGTACCCTTTCTTGAAGACAACCTCAGGGGTCAGTGACATTTTAAATCAGTTCTCAGCTTAAAATACATTTTGAATGTCAATATAAGCTGAGACATCTGCTAAAATGACCATTAACAGCTTTAACTCAATTGTAAAAACATTGTAATTTTCTAAACCCATATATAAATATATAGTCATTCAAGCCAAGTAATATTTATACAATGAGGTCACTAAAGGGAAATGGCAACAAAGAATATTAGAATGTTTTATGTCTTTTGTTTGTTTTAGTTAGTGAATGATTAATTTTCTAATTTTTTTCTATTTTCAGTTGTTTGATGATGACCGAATGCATCCATCACCTGTCAGGTTAAGCCAGCGCTTCAAGGACGGCGTTTACCAGTATTGTGCCAAAGGTGCTTGAGCTTGTTCAAAGAAAAGCTCCATTAGCCAAAGTCTCCAAAGAAGCAAGAGAAGAGAAGAGATGCTTGCAGAGGATCTACTAGGTATTGACATAAACGTAATCCTTGGTAATCTTTAGTGTGTTTTATAGTTCTTCTTTTTAGAATTCGTATCAATATTATCTTATCACATTTATGCATTTTATTATTTAAATTATGCATTTAAACTTGGTTCTAAGTTTACTTTTTTATTATCTATTTTTAGAAAATGTAGAATGCTGTAGAAAGATGTACTTAAAATGAGGTCTAGTGCTTCTTTTGTTATGTCACAAGTTTTATTTCATGGTTTAAAAATGGTAACTGAAGTGCTATGTGCTGTTTACAATTGATCAAATGTTAAGGTTATAGTTACAATGAATGCAATGTGAACTGAAGGAAAAATATAGATTTTTCATTATTGTAAAATTGCTAATAATTGTAAATATATGCATCCTGTTGTGACGCTGTGAAGCTTAAAACATTCATACTGTGAAATGTCAGAATTGTAATTGTTTTGAATGTTTAATAAATGTGATAAACAGTATACTGGTCTTTTAATGTGCTGTATCTGGTACAAATTTGCCATCAAAGGGTACAAAAGGCTTGTCACTGGGGCAGTACCCTTAAAAGAACAAATTTGTACCTTTTTTAAAGGTACATTATGGTACC